>NC_058131.1:70936926-70994024 GCF_016433145.1 Gracilinanus agilis
ACTCAAATATACAAGGAGTTAAAGCAATTGTATAAAAAATCAAGCCATTCCCCAATTGATAAATGGGCAAGAGACATGAATAGGCAATTTTCAGGTAAAAAAATCAAAAGTACATGAGAAAGTGTTCCAAATCTCTAATAATTAGAGAAATGCAAATCAAAACAACTCTGAGGTATCACCTCACACCTAGCAGATTGGCTAAAATGAAAGAAGGGGAGAGTAATGAATGTTGGAGGGGATGTGGGATAATTGGGACATTAATGCATTGCTGGTGGAGTTGTGAACTGATCCAGCCATTCTGGCTGACAATATGGAATCATGCTCAAGAGGACTAAAAGAATGCCTGCCCTTTGATCCAGTCATACCATTGTTGGGTTTGTACCCCAAAGAGATCATAGATAAACAGACTTGTACGAAAATATTTATAGCTATGCTTTTTGTGGTGGCAACAAACTGGAAAAGGAGGGAATGTCCTTCAATTGGGGAATGGCTGAACAAACTGTGGTATATGCGGGTGATGGAATACTATTGTGCTAAAAGGAATAATAAACTGGAGAAGTTCCAGGCGAACTGGAGAGACCTCCAGGAACCGATGCAGAGCGAAAGGAGCAGAGCCAGAAGAACATTGTACACAGAGACTGATATACTGTGGTAAAATCGAATGTAATGGGCTTCTGTACCAGCAACAATACAATTACCCAGGACAGCTCTGAGGGATTTATGGTAAAGATACTACCCACATTCAGAGGAAGAACTGCAGGAGAGGAAACATATAAGAAAAGCAACTGCTTGAACGCATGGGTTGGGGTGGACATGATTGGGGATGTGGACTCAAAACTACCACACCAATGCAACCATCAACAATTTGGAAATAGGTCTTGATCAAGGACACATGACAAAACCAGTGGAAATGTGCGTTGGCCATGGCTGGGGGGAGTGCGGGGGGTGGAGGGAAAAGTAGGAGCATGAATCATGTAACCATGTTAAAAATGATTATTAATAAATGTTTAAATTAAAAAAAATAAAATAAAATATGTAGAAGAGAAAGGGGAATAAGAGAAGGGAGTTGGGCAAACAAAAAGGAGGGCAAATTGGGGCAAGTGGTGGTCAGAAGGAAATACTTGTGAATAAGGAAAAGACAAAAGGAGAGAGAAGAGTAAATGGGGAAAATAAGAGGAAGGAAAACACAGTTATTGATCATAACTGTGAATGTGAATGGAATAAACACGTATGAAATAGAAAACGAAAGCAGAATGTATTAAAAAACAAAATCCTACATTATGCAGTTCATGAGAAACACCTTTAAAGCAAAGAGACACTTAGCATAAGAGTAAGGACCTAGAGCAGAATCTATTTTTTTTAGTCAATATAAAAAAAAAAGTAGAGGTAGCTAAAACATAGAAAGAAAATTGTAGATGAATCTCCCCAATGAATATTAATTCAAAAATTTGAAATATAACACTAGCAAGGAAATTACAGCATTATATCACAAAGCTCATACACAATGACCAGGTGGGATTTATGTCAGGAATGGAGGGATGGTTCAATTATAGGAAAACTATCTGCTTTATTGACCATATCAATAACAAAACCAACAGAAACCATATGATTATTTCAATAGATGTAGAGAAAGTCTTAGGCAAAATACAATACCCATTCTTCATAAAACAAATTAGAAAACACTGAAATAAAAGGAACTTTCCTTAAAGTGATAAAGGACATCTATCTAAAGCCACCAGTATTATCTGAATTGAGACAAATTAGAACTCTTCTGAATAAGGTCAGTGATGAAGCAAGGATGCCCACTATCATTACTATTGTATAATATACTAGAAATGGAAGTGAAAGCAATAAGAGAAGAAAAAGAAATTGAAGAAATTAAAACAAACAATAAGGAAACAAAACTATCATTGTTTGCAGATGATCTGATGGTATGCGTAGAGATAGTATACAGAGAGAATCAACCAAAACCTAATAGAAACAATGAACGACTTTGGCAAAGTTGCAGGATACAAAATAAACCAAATATATTATCAGTATTTCTATTTACCAACACCAAAGTTCAATAGCAAGTGATAGAAAAATGAAAATCCATTCAAATAACAATAGACAACATAAATACCTAATAACATATGTAACTAAAATAAACTCAGCAACCATATGTATAAATAAGTAAAGAGACCTCGGAAGGCATTAGGTTTAAGTTACAATTGAGCAGAAACCTTTTTTTGAAAGCCTCAAGAGATAGAAAAAACATTATCTCCTGAGGATATCTATTCCATCTCAAGGAAAGCTTTGGAACAGTTTATCCAACCTTGAACAGAAAGGTTAGTCCCAAATGGCTTATCAATTAAATTCAAGAAACTCAGTTTAACAAGTTTTAATTAACCTACTATGTATAGACTCCTGTTATAGATCTTTAGGTAGAAATTAAATATCATAGGAACAGGGATGTAGAGTGAGAAGAGATCTTAAAAATCATCTAACCCAACTTCCTTTCAACAAGGCTTTATATGTCTTACAATTAAGTGGGGAAAGAAAACACAAAAACAGGTAATAATGACATAAAAATATGATAGTAAGAGCATCAGAATTATTAAGTGTTACATAAAAGCTCACAAATGATGTTTAATAAGAATATATATGAGCATAAACTTAGAATCAGAAAATCAACTTTGCCAGTATGCAATGGTGGATACATGTATAGAAAAGAATCCCTGGGACAATAATCTAGAGATTATAGAGGATTACAAACTCAATAAGAATCATCAAACCAACATAGTAGCCAAATATGCAAGTCCAATATATTTTGGCTTATATTAATGGAAGTATGATCAAGTATAATGTGGGCTGTGTAGAGCATGTGCAAATATATTCCTTACCTTTTTCTGACTGACCATATTCATGACTCAGTTTTGTGTATGAGTCAGAGATGATACACAACCCTTTGGTGACTCAGCAATGAAAGAGTTGGGTGTTTGGTAAAATATAAAAAAAAAAAACAAAACAAAACCTTAGATATTCTACTGGTCCTACTGCCTTCGTTGTGGCCATGGTAACAGGGATAGGGTGGTGATACATCCGTTAAAAAATATAAGTGGCACTTCTGGCTGAATCTTAAAATACTGCAAGTAATACTCCTCATGAAAAGTAAGGGATGCACCAAACTCTCCCTTATGCTCTCTCCTCAGATAAAATTTCTGCTTAGTGTTTCTTTTACTGAATAAATGATCAAATATAGTTCTTGAGAGTGGTTATGTCCAAAGTGAGAAGTTATCTCTTAAGTTCAAAGATTCTGGAAATCTTGGATTCAATGGAGGCAGTTTGTTGAGAGGGAAGGAGAGTTGACAATCGAGAGGAAGAGTCCAAAGCCCCAAGGTTTCCAGAAAACCTGGACTTCATTGAGGGAGATTTTGTACAGATGAGGTGAAATATAGAAAGGCCTGTCAGGGATGCAAATGGCCTCAAGTTTAGATAAGGTTTAAGTATCAGCCTCCCAGGAGATTAAAATTTTAATTATAAATGAAGCTATTGAATCATATTTTGTCTTCTTCAGTCCAATGCTTAGCACAGTGCTTGGCACAAATAGGCAATATTTATTGAATTATTTTTATTGGTTGATTGTCAGTAGATCTTGTTAGTCCTTTGTGTTTTAGCTTTGTGTATGTGAATATGTGTGCATGTGTATGTGTGTGTATCTGGGTGACCAGATAGGAAAGAAACACCTCTCACATTATACTGAATATGTTCATTTCTGATCTCCCATCCTCCCACGAATTGGGAAGCTTTAGACATAGACCAAAATCTAAGTTTTAAATAATTTTCCCTTCTTAGTAGGAGAGTAGGGAATTCAGTGAACCAGAATATGAGGAAAGTAAACTTCATTCCTCAACCATAAAAAAACCAAAATCTCCCAGGACTGAATCCATTTCAAAGCATACGTGCAGGTGAGGGTCCAGAAAGAAGGACTTCTTAGAGGGAGAGAGTAGATATAGAGCCCTAGCCCCTTTGGCTTGGCAATATTTTCTTAACATTAAAGGAATATAGTATCCAGAACAAAATTATGATTGTTTCTGCTAAGCAGCTAGATGGCACCATTGATTGAATGCTTGATTCTGGAAGACACGAGTTCAAATTCTACTCTATTTGGTTATTAGCTGTACAAATATAGATCGATTTCACTTTTTTCAAATATAAAATGGTGATTAAAAATAGTACTTACCCCACAGGATTATTGTGAAAATAAAATTAAAATTATATATATATGTACATATATATATATAAAGTACTTTGCAAAATTTGAACTGCTATATAAATATTAGTCATTTTTGCTATTTTGTTACTGTTATTACTATTACTACTAATAACAACTGATTCTTCTCAGATCAGAATATATGTTTATATATAATATATAATGTAATGTTTTATATATATATTTATATATTTAGAAGAGGATTTCTAGGTTTGTGAAAGTATTCAAAACCATTCCATGTCAGGATTTATTGACAGAATTTGAAATATTTGACCTAGAGAACAGAAAATTTGGGAGTTATATGTAAGTTTTCTAGGAAAACCATCTCCTAATACTTAGAAAAGTTATGCAAAATTCTAGGAATTCTGAGTCAAAAACCTCTCAAAACCATTGCTCATATGTACCTACCAAATTGTATATTTTTACCAGACAGTAAGAGGACATATGTGCTCATAGAAAAGATCAAACAGGATAGTAAATAAAATAACAAGAAAAGAAACTTTCAGCAAACATATGTGGTACATTGGTTTTCATACAAGCAGGAGGATGTATACACACACACCACACAGAATAATTATGACTAGTGATCATACCAGTGGGCACTTATGAAGTAAATAGTTGTGTCTGAGGAACTGAACTGTCTACATAGCTGGAGATACTGATAAGAATAAGAAAGAAAAAAGGAGTAATTAAGAAAATAAGCAAGAATGAAGTCCCCATGGGAGTGCCCCCAAGGATATATCCAGGGTCCTGATTGTCAGGACAGCAAGGCTTCCAGTGTTCTCTAGTGACACCATCATCCTGGAGCTCTGCAAATTTTCTGCTGCCCATCATACATCTCTTCTTTTGGTTGTTTCTGGGAATTTTCCCCTAAGTTTATTGGCTTCATCTTTTCAGCATTAATCTCTAGTAATCTGAGTTCAACTGTGTTAGAATGGAGTGACTGAAGTTATTCTCCTTCCTAAAGGCAGGCTAAACACATTTAGTCATATATAAGCCACCATACCCATCTGAGTGGCTTCCAAAATAAAAGCTAGACAGAAGAACTACCATCTTGTGTCTTAATTTTCTATATCTATATCTGAATCACAGTTATTTTTCTATAACATCTATCTAATATAGTAGGAACAACTCTGAAGGACTCTTCAATTTAGAGATAAATTTGAGCCTAAACAAAACTAAGAAAAGAAGGCAAAGCCATTGTCCTTTTTCCACTGGGGCTATATTGTTACCTTTATTATTATAAGTAACATGTATCTGGTACTTTACAAATCTTATTAACTTTTGATCCTCACAAAAATCATGATTGTTAAGTGTTATTACTATCTCTATTTACATGAGGAAACCATGGCAGACTGAGGTTGTCTCTTGCCCCAGGTGATAGAACTGGTAAGTGGATAAGAATTCAGATTCAAGTCTTCCTAATTCCAAGTTTTTCAATTTCTATTGTACATCCTAGATGCCTTATTGAGTCAGGGAGATGATGGGTGGGAGAAAAAAATTACTATTTTACATAGTAGAAATTCTCTTTCCTTACATATGATTTAAAAAGAATTATGGGGGGCAGCTGGGTAGCTCAGTGGATTGAGAGCAAGGCCTAGAGACGGGAGGTCCTAGTTTCAAATCCGGCCTCAGACACTTCCCAGCTGTGTGACCCTGGGCAAGTCACTTGACCCCCATTGCCTACCCTTACCACTCTTCCACCTATAAGTCAATACACAGAAGTTAAGGGTTTAAAAAAAAAGAAAAGAGTAAACACAATAAAAAGAATTATGATATAATAGAAATTACACTTAATTTAAAGTGAGAAGAGAGTGTTTAGGCTCAAGTTCCACTTTAATATTTACTAATTCATGATTAGGGATGTCATTCAAACTCTCTGTACCTCAGTATTCTCATTTGTAAAATGATGATATTACTTTTAATATCTACTTCATCTGGCAATTGTAAGCAAAGAATGTTTTAAATTTCAAGGCACTGAAAAATCTGTCGGTATCATGGTTGCTACCATTATTAATTACTTGAAGGGTTATCATATGGAAATGGATTAGAAAATTTGAGACAGAGAAATCTGTAATCAATGAGTGTATGCTGTATGATCAGTTTTTTAGGAATACTATTGAGGAAATTCCCACTCAGATATGGATTGGACTAGATGACCTCTGAATTTCCTTTTAGTTCAGAAATTTGGTGATTTTCACATAAAAAAATGTTATATACATTAGGTACCCATTCTACCTGACAAAATGAAAGGATTATTTACAATTTGCCTACCATTTTTATTCAAAATTCTTAATCCTAGAACCACATGAGTTCCATTCATCTTTCTTTCTTGATAAGCCTTTTTATTGTTTAGTCTTCAGAGTGAGAGAGGATTAAGAGAATAAGGTTGGTTAATTTCTTTATGATTCAAATAGCTGGAAATGGTCTGAGAGATCTAATTTAACCTCTTAATTTTCCAGATGAAGAAACTGAAGCTCAGAAATGGAATGTGCCATGGCCAAGGTCATATATTTAGTTAGTGATAAAGGATCAAGACTAACATCACATGACTACTGATCCAGGGCTCTGTTTCAGGCTGGCTTCCTTAGTTTTACACTATGCATTGCTACACACACACACACACACACACACACACACACACACACACACACCTTTCCTCTAAGATATAGAAGCAATTACAAGTCTTTTCTGGCTTTGTGTCCCACATGGCTCAGCCAAGTCCTCTCCATCTACATTAAAGAAAATGCAGGACCTGAGCAGGCAGAACAGCTCCATTCAACCTTGGGACTTCTTAGGAATCACTCACTGTTACTGATTCTTATCCACACAACTGTGTTCAGAAAATTTAAAAGTTTACCCTTTGGCTTAACAGTGGGAAATAATAGAAAGAGTTCCGTCTCTCCAGGGGAGACCAAGATGAAGAGGTTAATATAGTCAGGTTTGTAAATTCCATCCAATTCTTATTTGACCAGGGGCTCAATGGTCAATGCCCAAACAGCAGTAAGGGTTGGTGGTTGCCAATTGGCAGTGAGCTAGTATTTCTTCTCCTCCCTGAGAAAATCAAACTCCCTGCCAACTCATGACATGTATTAAGCTATTCCTCTTATTTTTAAACTTATCCACTGCCTTGGCATGATTTTGCTACTGAAATGGATTAGGGATTTAGGACTAGGACTGATGAGGGTTTTTGAATATCCCCTTGGAGAGGGAGAAGAGTAGTTCTAGCAAAGTATGGTATCAGTTATCAATGATTCTAATATTTGGAACTCTGAGCTAATGAGCACTTTTTAGTTTCCTGTTTGTGACCTCTCATGGAAGCCCCAAGCAAGTGACCTCTATTTTTTTGGCTACAATGTCCAGTTTAGGTTCTACCTTTTACAGGAAGCTTCCTAATATATTTAAAGTCATCCCTCATTCGTGAATCCTTCTAGCTCTCAGGATGAACATCTATTACAAAATATATCATATCTTTCACATTAGTTTACTTGTGGCTTTATTTGGGGGTTTTGGTTTTGTATTAGTGTGTTCTTACAACATTGACCAATATGGAAGTGTGTTTTGCATGATAATACATGTATAGTCCAGATCAAATTGCTTACCATCTCTGAGTGGGGGGAGAAGAGGGAAGAAGACAGTTTGAATCTTAAAATTTTGGAAATGTATATTGAAAATTATTATTACATGCAATAGAGAAATGAAATAACTTTGAATTTAAAAAAGAAAGTTAGTTCTTCCATTTTCTTTCTTCTCACACTATTCAAAACCTTTGCAATCTGACTTTTGACTTCATAATTCAACTGACACTACGCTCTCCAACATTACAAATGTTGCCTTAATTGCACAATATAATATTTTTCCCATTTATCAGCTTTCTTGACTTCTTTGCAATGTTTAGTACTCTTGATCTCCTTCTAGATAATCCCTTCATTATATATTTTCATGACAACTCTTTCTTGATTTTCACATACTGCCATCTGCCAATTTCTTCTATCTATGTTTTATACATTTTTCATGTCATGGCCACTAATTTTAATTATAGGAGTCCCCCAAGTATCTTTTCTTAAGCCCTTATCTTCCATTTTAGAATCACTATTATGTATTTGATCTAAAGCAGAAGAGCATTAAGGGCTCGGCAACTGGAATCAAGTGACTTGCCCAGGGTTGCACAGCTAGGAAGTATTTGAGGTCAGATTTGAACCCAGGTCCACCCATGTCTAGGTCTGTCTCTTTCCATACCTATCTTCTGTTTTCTGTCTCTATCTCCCTGTCCCCATTTTGGTCTTTTACTGTTTCTCTGTCCTTGTCTCTCTCTGAATTTAGTTTATATTTGGGCATCAAACAGAGAGTCTAGCAATGGGGCCATATTTGAAGGCTTTCCAATGATATGACATGCCCAAATTTGAAATGACTACCAGGGAGTTTTAAACTGCAGGGCCACTTCTCTGTCACAATAATAAGATAAGACTTTATTCCACATCAGCTGAATTAATAGAGAAAGATCATAGTAGTTTCCAGCTGGAAGAGAACTTAGAGATTATCTGATTTGTCCTTTTATTTAAACCAAGGAGAAACTTCAGTTTCAGTCTTGGGTGAGGATTTACCCAAGATCACACAACTAGTTAGTGGCACAACTAGAACTAAGCCCCAAGGTCCCTGAATGTCAGTGCTGTGCTCTTTCTACTGCACCTTAGTATATCTAGATAATTATGGGAAACATATTTCAATTTCACAGTACAGACAAGCCTCAAGCGTCCTGGACTCTCAACCATCACTTTGCTTTATGGTCTCTAACAAGTTACAATATTTTAAATTTCTATATGAATCTTACAATTATCACTTTAAAGATATGCATGTTTTATCTGAAATAACATATTTCAAACTCAAAAAGATCAGAGAATTGTGTAGAAATGGGATTTAGAAGAAATAAGGGAAATGAAATGAATATAAATGGGTCTTAGGAGTATGAACCGTGACAATATAATTTTTCCTTCAACTGCTGCTGTTAATAAAAGATGAATTACTATGTAGTACTTTTATGTTTCATACAATATTAAAATTAACAAGAAATTCCCACTGACCACATAGGTCATAATTATATAAAATATAATATAAAGTAGTAAACAGATATAAAGTAACAAGAAGGGAAGGGAATGCCAAATACCCTCCCTAGGACATGCTCAAGGAAAATCTTGGCATCACTGACTTTGTGGCTTCTTCATGCTGTCACTTTGATTTAGCTCAAAGGACACAAAAGCCAAAATAAATTATCTAAGCCCACCCACAACAAGACTAGATGCAATGAAGATGGAACAAAATATCTGGCAATCTTGGAATTTTAGAACAGAAAATGTTAGACCGTAGAAAAGAGCATATTAGTCCTGAAAGGAACCAATGAACAGCCTATATTAGAGCTGGAAAGTGCCTTAGAGTATAGAATGTCTCAAGTGGACTGTTACTAAATGCCAGAATGGAACAGAATTTTGGACCTAGGTTGTTAGAATATAGACTATTGGGCTTGCAAAGGACTGTAGAATATTTTCATAGAAAGGTAGATACATACATACATAAATATGTACATACATAGATAAATGGAGAGATAGAGGGATAGATATAATTTCTATTACACTTCTTACAACAAGCACTTCCCTCTCAATATATGTATAGCACAATTAGTCCTTTATTCTCCTTTATCATTGAAGAAAACCTGGTTTACAAGAATGAAGTGATTTCTCCATAATCACCCTGATCTTAGGTCTTCCAAGATGTGACTCCAATCCAGAGCTTTATTCACAGTCTGATCCACCAAAGAAAGCACTCTGTAAGGTATTCTCATCCTTGATTCTTCACACATGGAAGTAAATGGTCCATGGAGGTTTATTACTCCTTCCTAACAACTTAACAACTTTTCTGATACACAGTTTACTCTCTGATGTAAGACTTTGTAATAGAAAGGGAAGGAAGTGGACCTGTAGCTGAGAAATTTGGATACTTGTTCAAAAACATTTTGCAGAGGAAGTCACCTATTTCTCTGAAGCTAAAGAGGTTCCAATTTCCTGTAAAATGCCATTTATGGTACAACACCAACCAAACCATGAGAATGAAAAGACTTCTGCTTAAAGGAGGTTTTCCTAAGGCACACATTTTTTTTTTCAAAACATCACGTTGGGAGTAATCATGAATCAAGAAAGTATGATAAGAGGTTGAGAAACTGATGGGCAGATATGTAGTCAGTATTAGGTCTGATTTGGCAAATGACATTCAGTAAATTCATCTTCTTTAACTAGACAGTCAGGGTGGTTAATGGAAAAAAGAATGGAAGTAAGGAACTCAAATTTGTCAACATAGGAGTATGATATACAAGGAAAATATCCAATGGGTATAACTCGGAAAGCAAATTTTGATGGCTTTCCATAAAAGCACATATTTTTCATGTGAAAAAATATATACTTCATAGTCAATGAGTATTTAATCATTATTCATGTTATGTAAAGGTTTAAAAGAAATAAAGGACAGTAGGAAAAAATGACTCAGAATTAAAAGACCTATATTTTAGTCCTGACTCCATTTCTTATTAATTGTATGTCATTAAACAAATCACTACACCTCTTATTCTAAATATCTTCATCTGTAAAATGGAGCTAATAACCCATGAACTGATTATCACACAAATATGTTAGAAGAAAAGCAATTTGTAAGTCATAAATGAAAATAAAAATATGTTATGATAACTGAGATTCACTGTAACACTGTTAAAAGACCATTTTATCTTAGTACCAAATTTCAGTCTTAGATCAGCCACTAATTAGCTACATGATTGTGTATGGACAAATGACTTCTATGCATTGAAATGTTTCTCTTCTGGACAATGGAGATACTTGTATTATCTACCAACAAAAGAAAGTATTGTTTCAAACCTAAGGTAAAACCAAAGAGAGTAAAAATGCTTTTATTTGAAATATTCCTGGAATGCAAGGTGATTATTTTCAGAATGTAATTGGTGCATGGAATTTGGTGTTAACTGCAATTTCAGAGATCCTGTAGTCTAAACTATTCATTTTCCCAATGAGAAAACTAGAGACCCAATCACATGGAAACCAAGAGTGCTGATTCTAAATTCAATATACTTTCCTTGGCATCAAATGATCACATAATTTTAGAGCTGGAAGGGATCTTGGTGGTGATATAGCCCAGCCCAAGAAGGTTCCCTTATCAATCAAAAACACCCTTATCTATTGGTCATTCAGATTTTGCTAGAAGACTTTCATGGAGAGAGTATATTACCTCTCAAAGGAGCCAATGATATGATTAAGAATCATATTTAAGTTCCAATTGTAGACCTAGAGACTATGTATTAGAATTGCAGTAAGGAGAAAGTTATCATTTATAATTTATGTAACTATAAGCATGTTACTTTAGTTTTTTGAGTCTCAATTTTCTCACCTTCGAAATGAAGTTAGCCTTGGTAGTACATATCTTACAGGTTGGATTATAGAATATGTTATAAATTGGGTTTTTTAACAAAATAAATCTTAAAGTGCTATTCATGGTGTCCCAAGTTTTAGAGCTGTTTTAGGCTGCAATAGTTTAAAAAGTGGTATTGTAGACTAAAGCGGCACAAAGATTTTTGGGACGTACTATATAAAATAAATTCCAGTTGTTGATTATTTTTGTTCTTATTATTATCTCCTTCAGATTCTTTTTAGGCTTTATTAAGGGATTTATATTCTGGCTCACTCCCTTGTCTCCCCTGTATTTTTTTTCCTAAACATTCATGGATGACTTGAAGAAATATGAATAATCCCTCCAACTTGAAAATCTATGCCTATCATCCTCACCCACACTGAAATATTCATGTGATCCCACTGGATCAGTGCAGAAAAAAAGATGAGCCAAAAAGCATTCATGGGAAATACATTTCCTTTGGGCTCTTCCAGCCTGAGTGGTCCTGTGCAGGGTTGGGCCCCAGCATCTCCCAAGCCAAAGGAATGCATTTGTATATCAAAAGGCACTTTTGGAATGGTTGTCCCAGCAGCATTTAAAAGAAATCCCATCCCAGCTGCAGGAAGAATGCCTCAATCAGGCCTGCAGCTGCTTGCCTCCAGGGAAGAATGGCATTGTCCAAGAGAGGAAGGCCTGGAAGGAAAGCTCCAGGGGCTTGGACCAAACTTGTCATTCACACACCCTCATCCTGGAGGAAGTGAGCCAAAGTGGAAAGCATTGCTCTTGGAGTCAGAGAGCCTGGTGCAGCTTCCATCTCTGTCACTGACTGAATGGGACTTAGGCAAATTACTGAACTCCTAGGCATCTCAATTTCCTCAGCTGTCAAAGGAGCAAGTTGGAACCAGTGATCTCAAAGGCAATTGGCATCCTGATAGTCAGGGAAGTAAAAGTTTTCCCAGGGAGATAAGGAGCAAGCCAGGAATGGGACCATGAAGTCCTTCTAAAAACACTCATTAAGTCATAATTCTGTTGTGAGTGAATCATTAGGATGTAAATTAGTTCAAATATGAATTTGGATACTTAATAGCTGTAATATACAGATAAATACATTTATATTATGTAGTAATATCTGCATAAACATGCACACACATATATATTATCTATATGGTATACAGATAAAATATATTTACTTTTGTTTCAGTAACACTGTATTTTTTACAAAGATTATCTCATTTTATTTTATTTTATTTTAACTCTTGTGAGTTAGATGCTATTATTATCTCTGTTTTATAATTGGATAAAACTGAGACAAACAGAGGTTAAGTGACTTATCCAGGGTTATATAGCTGTGTGTGTGTGTGTGTGTGTGTGTGTGTGTGTGTGTGTGTGTGTGTGCGTTAACTATGCTACCAGCTGTCTTTAGGGATGTTTAGTCCAGAGGAAAAAAAGAGTCTTGGTGATGTTATAGGTCTTTTAAAGTGTTCGAAGGACTATTTTGTGGAAAAGAGATAATATATGCTTTAGTTGTCCTCAAAGGATAGAACAAGAAAAAGTGGGTAGAAAGAATAGACCGATACATTTCAATTCTACTTGAGGAAACACTTTGGAAGGATTAGATTTATTCAATAATGAAAATATCTTCCTCCAAAGGGTATGGTTTCACTCTCAGTAGAGGTCTTCTAGTGGAGGCTGAATAGCTTTTTGTCAGTGATATGACATTCATGTTCAGATAGCAACTAAGAAATAAAACATTTGTAGTTCCTTCCTGTTCTGAGATCTTCTTAGGCTGAGAAATACCTGTGACAATTCTAGCAAGTGTTTTAAAAAATGGGTCTCCATTTTGCAATATTTCACTGGTATAGGGAAGTCAATGTTGATCCCAATGGACACTGGGCACAAGAGAGCCTGGAAGGAGCAGGCACCATCACCCCTCCCACTTCCAGTATCCATCCACCAAGCAAGTTAACAAATATATAATATTACAATATAATATAACATAATAATTATATATAAATAATATATAACTAAATAATATAAAATAAACTATTATGTCCTAGGATCTATGCAAGTCCTAGGAATAAAATAAATATAAAAAATAAAAATATATTTAGAAAGATAGTCCCTAATTTCAAGGAGCTTATATTCTTCCTTCCTTTCTTCCTTTCTTCGTTCCTTCTTTCCTTTCTTCCTTTCTTCCTTCCTTCCTTCCTTCCTTTCTTTAATTATTTAGAATATTTTTCCATGGTTACATGATTCATACTCCTTCCCCTCTCCTCCCTCCCTCACCCTATAGCCAATGAGCAATTCAACTGGGTTTCACATGCATCATTGTTCAAGACCTATTTCTATATTAATATTTGTAGTAGAGTGATTATTTAGAGTCTATGTCCCAATCATATCCCCATCGAACCATATGATCAAGGAAATGTTTTTCTTCAAGGAGCTTGTAGTCTAACATGGACAATGTGTGAAAGGGATAGAAGGCATCCTGACAGAAAAAAATCCAAAAGACAGGAGTGGAGCCCAGAGTGTAAGTAATGAAGATGAAATAGATGATCTCAGTATTTCCTTAACTGAAAGTTCTCGGAAGAACAACTCATTCAAAGGAAGTAGTCACAAGCATTCTTTATACTTCCAGAGTGAGAAGTTCAGAGGTGGAATGAACTTGCAAAGGTGAAAAGTAAAGAAAACAAAATAAGTAACGAAACTAGGAGAGTCAGGAAGATATGACTGGCTGGGTTTCTTTCCTTAATGTGAAGGTTTGGGATGGAATTGATCAATTATAGCCAAGGGCAAAAGGGAAAAACTATATTTTCATTTGGGGTAAAGAAGGCTAAGGGTGGTAGTAATTTCTAAGGTAAGGAATGGCTGGTGGCATATTAGAAAGAGATGTGTCGGGAGCGGAGCCTAAAGAGGATTCTCCACTTTGGCTGAATGCTAACCTCCACACTTCACCCTTCACAAGAGGAACATCAAAGCTTCTTTTCACTGTCTCATTCCTAAGCATCCTAGGCTGGGCTCTTCAGCCTCATCTACACCTGAGGTTCAACGTGGTACTTCATCAGATTTCAATGAGCAAGAGCATGAGTCACCAAATACATTGGTTCTGGTAAGATAATAGACCAGCAAAACTTAACATTTGCCATTTCAATTCTTCCCTAAAGTTCATTAGATTTTACTATATTTCTGACTGCTCTATCTTTTGCCAGGACTCCCAGATCTTATCATATTAATTAATCTGAACTCAAAGGCTGATCAAATCTTTCTTCTGCCATTTAGGTGAACCTTCCTACGTATGTTGAGTCTTATAAACAAAATGTAAGCTCCTTAAGCAAAGAGGCTCTCTGAAGATGAAATAAATATAGATATGTGTAAACACACACATATATATATATGCATATATGTGTATTCATATACAAACACATTAATATTTATGGATATACTTATATACATATATGTACACACACACTTACAAATGGACATACAGGTATATGTATATGCGGGGAATATACATATATCTTTCTATATATGCATGTATATATCTTCATTCTTTTTTTCTAATTAGTAGTTTTTGTGGGATAAAAATTGAATTTTAAGACAGAACACTTGAGTGTAAATCCTAGCTCAGTATTTGCTAACTATATGATACTGGAGAAGCTTAGTTTGTGATGAAAGAAAACTATTTTACAAAAAAGGGAAAATGACAATACCTCTGGCCATTGTATGGTTAGGACACATCTAGAATATTATTTCCAATTCTAGGAAAAAAGTTTTCAGAGCAAACCATCATAGGCTGGAGAGCATTCAGAAGAAAGGATAATAAGGGAATTTGAAGTGTTTCTACATGAGTATTGATTGAAAAAAAACTAATGATGTTTCACCTGAAGAAGAGGATACTTAGGAGAAATATATTAGCTACTTCTAAATACTTGATGGGATACTATGCAGAAGAAATATTAGGCATATTTCTTTGATAGAAGAACAGATTTAACAATTAGGTTTATCTAAAAGCTAGACTACCTCATAAAGTAGTGAGATTATCACCTCTGAATAAGTTAAAAGTAACAGACTAACTTTAATAAATATTGAACTCCTACCATTTGCTAGTCACTGTACTGCAATCCAGGGAAATAAAGATAAAAATCAAACAGGCTCCTCAACAGATATGCTTGAATTCTCCTGAAGAAAACATTAAGTATGCCAATAGATAAAAGCAAAATATACACAAAGTATATACAAGAGCATCTTCAATAGGCATTGACCTGGTATCTGTAGTGACTAGTAATCTGTGTCAGAGTAGTTGGTCTTGGAGAGAAGATTGCCTTCTAAAGGGTCCTACAATAAAAGAGGCAATATGGAAAAGCTATGATCTCTTTTAGGAGACCATCTCTACCCAGTAGGAGAGGAAGTTGGAATTCTGGCTAGTATAGAGAGTGAAAACTTAAGGTGAAAATAGAGACCAATGGAAAATTTCAGAGAACAAATTTTTGACCTCATATAATCCTTAAAAATGCAATGTCCCAAAAACATGATTGAGTCCTTGCAAAGTCTGAATAGACAATTTGTTGTCATGGAGAATTCACAAGGCATCTATATCCATTTCATCATTACCCTACTACATGAAGGAAAGGTCTCTAACTTTGTATTACATTTAGAAAATCTGCTCTAGAGAGACATAATCAAAGGGACAAAACCTATAAGATAGATGGACAATGGCAGAATGATCTTAGTAATCAGAGAATTGGTATGTGACAAACTTTTATTAGAAAAGTACTTACCATAAGGGAAGAATGAGAAGAGTCTCTATCTAGAGTTGTAGTCCTAATAAATGATATATAGGCAAAGAAAATGAAGGAGAGAAAAATTAGAAACAGCCAAAACACTTGTCACTTGGCAACAAGATATCTCTTCTGGGATGGACCACCAAGATCAAAGGAGAGATGAATTTATGTTGGGTAGATCCCACTGAAAAAGGTTAGGGCATATCTTTTGAAGATAGAATTTTAGAGGCACTTACT
This sequence comes from Gracilinanus agilis, assembly GCF_016433145.1. Classification (NCBI taxonomy): domain Eukaryota; kingdom Metazoa; phylum Chordata; class Mammalia; order Didelphimorphia; family Didelphidae; genus Gracilinanus; species Gracilinanus agilis. Next base: position 70,953,640 of record NC_058131.1, read on the forward strand.
TCCCTTAAAAGATTAAGGTATTTAGAGATAATAAACAAGGCAAACTGATTTGTATCCTGTGACCTTTGCTCAAGTGAGGATAAAATTTTATTTTTCCTTACCATAGTTAATTTGTGCACTTAGTACTTTTTTTTTTCTGAAAAGGGATTACAATTTTCATTGAACTTTGCTGCTTTGCATGTCAAAGGCCAAATGCCTGAGAAAGATATATTATGGTTATATGAGGGTTCCACCAAAGTTTAATATGATATCAATAATTTTGTTAGATATAGTGAACATGAGATGGAATTTCTATTTCTAAGCCTACAACTATACTAATAACATAAAAATAAGAAATATGGAATACAAATAACTCAGTTATTAGAAAGAGATTTAAAGTAAAGCATGAACAAATACCTATAGGGTATGTTGGAAAAAATGGAAAATATACAAACATAGAAATATTTTCTTTAAAAACCTTATAGAAACATCCAATGATAATTTACCATATTAACCTAGTGTTTGACAAACCTAAAGATCCATGCTTCTGGAAGAAGAACTTACAATTTGACAAAAACTGCTAAGAAAATTGGAAAACCATATGGCAGAAATTAGGCATCGACCCACGACTCACATCATATACTAAAGTACAGTCAAAATGGATAAAATATTTAGAAATAAAAGGTAATACCATAATCATTAGGGGAATACAAAATAGTTTGTCAGACCTATTTTGTCTGGGAAGAAATTAGGTCAAAATAATACATAGAGAATATTATGAGATGTAAAATTGATCACTTTGACTATTTAATTAAAAAGTTTCTGCACAAACAAAAATAGTGGAAATAAGATTAAAAGGCAAACAACAAATTGGGAGAAAATCTTCATAACAAGTCTCTTTGGTAAAGGCTTAATTTTTCAAATATTTAGAAAATTTAATCAAATCTATAAGAACACAAATCATTTCCCAGTTGAAAAATGGCAAAATGGTATGAACAGGCAATTCTCAGATGAAGAAATTAAAACTATCTTTAGTAATATAAAAAAATGCTATACACATTATTGATTAAAGAAATACAAATTAAAATAATTCTAAGGCACTACCTTACACCCCTCAGACTGGCTAACAGGACAGAAAAGAAAAATGACAAATGTCGGAGATGTGGAAAAATTGGGACACTAATACACTGATGGTTATCTGTTAATTGATAAGACCATTTTAGAAAGAAATCTGCAAACATGCTTAAAGTGCCATAAAACTGCATATATCATTTGGTCCAGCAATACAACTACTAGGTCTATCCCAAAGTGATTAAAAAAGGGGGGGATATCTGTACAAAAATATTTATAGCAGCTTTTTTTTTTTGGTGGTAAAGAACTGGAAACTGAAGGACTGTCCATTAATTGCTGAATAGCTAAACAAGTGGTGTTATATACTTTTAATGGAATACTATTGTCATAAGAAATGACAAACAGAATGATTGTACAAAACCTTTAAAAGACTAATAATATAAAGTGATGCAAAGTGAAATGAACAGAACCAAGAGAATTTTGGATACAGTAATAATACAGTAATAATATTAATGTATGATGATCAACTGTGAATGACCTATTATCAACAAGGCAAGGATCCAGTACAACTCCAAGAGACTTATGGCAGAAAAGGAAGCTGTCTACTACCATAGTAGGAACAGATGGATCTGAATTTGAATTGAAATATATATATATATATATATATATATGTAACCTATATTACATCTAACTTCTTGGGGAGGGGAGAGGAGAAGATTGGGAGGGAGAGAGACAGAATGAATTGAAAATAAGACAAAATTAACTTTACAAAATTATATTGAAATGTAATCTGGAAAAAATAAAATTTATATTAAAAAAACTATAGAACAAATGACCACTATACTGCATAAACTGCTTGGAAAAATAAAGACATCTTCTTCCATAAGAAAACTATAGTATTCATTCCAAAGACAGATTAACAAGGAAAGAAAAACAGACTAAAACCACTTTTATTTATTTCATACATTCTATATTTATTTTTGTAAGTAATTCAAATTTCTTCTCAGATACTTACCATCTGAGTTTCTCTGGTCAAGTTACTTTAACATTGATTCCCTCATTTTCTCATTTTTAAAAAATGAACTAGAGAATAAAATGGCAAGCCATTCTAATATCTCTGTTAAGAATCCCCCTAAAGAAGTATCAAAGAGTTAGACATAACTGAAAATCATAAAATAACAACCAAAAAGTAATATAACCTCTTTGAGTGCAGGAATATCTTCCTTATGAATTGGTGTTCCCAAGTCCAAGCAGAGTGCTTGATGTTATTTATTAGATGACTGTTTTTGAATATTTATTAATTATGTGCCTACATAAAATGCATTTAAGTAAAGGTACATTTTTCTATAATTGTGGGTTACATAGAGATATGTGAGAGAGTAGAACAGATTTGGTCTATCAGAACCTGATTTTTAAGTTAATGAAATAAGGAAATTCAAAAATATAGAGAACTAGTAGAGTCTTCAAATAACACTAATTCATTTACCAATAAATAAGTGGACAAAATATGAAAAAATATTTCTCAAAGGGAAAAAATGAAAATTATTAACAACCATATGGAAGTATAATCAAAAGTACTACAAATATTAAAATAAATGTTAATCAAAACAATTAACTATCTTCCCTTCATATCCACTGAATTGACAAAAATGACAAAAAATGAGAAGAGTAAATGTTGGAATGGGTTGTAGAAAGATAACGACATGAATAAACTGTTGATGGAACTAAAATTTTTCCACCTATTCAGGAAAGCAATTCAGAATTATATTAAGAAGATGATTAAAATGCACATACCTCTTGATTCTAAAATTTCATTGCTTGTCATTTATACTGAGTAGGTATCTGTAGGTTAGGTGCTGGGGTCCCATCTGGTTTTCCAAAAATGAAATGATAAAAATAAAAGCTCTTTCTTTATTAAACTGTAAAACTCAAACTGAAAGAAAACCAGAGCTCTAGCAGCCTGAAACTGACTAGCCAGCCTCCGATTTTTAATCTGGTTAGATTCTAAATTCCCTCTGAGGCACAGGATTGGTCCTTACATAGACCAATCCCATGCTGGGAAGTTGGTGGGGTGTGGCTCCTCCACATGGGATTGGTCCATCCCACGCCAGGAGGTAGGGGGTGTGGTCCTTCCCCCAGCTCAGTCCCACACCAGGAAGTAGGAAGGAGGGGCTGGGGATGCAGTTCACCTCTACAACATTTTAAAACCGACATAGGTTAATGATAAAAAAAAAAAAAAAATCCCATATACACCAAATTGGCACATTGAAGAGTAGCAACGAAAGAGAAATCAATAAATCTTCACAAAATACTCAACTACCATACTCGTCATCCTTATTTCCTGCCTGAATGCTTGGGGAAATTCGTTAACTCATCTTTGGAGCTCCCACCTTGGAGTACCCCTCAATTGAATGAAGGGGGTGCAAGCCTATTCTTAGGGGATTTTAGATGTAAGACCATGTTTCCGATTCAAGTTTCATCTAGCCATCCATCCAGTTCATAACATCACCTTCCTTTATCCCGTTTTTCACTTCCCTTGTCACCGTTCACCTAAACTTTATGTTGTCTTTTCTTAATGAAATATATTCTCATTGAGGATATCTTTCTCTCTGTCTCTTATTTTTTTCTGTGTAGATTTCTGTCTCTACTCCTCTCTCTGTCTCTCTGTCTCTTTACAAGGCTGTGATAGAATTTTATACTTAGTCAGGAAGTAATGAATTTAATTCCTACCTCTACTAGGTATGCAATGCAGAACAAATCCTTAAATTCTTTACTTTTCTGTAAAATAAAGATAATAATAACTACATACCTTCCATACAGAGTTTTGTTGGGATCAAATGACATAATAAATAAATAGATGTAAGGATCTTTTTCAAACCATAAAATGTTTCAAAATTGCCCACTATTATTATTTTAATATTTGCATCCCTAATGCTTAATACATTGCCTGGTACATGGTAGGAAATACAGGCACACATACATGTATGCATATGTATTTTCATATATACACACATGTATATCTAGATGTATGTTTGTTGTGTGCATTTATACATATTTGTATATATATTCCATTTTATTTATTTGAAATTCATTCATTAAGTATAATGGACCAAGCACTCTATCACTAAGTATTGGATACGGAAACCAAAAATCAACTTTTCTTGAGGAGCTTACGTTATATCAGGGGAGATAATACATAGATTTATGCATATATAAATACATATGATACATTTAAAGCAGAAACAATATATCTTTAGATTCTAAGACACTAGCACACTGTGGAATAAGATGAGGAAGGTCTGGGAAAAAAAGGCATGATTGCCCTAAATCTTGAAGAAGTTAAAGATTCCAAAAAGCAGAAATGCAAAGGGAGAGCATTATAAGCATGGTGGAAAGCCAGAGAAAATGATACAGAGACTTGAGGAGGAATATCATATATGAGAAACAGCCTTATGACTAAACTGGAGGGTTTCTGAAGGATAATAATGTTTAAGGAGATGAAACATAGAAAAGGGCCAGGTTGTGAAGAACTTGATATTTTGAAGACAGTTTATAAACTTGATCCAGAGTTTATAAATTCAATTCAAAGAATAATATGGGACTCCCAATATTAAGATTTTTTTTACTAGGAAGTTTCCTATATGTCATGTAAAATAAAATACAATGTTCTTTAAAGGGGAAAAAAAGGAATGGGGAAATGAAGACAGAGTCAGGCTTGGTGGCCACTCCAGTCCCCAGATAACTTAATCCAAGCCCTACCAATCTTTCTGGACCATTTTCCCAATTATGTATTTTGCAATGGTGATAAGAATTGAAGATGGTCTGCTATTTTTGGCAAAGGTTTGAAAGTATTAGTTATATGCTAGCTATTTCATGAAGCATATGTAAAGTCTACATTTCTAAATCCTATGAAAAAGTTAAAAATATGTATATAGTAAGAGAGGGACAATCTATATCTATCTAATATCGCCATAAACCTAGAGTTCCCTAAGAGATTGTAGAGACCAGCAGTCAGGAGACAATATAGACTGGAAAATATATTTGGAGTTCCAGCATTGATTAGGGCCATCCCTATTTCTCCAAAGTATTTTCAGAGTATTTATAGCATAAAAGTAGACCACATTCCCTGAACACCCTGACAGATTTATGTCAGCTATGTAGCAAACTTACAAAATGTAGAAAATAAAGGCATTGTGAACATTAAATACAGAAAGCTACACTTCAAACATTGAACCAGAGAAGATCAATTTTAATTTTTCTACATCCTTATATATGGAAAGATAATTTATAGAAGTAATAGTACAAGAGCTATCATATTTTTACGTCATGACCAGAATGTGGAGTTGCTTAAAGAATAATGCATACAATCTACCTCAGTGACTTCCAAGTTTTTAAGTATAACCTAAAAATAAAAGTCCTTTCTCAGATGTTAGACTTTAGGAATCACTTGAGGAAAATAAAAGTAATAAAATAAAACAAAAGTAAAAGAATTATCATGAATTCCCTGTCATTAAGCTTCACTTGACCTGGAGAGGATGGCGAGAAGGGGACTGAGAAGATTCAGTTGTGTATAGATCATTGGATTTTGAACAAAAGACCTATTTTAGATTAATGTGTTGTATTTTGAGTTCAAAGTGCACTGGATGATCTCTTTGAAAGTTAATGGTATTATTGTTGATTTGTTTAGTGGATAACCATGGCAAAAGTATAAAGTGAGATTTCTTCTATACAGAAAGATCTATCAGATATGAGCATAGCCTAAAGAATTTACAAGGATCCCTAACAGTTTCCAAAATGCATGAAGATGGGAAGTTACAAGAGCTACTTTTTGTTTATTTATTAAATGATTTTTTTGCATGACTTCACTATATTTAAGATTTTGGAAGATCATATACAACATTACTCAGATTATCAGACTGACTAGAATACATTGGGTTGAAGTTATCAGCCAATAAATGCTACATTTTTGGAGCTTCTGTTAAATCTACAGAGAGTCTCAGCAGGGACTGAATATTCACCCCAAAAGTTAGAAATATGCATGACCCACACACTTCTGGAGAATTATCAAGAATGAAAGCCTTTCCTATAATTTGTTAACTACTATGAGAAATGTGAGAAGAATTCATTATTTCTGTGTTAAAGCTCACGTATAAGAAGTGTCAATCTGGCCTGAACCCCCTGGCACCATTTGGAAATTGTTGGGATAGAAAATGCCAGGAAGCTGCCAAGAATTTGGTCATATTCCTTGCACATGCAACTGTGTTACCACTTAGAAATTCGAGCCAGACCTTTCTGGTACACACTGCTAAAAATCCCATAGAATCTGGGATCTCTTTAATGCCAGAAAAATGAGCTTCATGAGAAGGGGATCACATTTGTCAGTAGACAACACAACCCACACTGAAACTTGTTATCACATCTATAATTCTTGGCTTTGAAGTAAGCATCACAGAAAAGTTCCAAGAAAATGTGTATGAAGCCCAATATAAAGTGTAATTGGGCAGCAATCAACCTTCCTATATTTTGCTAAGCAAATAATTTCAGTGCTGCCTGCCTAGGGATCACAGAGTACCTGAACCAATATAGGAGCCACATGAATTAATAGCTAGGCAAGAACACTGCAGATCCTATATCACATCAACCCTGTGATATTGAAGCCTTGATGGAACAAATAGCAAAGGTACAGGCAATCTGATGCATACACAGAACTTGAATATTAAAATTCTAAAGTACAACTAAATTTCTGGAAACCCACTAGAATATACACTCAAGTGGATATGATTTAATTTTGTTAGAATTGGTTAAAATTTGACCAAAATTATTTTGTTACTTTGACCTTAGATGCTTTGCAGTCATAACAGTTCTACAATATAAACTAATAAACATGGAAGCATGTCTTTAGGGATTTAAGCTTCATTTTCCAGAGGATATTTTTGGAATTATGTGTGGAGTACTGTGCCAAACCATAACTGATTCAACCTGAAGTACCAGAAAAATATTAGTGCCACCCCAAGCCAAACAATCCTTGGCTATGTAAGCAGTACAAAATATTTTGGGTCAATTTTGATAAAAGAGGACTCTGGAGCTTATCCAGAATAGTTACTACTGGTCCCAAATGGCACCAGATCTACACAGAAAGTATGAGACATATGTCCCACATTTTTAAAAGAAAGGCTAACAACAGATTTGTACTCTTTTATCTAGAGATCCCAAGCACCAGAAAATTTGAGAGGTGATGTGATAATAGAACATTTCAGCATGTATTCACAAGCTTACTCATCAAACAATTGGGGAATTTATGCAGTTGCTAGTGTCACCTAGAAGTATTTTTATTTAGGTGTATTTTTTTGTAGAATTAATTTGTAGAATTGCCTAATTTTGTAGAATTAATCAGGATTAATTCTACAATGGAAGGTCAGCTGTAAAAATGAATTATTATTAATATTTCTACCAATTTGATGATGATGATAAAATTCATGTAGTGTTTTACAATTTTCAAGGAACTTTATGTATGTTATCACATTTGATACACAGAAAAACCCTGTGAGTTTTATTATTGTTACCTCTTTTTAAACATGAAAAAATTGACACTGAGACTGATTATCTAGCATGTACAAAGCTAAAGAAGAATTTTATCTCAGATATTTCTGACTCCAAGTCAATACTACTCATTATACCTCCTAACTATCCTTCAGGAATATATTCAAGTTGACATTCTAAAAAATGAATATATTGAGGAAAGGGAAATTTATTATTCCAGATGAGAGCCGCCCATAACAAGTTGTGGCAATATTGGGCAAATTGTTGTTGTGTCTAGTGGATGCTGAAAATAGTCAGTGACCTACAAAATTGGTACATAATTGTTTGCTGCCCTTAAGACAATGACTTAGAATTTCTGGTAAAATCAGTGTATTTTATTGTTTTATATGGGAGTTAATTTTGAGGTCATACAACAGTGATCAGTATGGAAGTGTGTTTTGCATGACAATAAAAATACAATCTTAAAAACAAACAAATAAATAAATGCACACAATAAAAAAAAAGAATTTCTGTTAAGAAGAAGGATAATGACAATGGATTGATCGACAAATGAGAAGTTCTTGTCTACCAGTTGTCATTAAAATTGTGAATCCATATATATATATACCAAGAACCATATCACAATTCAGATGGGAATAATATGACATGTTGATTCTCTCCTTGACCACCAGTGAAACTTACTGAGTTTACTCTGGTGATAGAGATCATCAGTCCAGACAGCAATAAAAGGCTGAATCCAGAAGCCACATTTTTCCTTCCAAATATCTAATATGTGGAGGCCCCACAGAGATAGAGGCCATCATTAGAACCTGGTTCATTGGGTTCTTAAAACAACAATAGTTATCCTAGGACACGTCTGAATTTAGGACTTTGATTTGGACTGTATGCCATTAAATCTGAAAGAATTAGGATTTGGTTTCTATAGCTGGTCATTACTATATTTCCAGTAATCTCTGACCAGTGACTCAATGGACATAATGCTATAGGAGAAATGGAGAAGGATGTTATACACAGAGTCTGAGTATATGTCCATTGCAGACTGGAAGTGAATGGAAAAGATGGAATATGAATTTTGTGCTTAACATTTTTATTTAATATTATGTATTGCCACATATGCTTCTTGTTCTATTTCTACATGTGCCTTTAAGTTTGACCTACTTCACTAGTCAATTAATAATGATTCATTCAGCACAAATTTATATATCAGTTTCCATTTAACAGGCATTGCACTGGAGATTCAAAGAAAAATAAAACAATCAGAAAAACAAAAAAAAAACAATAACAAAAACAAAAAAATAACAAAAACAAAAACAAAATAAAATTCTTTACCCTCAAGTATCTTACATTCTTATGCAGGAAATGATGTGTTTGTGTGTATGTGTATGTTTGAGAGAAAGAGAGAGAAAAAAATGAGATGAGAGAGAAAGAGAAAGAGACAGAGAGAGAGAAGAGAGAAGACAGACAGACAGAGCATATTTTATGTGCTTTAAGACAGGGAAGGGACTAATATGTGGGGTAGGGAGATGGTGCAGAAAAAAGTCTTCGGTTGAAAATAACTTTTGAGTTGAGCCTTGAAGAAACACCAGGATTCTAGGAGACAAAATTTATGAGAAAGAACATTTCCAGCAATTGGGGACAGTCACTGAAAAAGTCATGGTAATAGGAGTTAGAGGGTCATATTTAAGGAAGAGCACAAAGAGTGGTATGGATAGATCACAAAGCATATGGATGAGAATAATAAAATTAAAAAGACAAAAAGGGCCCAGATTTTGAAAAGTTCTAAATGTCAAAGAGACAAGTACATATTTTATCCTAGAAATAATAGGGACTCAGAGGAGTTTGTTAAATTATGGGGGTGAAATGGCCAGAGCTATACTTCAGAATAGTCACCACTATGAAGGATGGATTGTTGTGGGGAAACACAAGGTAAAGAGATTAATTTGGATATAATCATAATAATCTAGGTAAGAGGTAATGAGCTCCTGAACTAGAACAATAGCTTCATAAGTGGAGAGAGTTACAAAAGATATTGTGAAGGTCTAAGTGCCAAAATTTGGTAAGTTATTGATGTGAGAGTGAAATGTTTAGACTGAAACCAAAGTTGCCAACCTGAGTGACTAGAAAAATGGTGGAGGGATCATTGCTAATACTGCAGATGTTCAGAAGAGAGGCAAATTGGGAGTGGGGAGAGATAAATGAGTTCTGTTTTGAACATGTTGAATTTGAGAGACCTAAAGAACATTCAATTTGAACTATCCAGTCAGCAGTTGGTAATGTGGCCCTGCAGTTGAACAGAGAAATGAGGGCTGGATTTATGGATCTGAAAGTTATCTACATAGAGGTGATAAATGAGATACAGGTGGTATAAACCTGGCTTCGACATCCAAAAAAAAGTTGTGTGTTTTTTTTTTCAGAGAAAACCATACTCATTAGCTGTTTATCCAAGACTGATATGAATGACTAAGCAGAGACTGCCTGAGGATTCTCTCACACTGGGATATTAATTTATAAGGACTATGTCCTTTTTTGGCTTGAGGATTCTAGGGGAATAAATAATGATTTACCCCATAGTTTGCCTATGTATCAATCATCCATGTATGGGAGATACTAATATTTAATATAAGCTATGATTCCTTCTATTTGTTATTATCATTATTGTTTTGCTGTTGTTTTATTAAATGATTTTTGTTCTTATTTTATGAGCTGCCTACTTTTGTCTAATTCACCTTCAATGGATGATTGCTCAGAGATGAGAATCTGAATAGAAGGCAGTCCAAAAGTATTATAAATAAACGGGTAGATGACAAAAGTTCTCTATTGGGCATGGGGCCAATAGCATGGTAGATATCAATTAAATTCTAAGACAACCTTGTACTCCTAAAGAATCAAGGAAATAGGAATTAAATTATTGTGCTGTTGTGTTGATAATCCTTAAATGTTCATTAATTCTTATGACAATGCACTGATGACAATGCTACATAGGTCTTGAGATAAATCTAGATCTTCTTCCTCATTTCTGTATTTATATAACACATCTTAGTAAGCACTCTGGTTCCACTCAAGCCATTTCTCTTAGTATTTAGTGCAGTATCCTGGATTCCTCTCACTGCAGGCACTGATTTATGGGAACAGTGAGGCAAGGGTAAGATGAATAACCTTTTGAATTGGGTGACCTAAGAATGCCTGTATCTCAAATGGCCTCAAACTTGGGAGAACAAACCCAATAATAGGATGATGATAATTAAAGAATAAGTGGCATTTATCTTGTAAGATTTGAGAAGTGTTTCATATGAATTGTCTCATTTGAAACTCATAATAAACCTGTCAAATAAATACAACAGATTATATATACATATATAATTTAAATACATCTAAATAATTAAAAATTAAATAAATTATATAATTTAAATAAAAAATATAAAATCATTGGATTTGAAGTTAGAGAGCATGAATTTAAATTTCTTGTTATCTGTATAACCTTGAATTAGTCACTTTCTCTAATTGTGTTTAAATTTCATCTCAAAAAAAAATCACAGTGGTGTCATAGATTAATTCTAAAGTTCCTTACAGCAATAAAGGCTACAAGAGAAATTGAATAGGGCATGTGTTTCAAAAAAATGCATAGTTCTAGCCTCCTCTGGTGGTGGGCTGTGACAGAGTAATTTGTGATACAAGTCTCTTATCCTTTCCTCCATATTTAATTATTCTAATAAGTTATAGTCCTGTTAGGCACCCATAATATAATACATTTTTTCCTTTATCTTGATTTCATAATAATGAACCCTACTCAACTTCATAATGATATTTAAGGTTCTTCATACTTTCTCTACCATTACTCCCTCAGCACATCCTCTTGAACAGGTCATGCAACTTCTGTTCTGCTGCCTAGAAGTTTCCTCCTCGAAAATCCAACCAATGTCTTGGGACCAACAAGAAATCCTTCTCCCTTAATGAAACCAGCCTTAATATTATTAAAAGACTTTAAGTTCCTAAGGGCAAGGACTATGTCATATTCACATAATGTCCTGACTGTGATTTTTACTACCCCCACCCAAGTATCTAGCACAGGGTTAACCACCCACAGTTTCATAGAAGTTCAATAAATACTTCTTAGTTTGAAATAATGATGGGGAAAGGAATATCGAAATAAATTTTTCTAAGTTTGAAATGTTCCTATCTTAAGAAACTAGCAGTTTAATTTGTTAGTATTCAGAAAATTAAAATTTATGGGGATTTTATTGTTGTTTTTAAGAAAAAAAGGAAAACTTTTTGCATCAACAGCCCTAAACAAATACATTACTTGTGTGTGTGTGTGTGTGTGTGTGTGTGTGTGTGTGTTTGAGAGAGAGAGAGAGAGAGAGAGAGAAAGAGAGAGAGAGAGAGAGAGAGAGAGAATAAATAGAACTGAATCAGAAACAGTTTTTGCAATTTCTTCCAAAATTCAAATGGCTTTCATAATTAAGCAAGGAAATTGACAAAATATATTTGGGGTTACATAAAATTCATCATGTTTAAAAAATAGTTCAAATTGTTTGGGGGAAATAAACAGTGGTTATATTCATCCTTCTCTACTCTATACTCAGAGAGTGCTGACTGAAATATGTCCATATATTTATCAATGCTTTAATGTGGCTTTTGGATGTCATGTTAAGTGACCAAAACCACAGCATAAGTCAACCAGAAGGCATCTGCTTTCCTGCATTTGGAAATATAAGAAAGGATAGTTAAGTTTGGAGGAGTTGCTAATTAAAATGTGAAAATAAAAAAGTATGGTCTGATGTAAGGAAAGTGACTGTGTGTTGAGAAGTCTAGAGGAAATCATGTATCATGTTAAGTTATTTTAGTTGTTGTTTTTTCAGGAAATGAGAACACTATCTACAGATGTTGCTTGTTTTCCCTTGATGGAGAGGAAGAAGTAGTGATAATCTCAGAAGTAATTACATAGAATATTTTGTCATCTGCTAATTTGCTTATTCAGAGTTTTCTTTTTACTATTTACTTACTTGAATAGATTTTTTTTTATACGGTTGAGTTTGAATTTTCTCTTCTGATACATCTTTGGTTAGATTTTCAACTGTTTTTCATATTAGGAAATCCCTAGGTGTCTTGAGTAAAGAAATGAATCAAATATATTTGAAACAAAGCTTTTTTCCCCCCAATTTCCTTTCTTTTTTTTGTAAATGCACTAGCTTTGTTCTTTATCAATGTGTTGAAATTAATTTAATAAAATTTTCTAATTCTATTTTTCTGATATCCTATATTCATAATTTCTTTGTGAATTATATATTTAGACATACTTGAGATTATTTGGGAAATCTTTTCAATTTCCTTCCATTTTTCCTGTCACATGGTCCATAATCTTTTGCTCATTTGTTCATTTAATAGTTATTAACAGGGCCTAAAATATTTTCTATTTTTATTTTGTATTCTTTTTTTCATCAGTGTTTTATAGTTATTTAATTTGCCACTGATTCATTTTTTATTTTTAAGGAGGGAAATATAATCTTGATGATTACTTCTTCATAATATAGTTTAACTCCTAGAAACGTACTCCTTTTGATCTGTCTTTCCTTTATTATTTCCCATATGATACTATACTTATTTTTCTTCCCAACTAATTTTATTTTTTTCTATGAAGTTAAGTTCTGTTTATTTGACTGGTATCGGGTATATTTTGAAAAAATAACATGTTTTAGCATTTTAAAAATATTTCACTATCCATAGATGAGTGATAAATATCCACTTGTCTATTTTTATGTTTTTATAAAATGGCTTATAATATTATGTAAATAGATATTACTTTTGACCTCATAGATTGACTCTCGAATATTTTACATATTTTGTCATTATTTCAAAAGGATTTTGAATTTTTTATAACCATCTAGTTTTTTTATAAGTTTATAAAAAGATATAATATTTATGGATTTTTGTATATACTGTTTTTCATTAATTAATATTCTCAAAAACTTTCTTTGCTTTTATATGAGCTGTTCAAAATAAACCATAATATCATCTTCAAATAGCTTTTTTTCCAATTAGCTCTTCTTTTGACTTATTTTTATGCATTTAATAATTTTCTGTCATTAGTATTTCTAGAAATATATCATATACTAATGGATTAATAGGACATTTACTCTTGCATTTATAATAAAATGTAGTATTTATTTCAAATGGTGCTGGCTTTTGATTATAGGCACACAATTTTTAAATAAAAATGGCCTGGATAGCTCTATGACTTTTATAAATGAGGGCAGCTAGGTCGTGCAATGGAGAAAGCACCTGGCCTAGTGTTAACAAGACCTGAGTTAAAATTCAGACTCAGACATTTAGTAGCTGCATGACCCTGGGAAAGTTACTTAAACCATTTTGCCTCAGTTTTCTCATCTGTAAAATAAGCTGGAGGAGGAAATGGCATAAGTAAAAGGTGAATTATATTTTGTAGTACATATTCGTAGTACATAATTTTTAAAGGATTTTTGTAATTTTTGCAATAAATATTCATTATCAACATTGGACTATTATCCTTTTCTTCTTAATTCCTGAATCATTTCCTATTTGAATGATATTTATTTCATAAGAAAAGTTTGGTAATATGTTTTTTTCTAATAATTTTTCTACTATGTATATTGCTTTTTTATCTCAGTATATTGTTCATCTATCTGAATAATTTTTTTAAATTAGTTCAGAATTGTTTATTTTTTCAATGAATAAGTTTGTAAATTCTTATTCAGTTTACTCTCTGATACTGTGTTGCTCTTTCCAACGTACCTCTATGTAACATTATACTTGGATTATATGGATAAGGAGGCTTGAGGGGGAAAGTCAAGAGATGGCAAGTGACCTAACCAAACTCAAACAAGAAGTAGCATACCTGATTTAAAACATAGGTTTTCTGCCTCTACTATGAGCAGCCTTTATATGATATTTTATCTTTTGTGTGTGTGTGTGTGTGTCAGAGATGAAATGAGAAGCTGAATGATAATGACTTAAATTTTTTGACTATGGGCAGTCATAGATGGATGAACGCTCAGATTTATTTCTTGAATATACTATAAGTAAGCTATTTTATATTCTAAATATTATTTTAATCTGTTTCATATAAATTAAGTTAAATACAATCATATTATCTTCTTCATTCAATGTATTTTTACATGTCATACCAGTTTGAGATTCAAATTAATTCTGTATTAATTTTAATGAAAAGATCTTTCTACATATTGAAAATAAATATAAATTTTATTAATAAAAAGATAATAAAATTTTAAAAGTCTCAACTGGAATCTGAAATCATATAGGTCAGATTTGTTTGTTAGAAGGGTTCTTATTGGCTATTTAGTCCAATCAATACCAAAAACAATTCCTTTTTCAGTATGCTTAGATTATTACAAAAGTCTTTCGGTTGGTCCCTCTCTCTCTCTCCCCAAGTCTTTCCCTACTCCAAGTCTTCCTTCACTTTAGTTGCCAAAATGATCGTCCTACAGTGTAGATAGATCTCATCATTCCTCTCTAATTAATAAATTTCAAAGCTCTTTTTTATCTTCATGATAAAATAAAATATTCTCTGGCATGTAGAATACTTCACAACCTGTCCTGTCCCCACTTTTCCAATTTTCTTTTCCTTTCTTTTCTTTCATATACTCTGTGATCCAGTTCCATTGGTCTACTTGTCATTCATCTCCTGTATAATTGTATTTCCCATTTCTCTACACTGGCTGTCCCAAATGCTAGAAATGTTCTCTCTCTTCACATCATCCTGATAGCTTACCTCAGCTATAAGAATCAGGTGAAATATCACCTTTTAGAAAAGACATTTTCCTATATCCCTCATAAATTGCTTTCCATAAAAATGGTGCCATCCATTTATACTGTATATATCTTCTGTGTACATAATTATTACTACACTGTCCTTCTGTTTAGAATGTAAACTTCTTCAGTGTAAGGATCATGTCTTCACTTTTATTTTTTTATCTTTTAGTCTTAGCATAAATCTAACATGGTGTTTAATAAATACTTCTTTATCGAATATTCAATTGATTTATTGATATTTAACAAGTGGTTATTTAGCCCAGTGGAAGGGAAAACAGCAATTACCACTCTATTTTTGGATAATTTTATTTGTCATGTTTTCCCCTTACATCACACTAAATTTAATTGGTTATGTCTTCTATCCATTTTATTAATTCTTTGTACACACTCATTATATTCAAGTGTATATGAAAAATATACATGAGTGTGTGTATAAAATTTCTAAAGGTAACACACTGAAGTAGATAGGTAATATCTACACTCGTGGGATAACAAGGCAGGCCAGAGTCTTAAAAATTCTGTTTTAGCCTCAAATCTTAGAATGATAAGATTTCTTTTTTTCTTCAAGTATTTATTACACTTCTAATATGGAAAACTGGTCTTCTGCATTATGTCAATAATGGTTTCATGAGAAACAGACAAACAAAAAGGAATGAACTTAGAATCATAGAGCAGGACCTGGAAGAGAGCCAATTTTACATTACTCCAACTTTTCATTTTACAGTTGAGGAAGATGAAGCCTGGAGAGGTTGTGATTATCTTACGTATAAAAAAGATAGAGATACTTTTTCAGTAGATGTCCATTCCTCAAGCCTCCTTCCACTTTTAAACCACTTCCAAAGTTAATTTCCTAAAAAAGAGATGTATCCAATACTTCATTTCCCCAATATTAACAAATACAGATGGCTCCCTACTATTTTCAGGATATTTAAGCCCATTTCTTAGCATGCAAATTTCTTCACAATCTGATTCTTTCTTACCTTCTGTATAGTGGAAAATCTTGAACCCCTAGAACTGCATTGCCCAAAATTCCAATGCAGTTCCAGAGGTTCAAGATTTTCCAACTATACACTTCCCTGTCTTATTATACCTGCTTTCCTATAAGTATGTTATCATATTAAATGATCCAATCACACTGTCCTACTTGCTATTCCTTACACATAGGACATCATTTTTTTACTCCCTGTCTGTTCACTGAATGTGCCATTCCTAGAAGACTCTCTTTCCCACCCTTCAAATCTTAGAATTGCTAGATTATTTTAAGACTCTGTTCAAGTATCATGTCTTCCAGGAGTCCTTTCTTATTACCTTCACCTCCTAAAGTCATCCCCAACATGAATAAAGTAATCTTTCATCTACTCTGTTTTTTGTTTGTTTGTTTTGTTTTGTTTTTGGTATGTTCTGAGTTTAACAGGAAGACAAGGATTTTTTAAGCTTTTTCTTTTTTATTCCTATTGCTTATCATAGTGCCTTTTATAAAATAAGCATTTAATTAGTGATTTTTCATTGAATGATATTAAGTGGAAAAATTGGGATTTGAATTCAGCTCCCGGGCTCCAAGTTCCATAGTAGATACCTAATTCCTTAGTGGCTACATTTTCCCTCTGAAATGGTGAATTTGAAATTGATTTACTTTCATATTATTAAAGATCAGAATATTTTAGATATGGAAATAATCTTAGAACTCATTTAATCCAACACCCCTCATTTTAGAGATCAGGAAATTGAACCTTAAGAGATCAAGTAAAGTGAATATATTTCCATATTTGGAGCCAAGCACATTCCTGCTTTCCATTCTTACTAACTATAATATCAGATTTCTCCCCAATCTAATCTCTCCTCTGTACAATTGCCAAATTTATATAACTGTATCTGTTAAGTGAGTCACTTAACAACTTAACCCTCAGTTTCTTCATCTGTAAAAGAAAATTATATTTTTTGCACCTACCTATAGGTTGTGATATTTAAATGAAATCATGTATGTCAAAGACTTAGCAAATGTTAACGTCCTAAAGCAATGTTCATTGTTATTTGAACAATACAATGTAATGGTAATGACAATGATGGTAACAATAAAGATGTCATGAAATCTAGTCACAAAAATATCAAGGCAGAATGTTTAGTCAGAGGCTCTGATTCCAAATCAAATTCTTTTACCATTTCACTAAATATGTGCATAGTATTAATTCCTTTTACTTTAGTTCAAAATTCCTCTTATCCTTCTTTACCTTACAAGTATTGCATACTCTTAACTGCCTAGAAGAGTAATTGCACATTCCACCTGTACATTACAAAATCTAAAGTGCTCCATTGCCAAGAAAGTTTTAAAAATGATATGCCCTCACTTCTCCTTGATAAAATGAATGGGTTACACCATAAGATTTCTAATAGCCTTTCCAATAACTCTAAATCTATTTTATTTCTTCTTTGTACACATGTAGAAATGGATTTCAAGAAAATCAAATAAACCAAAAGTCAAATAATTAGTAAAAAGAACTAGGCAGGAAAGTAACAAGCATTTATTATGTGCTTACATTCAATTAGTTATAGTGCTAAGTGCTAGGCATACAGGTACAAAAAATGAGAATCCAGATCTCATAACTCCCAGGGCAGAAGTTTTACTGCATAGTGATCTGAATAAGTACCTCTCGGATTTTTCTTTTTTTTTTTTTTGTCTTTTCATATGTTTATTTTTTTCCACTCACATGCAAGAAAATTTTTGACATTTTTTTTCAAATTTGGAGTTCTAAATTTTTTCATTTATCCTCCATTCCTATTCTGGTGAAGGAAATAAATTTGATATAGATTATACATGTGTAGTCACGTAAAACAAATTTACATAGTAGACATATTGTAAAAGAAAAAAACAGACCAGAAAGAAAAAAGAAAAGAAAAAGGAAGAAAGTTTTTTTTTAAGTATTATTCAAGCTGGATTCCAACTCCATCAGTTCTTTTTCTGGAGTTGGATAACATTTTTCATCATAAGCCCTTTGAAATTATTTTGGATCATTGTATTGCTGAAAATAGTTAAGTAATCCACAGTTATTCATCATATAATATTACTATTTCTGTGTACTCTGTTCTGATTCTGATTATGTCAGTTTTCATCCTAATTATTTTGAAACCAGACTGTTTTATAATATAAAAGTATGCCATCATAATCATATATCACAATATTTATAGCCATTCCCCAATTGATGTAAATATCAATTCTCAGTTCTTTGCCCAGATGTAATAAGTATTTTTGTGTGTGTATATATATATATGTATACACATATATATATATGTCATTTTCTTTTTCTTTTTTTCCTTAACTCGTTGGCATACAGACCTCATAAAGGTATTGCTGGGTTAAAAAGTAATCACATTGTTAAAGCCCTTTGGGCATAGTTGCAAATTGTTCTCCAGAATGATTGGATCAATTCAAAGTTCCATAAAGAGTTCCTTAGTGTTATAATTTTTCCATATCCCCTCCAATATTTATCATTTTCCTGTTCTATTAGCCAATATGATAAGTATGAAGTGGTACCTGAGAGTTGTTTTAATTTGAATTTGTCTATTCAATAGTGATTTATGGCATTTTTATCACTACAAATGTCTTCTTATTTCTTCTAAAGGCTTCCTGTTTATATCCTTTAACCACTTATCATTTGGGAAATTATGTATATTTATAAATTTAACTACATTCTCTATCTATTTGAGAAATGAGACCTTTATCAGAGATACCTTCAGGGGTAAAAAAATTCCCAGTTTTCCAATATTCTAATCTTGGCTACATTTGATTTGTTTGGGCAAAATCTTTTTCATTTAATATAATAAAAATCATCTATTTCATATCAAATACTGCTCTCTTTATCTTGTTTTGTCTTCAATTCTTACTTTATCCATAGATCTGACAAATAAAATATTCCATCTTCCCCACTTTGCTTATGGCATTAGTTTTTACATCTAAATCTTGTACCCATTTTGACTTTATCTTGGTATATTTACAATATGAGATGTTGATGTATCCCAATTTTTTGCAAAACTTCTTTCTTATCTTCCTAGAAATTTTTATGAAAGAGTAAATTTTCATCCCCAAAGCATGGATCTTTGGGTTAATCAAATATACAATTTGACCATTTACTACTACATATTATGTACCCAAGCTATTCCTTGCATCAATCCCTCTATTTCTTAACCAATAACAGATTGTTCTAATGATTCACACTTTGTAGTAGAACTTGAGATCTAACACTTGTAGGCCAACTTCTTTTATATTTTTTTTCATTGATTCCCTTGATATACTTGAACTTTTGTTCTTCCAGATGAATTTTGTTATTACTTTTTAATTTTATAAAATGATTTTTGGTAGTTTGATTGTTTTGGCACAAAATAAGTAAATTAATTTAAGTAGAATTTTCATCTTTATTATATTGGCTTGGCCTACCCATGAGCCATGAATATCTATCCAATCTGACTTCATATGAAAAGAGTTTCGTAATTGTATTCATATAGTTCCTGGCCTTATCTGGGCAGGTAGATTCTCAGTTATTTTACATTGTATACAGTAATTCTTCTATCTTTTCCTGCTGGAATTTGTTGATAATATATAGAAATACTAATGATGTATGTGGTTTTATTTTATATCTTGCAACTTTGCTGAAGTTGTTCATTATTTCAAATGGTATTTTTTAGTTTATTCCCTAGGATTTCCCAGATATACCATTATATTGTCTGCAAAGAGTGATAGTTTTGTTTCTTCATTGCCTATACTAATGCCTTCAATTTATTTTCTTCTCTTTTTGCTATCAGTAGCATTTCTAGTTGCACTGAATAGAGTACTGACCTGGGAATCAGAGAGACTAAATTTCATTCGTTCAAACCAAGCCTCAGACACTTACAAGCTATGTGACCTTAGGAAAATTAGTTAACCCTGTTTGCCTCAGTTCTTCATTTGTAAAATGAGCTGAAGAAGGAAATTGCAAACTGTTCCAGTTTCTTTGTTAACAGAAAAAAGTCAGACACAACTTAAATAAACAACATAGCATTTCTAGTTCAATATTGAATATTGTTAATAATGGGCATATTTGCTTCTCTCCTGGTTTTATTGGGAGGGCCTCTAACTTATCCCCATTGCAGATAAGGCTTACTGATAGTAATTTAGACAGATTACTTATCCTTTTAAGGAAAACTGTTTATTACTAAACTTTCTGGTGTTTTTAATCAAAATGAGCATTGTATTTTGTAAAAAGCTTTTTCTTCATCTATTGAGATAATTTTTTTCTGTTGGCTTTGTTAAGGATATGGTAATTATATTGATAGTTTTCCTAATATTAAAATAGCCCTGTATTACTGTTATAAATTTCACCTTCTCATAGCATATATATTACTATGATATCCTTACTCAGATAATATTTAAAATTTTTACATCAAAATCAATTACAGAAATTGGTCTTAAGTATTCATTCTCTGTTTTTGCTGTTCTTGGTTTAGGTATAGGCACCATATTTGTGTCATAATAGGAATTCTGGTAAGACTTATTTTTGCCAAATTTCCCAAATATTTTATATAGTACTCAAATTAATTATTCTTTATATGTTGGGTAGAATTATTGTTTTAATCCATCTGATGCTGAGGAATATTTTGTCAAGGAGTTCATTTTTGGCTTGGTCAATTTATTTTCCTATGTAGAGTTATTTATTTAAGCATTTCATTTCAACTTCTGCTAACCTGGGCAATTTATACTTTTGTAAATATTTATCCATTATACTTAGATTGTTAGATTTATTTGCATATAATTGAACAAAACATCTAATAATTGCTTTCATTTCTTCTACATTGTTGGTGAATTCACGCTTTTCATTTTTAATATTGGTTATTTTTTTCTTGCTTTTAAAAAATGAAATAATGAACTAATGACAAGTATTTTTAAAACATATTTTTAATTATTTCCACATTACATGTCATTACATTTTAAACATATATAAATTAACTCTTTTTTAAAGTTACACATAGAAATAATTTTGACAGTTATTTTCTGACATTTTAAGATTTGGATTTTCTCCCTTCCTCTCTGCCTTCCCTTCTTGAAGGTGACAAAAAATTGGATATAGGTTCTACTAATTCTTTTATACAATATATATTTCCAAATTATTCATGATTTGACAGAAGATGCATAATTATAAATACAATAAAAAACTCATGTAAGAAGTAAAGTAGAAGATGGTATACTCTAATCTGTAATCAGATTCTAACAGGTACTTTTTTGGCTGTGAATAAAATTTTTCCTCAATGGTCTCTTGTGGATTATCTTGGGAATTTTCTTGGTTGATTGATAATAGTTTTGCTCTTCACAGTTGACCATTATATAATATATCTATATTCATTTTTCTGCTTATTCTGCTCATTTCCCTTGGCATCAGCTCATGTATGTCTTTCAAGATTTATCTGAACTTATCTTATATGTAATTTCTCATACTACAATGGTATTTTATTACTACCACATACCACAATTTTCTCATCCATTCCCCAAGTGATGGACAACCTCTTAATTTACAATTCTCTGCCACCATAAAAAGAGCTGCTAAAATATTTATGTTCAGGAAAGTCCTTTTACCTTTTCTCTGATTACACTGGGATACAGACACAGTAGTTATTGCTGGGTCAAGAGGTATGCATAGTTTTATGACCTTTTGAGCTTGGTCCAATAATGCTCTCTGGAAAAGTTTTATCAGTTCTCATTTCAATCAGCAGTGTATTAGTGTCCCAATTTCCCCACATTCCTTCCAAAATTTATAATTTTCCTTTTTGGTCATATTAGTCAATCTGATATGTGTGAGGTGGTATTCATTGTTATATTAATCTGCATTGACATAATAAATAATAATTTGGAGCCTTTTTCATGTCTAAATATTGTTTTGACTTCCCCATTAGAAAATTGCCTATTCGTATATTTTAACCATTCATCAATTGGGTAATGCTTTGAATTCTTATAAAATAGACTCCATTCTCTATATATTTGATAAATGAAGTTTTTGTCAGAGAGACTTGATATATAAGATTTTTTCCCAGTTTGTTTACTTTTTAATCTTGGTTGCATGGTTTTGTTTGTACAGAAACTATTTAATTTAATGTACTCAGATGCTTTATGTCTTATTTTGACTTAAATTCTTTCTATGTGTAGGCATGACAAGTAAACTATTTCATGCTTCCCTAATTTTTTTGTGTTATTACCTTTTATTTCTAAATCAGATATGCATTTTGATTTTATTGTGGTATATGTTGTGAGTTGATGGTCTATGCCCAATTTCTGCCATACTGTTTTTTAGTTTTTCTAGCAGTTTTTTTTAAAAAGTTTATTCAAAAACTTGAATCTTTAGATTTGTTAAAAAAAGTTATCTATTTTTTCATAAAAGTTAGTCCTAGTTTTATTTATTAGTTTAATGTTTTTTCTTTCAGTTTCATCAATCCTTCCTTTCTAATTTTCAGTTTAATTAGGATTAAATTTGTTCTTTTTCTAGGTTTTTTAGTCACATGTCCAATTCATTGATCTACTTTCTCTATTTTGTTGATATCGGTATTTAGAGATAGAAAATTTTCAACTAAGTACTGCTTTACTTGCACCTGACAATTTTTTTGTATGTTGTTTTATTATTGACATTTTTCAATAAAATGATTGTTTTTGATTTATTCTTTAACGCACTCATTCTATAGGATTAGATTACTGAATTTTAAGCTAATTTTTATCTCTTTTTCCTTGATGCTTCAATGAATGTATTTTTATTACATTTTGATCCAAAAAGGATGAATTTAATGTTTTTGATTTTCTACATTTGATTGTAAGGTTTCCTTCAGCTTCCCTATAAGGTAAGACTTATTTCCAAACCCAACTAATTGTATGCATTATTCTCTCTTTGAGGCAATTCTAATGTCAGAAGCAGGACTTAGAAACAGTTTTCAAAGTGTTTTTTGCTCATTATCATATTCAGTTATAACAACCCTGAGAAATAGGTACTATATCTCCATTTTATAGATGAGGAAACTGACACTTGAGGGTAGGGGATTAAATTGCTTGCCCAGGACCACACAGTAATTAAATATCTTAAGTAGTATTTAACTCATCTTACTCTTTCTGAAGATATACATAAAGTATCTGCTTTACATTCACAGAGCTAAGATCTTTTTTGTCATGTAAATACTTTCTCAACTTGAACCTTTCCTACTTTTCCAGTCTTCTTATATTTTACTCACCTCCATATTCTTATATTCAACTTCTTGTTGTTTCTCAAACATGACATTCCATCTTTCCACTGTTTGCCTTTTTTACTGGCTATCTCTGATGCCTGGAATTCTCTCCCTCCTTGTCTTTACCTTCTGCTTTCTCTAGTTTCCTTCAAAACTCAGTTCAGTGTTCATGAAAACTTTGCCAGTGTAACTTCCCCCCATCTCTGTATACCAGAGCCTTCCCTTCCTTGGTTATCTCCAGTATATCATCTATATATCTTGTTTTTACATTGCATCCTTCCCATTAGACTATAAAATCCATGAGTGCAAGGATCATAATTTTTGCTTTTCTTTGTTTCCCAGGTCTTGATACATAGTGGGAGGCTGAATGCTTGTTTATTTGATTTATTTTCTTGACATCATGAAGATAATTGCAATATTGGCTCGTAGTAAGATTTAAATGTTTAAAAATATTTTTCTTAATGTGATCCATAGTCATATAGTACTTTAATGTTTACGAAATATTTTTTCTTACCATGCTCCACTGACAGAATAGTTTTGTTTTCCTCGTTTTACAAAAACTTAAGAGTACTCACCTCTACCATAATAACTGACCAATCCACAAAAGAAACAGACGGTTTCCTTACCTTGTCTCCCTTTTCCAATTGCTCCTCTATTCTTAACAGTTAATTTTGATTCGTATCCTTTCTCAGAACAACACAAAGACTGTTCTTGAAAACTGCACCACTTAAAATCTTTCTTTCTGCTGAAATGGACCCATGTCTCTCCCTCATTTCCCTTTTCCCCCCACCTTTCCAATGTTACTCTGATACGAGAGTGTCCTACAATTTCTAGGAAAATGTCAAAGGCATCAGTCTCAAGAAATCTTCACTATAAATTTTGTGATTTTACCTCTGTCTCATTTCAGTCTCTAAAAGAAGTCTCAAAACCTACATCACATATCCCTCTCCCTACCCTTAACAATGTATCATTTATACTAATTAGTCCTCATTATATGATAAACATTAGATACTCATTCATTGGTCTTATTTTTTCTCCAGGAAGAAGTTTTTTAAAATGCTGAAGTGAAAGATTTTTAAATTACTGATTAAAATGTTGAACAAAAAATTAAATACCAGGTCTGGTAGCTTTATCTTACAGACACAGACACAGACACACAGACACACAGACACACAGACACAGACACAGACACAGACACACACACACACACACAGGCTTTGCTAAATAAAGTAGAAATGCATTTGGTTTTGTCCCTCCAGCTTTTTTGAAGGCAAATTTCTAATAATATTTTACTAGGATAACTAGTTCTTTTCCATTTTCTCTAAAGGACTTATCATAGACAACAAAACAAAGACTATTTTGTCAGAACCAGCCTTAGAGCATAGAATCACAAAGAAAAGAATAATAGAGCTGGAATGGATATAGAATAGAGAATGTTAGAGACAAGATGGAATTTGGAGATTCATTCTACCTATTCCACCTCCTGCATTTTACAGATATAAACAGACACCAGCCCAAGCTGGATGAGGGAAAGGCAGCCATATCTTGCATTTTGCTTATGGCACTTGATGGATGGAGAGAATACTGAGGACTGAATGAGCTTCAGAATTTTGGAGAAGAGACATTCTATATTTCTGATTTGAGAGAATGTAAACTCAATTCCAGAATTGAGATACAAGGAGAAAGAAAAACAGACTTAAAAAATTCCTATCTTGCCTTCTCCTTAGAGAATTTAAGGAATTTCTATGGAGTTAAGACCTCTCTGATGGGAGAGCAAGATCTCAACTTGCCCTATCATTGATTTTTATGTATTTTCTGGACTATTATAATATACAACTTCTATAATTCTGTAGAACTTTAATTTCTGTTAGAAGTATACTTGGGTGGGTTAACTTGCTATTCTACTATTAGTGATGATTTTTTTGTGTAACTAGTATTCAGTAGGAATGGCCCAAGCAGGGGTATATAAGTTTATTGTATTCTCCCTCCTTAAAGGAATCATGATCTCCACTGGAGGGGAGAGAACAAGATTCTGGAGACATTTCTACAGAAAACATCCTGCCTGCGACTAGACAAAGAATGTGGAAAATATAGATCACACACTTATTTTCATAAGTGGAACAAACTTCAGTTGTAAGAAGTAACTTTTCTAAAGGCACAAAACTGGCCAATCTAAAGCTAGATGATGACTTTTCATTTATCTATGGGATCTGAAGTTTTTCAAAGTGCTTTGCTCACAATAGCTCATAAGGTAGGTTATAAAGTATTATTCACTTCATTTTACACATGAGAGAAGCTGTACCAAGAAAAGTAAGCTGCCCACACTCCTGCAGCCACAATGCTTCAGATCTGAGACTCAAACCTGTCTCTTGACTCAAAATTCTGTGCTTTCCCCCCCAATATGCCCACACGTCTCCCTCTATTTAAGACAAAACTGAGCATGTGAAGGCCAGTGAGAGTCATTTTGATGACTACATGCGTGAAACCTGATGCGTAAAAGCCCAGATGAATTGGATTTAAAATTCTATGAATAAGTAGACTTTCATTTGCTAAAGTTGTTATTCTGACTTACTAGATAGGAATTAATTTCAGTCAGAATATATCAACATTATTTATTCTATGAAATGCATTAAAATAGAATGGAGATTCTGGGGCCCTTAAGCTGGAATAATGAACTAATTTGGTCTATGAATAAAGAGTGTACAATTGGGCAAGGTTACCCCTTGCACACTCTACTATTGTATGTCCTAGACCAGAATATAGCTATAGGAAGAACTGCTAATAATGTTCTTTTGTGAAATTTCTGCCTGTAAAATATATATGTGAGTATATCTACATCTGAGTTGCTCATATATGTAAATATATATATATGTGTGTGTGTGTCTGAATTACTTATTTGTATGTACACATGATACACATTTAATTTAATTCATATAATTTAATAGTTAACATTCTGCACAACATTGAATTAATTAAATTAAATGTGTATCATGTATACATACAAATAATTAAAACTAATACCTTGTACTTTCATTTAATATCTATTTTAGCATGCAAAACTTTAACCACAGACAATTATGTTTAACAACAGTGGTGGTGATCTTTCTAGGATAGTCCTTTTGATAGTAATAAGAGAATAAAAGGTAATAAAACAGTCTATTAGCCCTTTGGGTAATTTCCATGGCTTCAAAGCCATTATTTAGAAAATTATAATGCACTACTCATGTGAGAGGAACAATAACCTATAAAACACAGAAAGAAATACTAATAATCCAAAGCATTTCAAAAGCCTTTTTAGGGTTCACCTTTCCACTTTTATCCTTCATAAGATTGAGATATGGCTACAGCTTGATCAATGCTGTTCTTCACTGATGGAATATGTTCTGAACTCCCCTCTTAATTTTTCTTTTTTTTATTATTTCCTATAGAATGTCTGTACGTTGCTGTGCTCACAACACTCCAATTCCCTTTACATAGAACAGAGATATCTTACATTGGTCACTTAATCAGTGTATATGGAAGTGAATTTGGGGAATAAATTTGGGAACTAGTTAACAAGTTGTTTCATTAATCACTAAGTAATCTGACAGGATTTCCTTGGAGTGATGGTTACATTACTCAGAGTTTGAATATGTTCATTTGTTTTTGTGATTTAATGGGAGTTGCAAAATATTAAGTATACGAAAAAAGCATGTGGTCAATAAAATTTGAATTAATATATGTATGCAATATTTATACATATGTATGCAATATATAAAATTTATGTAATATGTAAATATACAAAATATATATAATATACAAATATATAAAATTTATGTGATATATAGATATATAACATCTAAATACATAAAATTCATATAATATATAAATATATAAAATTTATATAATATATAAAATTCATATAATATATAAATATATACAATTTATGTGATATATAAAATTCATATAATATATAAATATATAAAATTCATATAATATATAAANACACACACACACACACACAGGCTTTGCTAAATAAAGTAGAAATGCATTTGGTTTTGTCCCTCCAGCTTTTTTGAAGGCAAATTTCTAATAATATTTTACTAGGATAACTAGTTCTTTTCCATTTTCTCTAAAGGACTTATCATAGACAACAAAACAAAGACTATTTTGTCAGAACCAGCCTTAGAGCATAGAATCACAAAGAAAAGAATAATAGAGCTGGAATGGATATAGAATAGAGAATGTTAGAGACAAGATGGAATTTGGAGATTCATTCTACCTATTCCACCTCCTGCATTTTACAGATATAAACAGACACCAGCCCAAGCTGGATGAGGGAAAGGCAGCCATATCTTGCATTTTGCTTATGGCACTTGATGGATGGAGAGAATACTGAGGACTGAATGAGCTTCAGAATTTTGGAGAAGAGACATTCTATATTTCTGATTTGAGAGAATGTAAACTCAATTCCAGAATTGAGATACAAGGAGAAAGAAAAACAGACTTAAAAAATTCCTATCTTGCCTTCTCCTTAGAGAATTTAAGGAATTTCTATGGAGTTAAGACCTCTCTGATGGGAGAGCAAGATCTCAACTTGCCCTATCATTGATTTTTATGTATTTTCTGGACTATTATAATATACAACTTCTATAATTCTGTAGAACTTTAATTTCTGTTAGAAGTATACTTGGGTGGGTTAACTTGCTATTCTACTATTAGTGATGATTTTTTTGTGTAACTAGTATTCAGTAGGAATGGCCCAAGCAGGGGTATATAAGTTTATTGTATTCTCCCTCCTTAAAGGAATCATGATCTCCACTGGAGGGGAGAGAACAAGATTCTGGAGACATTTCTACAGAAAACATCCTGCCTGCGACTAGACAAAGAATGTGGAAAATATAGATCACACACTTATTTTCATAAGTGGAACAAACTTCAGTTGTAAGAAGTAACTTTTCTAAAGGCACAAAACTGGCCAATCTAAAGCTAGATGATGACTTTTCATTTATCTATGGGATCTGAAGTTTTTCAAAGTGCTTTGCTCACAATAGCTCATAAGGTAGGTTATAAAGTATTATTCACTTCATTTTACACATGAGAGAAGCTGTACCAAGAAAAGTAAGCTGCCCACACTCCTGCAGCCACAATGCTTCAGATCTGAGACTCAAACCTGTCTCTTGACTCAAAATTCTGTGCTTTCCCCCCCAATATGCCCACACGTCTCCCTCTATTTAAGACAAAACTGAGCATGTGAAGGCCAGTGAGAGTCATTTTGATGACTACATGCGTGAAACCTGATGCGTAAAAGCCCAGATGAATTGGATTTAAAATTCTATGAATAAGTAGACTTTCATTTGCTAAAGTTGTTATTCTGACTTACTAGATAGGAATTAATTTCAGTCAGAATATATCAACATTATTTATTCTATGAAATGCATTAAAATAGAATGGAGATTCTGGGGCCCTTAAGCTGGAATAATGAACTAATTTGGTCTATGAATAAAGAGTGTACAATTGGGCAAGGTTACCCCTTGCACACTCTACTATTGTATGTCCTAGACCAGAATATAGCTATAGGAAGAACTGCTAATAATGTTCTTTTGTGAAATTTCTGCCTGTAAAATATATATGTGAGTATATCTACATCTGAGTTGCTCATATATGTAAATATATATATATGTGTGTGTGTGTCTGAATTACTTATTTGTATGTACACATGATACACATTTAATTTAATTCATATAATTTAATAGTTAACATTCTGCACAACATTGAATTAATTAAATTAAATGTGTATCATGTATACATACAAATAATTAAAACTAATACCTTGTACTTTCATTTAATATCTATTTTAGCATGCAAAACTTTAACCACAGACAATTATGTTTAACAACAGTGGTGGTGATCTTTCTAGGATAGTCCTTTTGATAGTAATAAGAGAATAAAAGGTAATAAAACAGTCTATTAGCCCTTTGGGTAATTTCCATGGCTTCAAAGCCATTATTTAGAAAATTATAATGCACTACTCATGTGAGAGGAACAATAACCTATAAAACACAGAAAGAAATACTAATAATCCAAAGCATTTCAAAAGCCTTTTTAGGGTTCACCTTTCCACTTTTATCCTTCATAAGATTGAGATATGGCTACAGCTTGATCAATGCTGTTCTTCACTGATGGAATATGTTCTGAACTCCCCTCTTAATTTTTCTTTTTTTTATTATTTCCTATAGAATGTCTGTACGTTGCTGTGCTCACAACACTCCAATTCCCTTTACATAGAACAGAGATATCTTACATTGGTCACTTAATCAGTGTATATGGAAGTGAATTTGGGGAATAAATTTGGGAACTAGTTAACAAGTTGTTTCATTAATCACTAAGTAATCTGACAGGATTTCCTTGGAGTGATGGTTACATTACTCAGAGTTTGAATATGTTCATTTGTTTTTGTGATTTAATGGGAGTTGCAAAATATTAAGTATACGAAAAAAGCATGTGGTCAATAAAATTTGAATTAATATATGTATGCAATATTTATACATATGTATGCAATATATAAAATTTATGTAATATGTAAATATACAAAATATATATAATATACAAATATATAAAATTTATGTGATATATAGATATATAACATCTAAATACATAAAATTCATATAATATATAAATATATAAAATTTATATAATATATAAAATTCATATAATATATAAATATATAAAATTTATGTGATATATAAAATTCATATAATATATAAATATATAAAATTCATATAATATATAAATATATAACATATAAAATGTATATAATACATAAATATGAGTAATATATATATAATATAGTACTTCTATACTCTTTCAGCATTGAGGATACAAAACATAGTAATAAAAAATAGTTGGAAGATCCTGATCTTGTATCCACAAATACTTGGGTTTGAGTTGGTATTCAAGTGATTACTAGAAGTTTGACCAAGGGCATACACCTTTACTTCTCTGTCTCAAATTATCCCTATTGTGTATTGGAAAGAGATTAAGATGTAAAATCAGAGGTCCTTAGTTTAATTATTGGCCCTGAAAGTTGCTACCCTTTTACCACTTGGTAAATAGGCCTTCTCTGGGTCTCAGTTTCATGATCAATAAATAAAGAGATTGGACTAGCTAATTATACAGATGTATAAATGTCTAAATATAAATATAAATACATGTATAAATAAATAAAATAAATGTATAAATAGCTAATTATACAGATGTATAAATATAAAATACTGTGATCTCTAAATTGAGAATGATAATAATGACATAACCTACCTAATGGGGAATACATTTTAAAGAATATTAATAATCTATTATGATTACTAAGGAAAGGGAAATACTTGTAACAGTGGGGTATCTTAGAGAGGGGAAAATAATCTAGAATTTAACAACTAAATATTTAGGCCCAGTAGAATGTAAGTTTCTTGAGGGAAGGGACTATATGTGTATGTGTATATATATATACATATACATATAGTCCCTTATATATATATATATATTTCTTAGTACCTAGCATAATGATTTACAAATTGATTCAATGGTGGATATATAATATTGAATATAAATACCATTAATGCCTAGCCTCTGCCCTCATGGAGCTCATAGTCTCCTGGGAAAAATTTAAGTGGTACAAATAAATATGATACATATTATTATATGATATGATAAAATCACATTATTCCTGATGTACTACATATTTTTTTTAAATTAGTGACCTCTTCTTTTGCCTCTAAATCATTTTTTGCTTTGAATTTATTTAATTAATTTGGAAGATTTTCCCATGATTCCATGATTCATGTTCTTTCCCTCCCCTCCTCCCTCCTCCCTCCTGTAGCCAATGAGCAATTCCACTGGGTTTTACATGTATCATTGTAAGTCATATTTTCTAATAGTTATTTCTTGTCCTCACCTATATCTGTCTTTTAATTAAAGTAACTGATTATGAAAGTATTTTGATTTTTGTTTTACTGGAGCTGTGGGTTTATTAGTATATTCCATCAAAGTACATGCACTTAAAAATGTTGTATATTTGGAAATCCATGCTTTCTCTTTCCCTCTCAACCCTCCTCCTTCCCCAAGATGGCAGGTCATATGATATAGGTTGTCCATATATTGCCACATAATATGTATTTCCATGTTCATCATGTTGTGAAAGAAGACACATGTTACTTACACTAGACAAAAAAATCATGGAGGAAATAAAATTAAGAACATTATGCTTCAATTGCATCAACTCCATCTGTTCCTGCTAGGGTGATGGATAGACTTTTTTTTTGTTATGCTGTCGTGATACTTTGCCTTATAGATGAAGTCTTTCACATTTGAACCACTTCTTTAATTTGTGGGCTCTTTTTATATTTTTCATAGAATTTCTTTCCTCTTCATCCAACATAACCAAACAGAACAGAGCAAGTAGATGTAAAATCTGATTATATATATGTGGTTGAATGGTCATCTATAAATGAAAATGTGTGTATACATGAGTACGGGTCTAATAGTTTTGCTTGGATCCAGAGGGTAGCAATAAAATAGATAATTGGAGGGTTCAAATAAATAATAAAATTAGGGTTGATACTTTTTATTCCTAACTACTTTTTTAGTCTAAAGCAGTGGTTCCCAAACTTTTTTGGCCTACTGCTCCTTTTCCAGGAAAAAAATATTACTTAACCCCTTGGAAATTAACTTTTAAAAAACTTTAATAGTAATTAATAGGAAAGATAAATGCAGCTGTGGCCATCACTGCCTCCCTGGATCGCTGCAGCACCCACCAGGGGGTGGTAGCACCCACTTTGGGAATCACTGGTCTAGACTGAAAAATTAGTCAAGCTGTGGTTTATGGTAACTGCCAGTTTCTGAGGTATAAAATCTCATTATGAAATTTTAACAGTCATTGTCTTAGCCAGTTAGAATTGGCTCCAGAATATCTGTGAGCATTTTACTTTTGGAGATAGTAGTATCTTGTCTACAGGCAATCTTGATGACCACTTTGTAAGCATTTTGTAGAAATGAGCTTCATTCATATAAGAACACAAATGATTTTCAGAGATCTCTTTCAACTCTGATATTTGGTGGTTCTGTTGCTTTTTATGTATCTAAAAATGCAAAGGATTTGTGATATCTGTTGGCATAGTGAATTTATGCTGTGAGAACTCTCTTAAATAATGTAGCTCAATACATGCTTTTAATTTGGCTGATAAATCCAAGGAAGATTCCTGAAATATTCAAGTTATATGAATTGTCCCAGATCACAGTCAGTAAGTGCTAAGGGTTGGCCTGAAAATGTATATCTTCTTGACTACCAATTCAATATTTTAACCTTTGAGATATATTTCCTCTCAATTCCATATTTATTTCTTTTAAATCATATCTTTAAAATATAAGCCATTATTAATAACAGTAAAAATATAATTTGATTTCTAATGAATTAGATATCACTTTAAATTAGGTGATTACAGAAAGAATCAAAGATGGCTTGGTGGAGGTGCTTGTTAGATTGTTTCTTGAACTATAAAAGCATTTTAACAAGTGGAGGATTTTTTGAGGGGCAGAATGGGGAGGGGCAGAAAGGGGAGGGGCAGAATGGGGAGCATTAAGAGTATTAGAAATAGGGGAAGTCAAGGTAAAGAAGAAAGAATAAAAATAATCATTTGAATTTATTTTTCTCCATAATGTACAAATGTTTGTAAAAATGATTGTTATGGAATAGAATATTTGATTAAGGCATATAAAAGTGAAGAAACAGAGTTGGACAGGTACATGAGAACACAGAATGTTAAATCATCAGAAGTAGCAAATTCACCCAACTCAGAATATGTGCTATGTAAGGAGTCTTAAGTGATTATTTATTCTAACAAATCTCATGAGAACAAGAAGAAAAAGTGATAAAGAAAGAAAGAGAGGAGTCAAGATAAGAGGAGAGGAGATGACAAAATCCATTCAAAC
Organism: Gracilinanus agilis; assembly: GCF_016433145.1. Lineage (NCBI taxonomy): Eukaryota > Metazoa > Chordata > Mammalia > Didelphimorphia > Didelphidae > Gracilinanus > Gracilinanus agilis. The sequence continues at coordinate 70,987,225 of NC_058131.1, forward strand.
AAAAATATTAAGACAAGATGGAGAATCCTATTAGGATTTCACTTCTTGTCTTTAAACCTTGCTTTTTTGAAGAGAAAAGAAAAGATTCTGTCTGTAACTGGAAAAGCCAAAAAGACTCAACTCACTCATTATAGAGATGAGAAAACTGAGATCCAAGAGATGGTAGGAATTTGCCTCTGGTTAACACAGGTGAAAAACTAGAGACTCTAATTTCTTGACTACAACCTAATTTTCTTTCTACCACAGCCTCCTCCACCATCAAACATGGCCTTTCAAACATCAACATCCATAGTTTTTCTTTTTTCCTTTTATATTTTGGGGCTAGTTTTTAAAGAATGACCTTTATGTAGCTATTAATGGTAATTCTGTATTAGTATGGAAGGCACAAAGGAGGTAGTCACAAGAAACCATGCATTTCACAACCAGAATATAATGTAATAAAAAAGAAAACCAATTACAAAAACACTAGAAAATGTATAAATATGACAATTTGAGCTGTAACCGTTGTAATTAGTGTATAAGTTCAGTAATATAATAATAAAAATAAGACAAATTCCATATTAATAAAATCAACATATATTGTAGAAGTACTCATGTTATATGACTACCCCTAATAACAACTATATATTTATTTGACATTTTAATGAAATGTGTTTAATAAAATGTCACAGATTTTTCTGGCTTTATGGAGTGTTCAATCTTTTTATACTACATCCCTTTCATATAATTTTAAACAGTTATCAAATATTTCCAAAGATGTAGTATACAATGTTTCCCAAACTAAATTCATCAGTCTAAAAGATTTAAGACTTTCCCATCTCTCTCTCATTTTTCCTCTTCCTTCTTTTTATTTATTTAGAGAACATTCACAGAAATTAAATGTTTAGATGCTTTATCTTCACATATTTTTCAACCTATTACTTATTTCTTATAGATTAATAGCTGGTAGTTAAGGCTTCTGTGGTACTCTGTTGCATCTAACATCTCTTTCTTGTGGTTAATTCTTCTATCTATAGAGATTAAAATCCATCCTTGCTCACTCTTCCTCAGGTTTTTGTCCATGTTCTCCCATAAATCATTCATGCGGTATCTGAACAAAGTTTTGGAGGTCATCTTCTGAACCATTTAATATTATGTCAATATCGGTGCAAATCTCAGACCCTCTAGATCTTTTTCTTACTATATAATGGGTCCACTTCCTCAACAAGCCCTCTCTGTCTTATGTGTTGTGTTTCTCTTCTACTGTTCAAACACTGCTAGAGGAAATCTTAATTTTACAAAATTTTTATCACAACATTTCATGAATCAAGTTCCCCACTAAATTCAACGTTCAGACTCCTTAGCTTGTCATTTAGGGTCTTTAGAAGTTTAGCTAAAATCTAAACCTACTTTAACTACTTTCTCTGCTACAACAAATAATAGGAGAATATTCCTTTAAAATGACTGAGGTTTTTCCCACTATTATAGTTCTGAATTCCACTTACCTGAAATGTTTTCTACCCTCCCCCCAAGACACACACACTTTACATTTCTTCCCTAATCATTCTCATTAGACTCACCTCAGTCAGAATACTTTTCTTATTCATCCAGTTTAAAGTAACCCCTTCTTTCTGACTAAAAGCATTAGGTATGCAGAGAGCACATTTTGCAATGATTTTCATTGCCTAGCACAATCCCTACTACAAGTTTTTGGATTGATTGGTCCCATTGAGTTTTGTGGTATCTCCTTTGTAGTCACGTACTATTACATAAATATTTTCTTTTTATTTAACTTTCCATGTTATCTGCTAGTTATGCTCTTTTTTCTTCTATAGATGTTTTCAGAAGTATTTGGTTTAACTAGCTCTTATACAGCATTCTCTATAGACTCATTTTCTCCTTCACTGCTTTTCAGTTTTGTACAGTTATATAGCTCATATTCTTCCATCATCCTGTTCCATAATGTTTTGCAACTCAGCTTGTATTCTAGATCATTGTTGCCTCTAGCTATGATATCTTTCCACTTGACAAGGAAATCATGAATTTGTTGGCGCTTATGCTTCATCCTTATGGTAACAGTTTTGCATCAGTAAAGTGTCCCTTAGAAATGGCAGAATTGGAAGCAATGGAATATGTAGAGCTGAATGGTTCTATTCAAGGTCAATAATACTCAGTCAATGATATTCAGAGAGGGTTAAGTGACACAATGCAGAGAGTGGTAGATCTGAAGCCAGGAAGGCTGGAGTTCAAATTCTGCTTCTGAATACACTTTAACTGCATGATTCTGAGCAAGTAAGTCACTTAATCTCTTTAAGTCTGTTTTCTCATTTGCAAAATGAGGTTAATAATAGCACCTACCTTGGGGGAGTTGTAAGAATCAAATAAATTCATGTTTAAAGTGCTTTGCAAATCATAAAGGGTTATATAATTGTCCATCATAATTATTATTTACAGTTCATGTAATATGAAAATTAATTCTTCACAATCATTTTTTATTTGCATTTGTTAAGCTTTGCTCATGGAAAGAGGAGGTTGACAGTATTTTTGAATATATCTTCTGGAGTCTGAACCAATCTTCCAGTGTTTTGTAGTGATCTTCTTTTATCAAGAATAACAGTGGAACTACCACATCTGGACTCACCTCAGGAAGTGTCATGGCAACAGCAAAGATGAAATTAGAAATCAACACTAGATATGACCAAATCTCTACAGGAAAAAAACAATCTGTGTTGTGGTGATAAAATTTTAGAGACACTCAGGAATTTATTTTAAGTAGATTCAAAGAGAAAGATTTCAAAAGGATGGAAAAAACCACAAATCACATTTTTTTACCAAATGAATTCATAAATAATAGCAAGAGTGTGAGAACTGAGAAGATGCTGACCTAGAGCCCTATTTCCTTTGTAATGTCTATATTAGTCTATCATCTTGGACACTCATCATGGATACATATGATGAAAACATGAGAAGGAAATAAATTGTTCCCTCTTTGAAACTTTATATTATATTATTTATTATATTGATGCCAGAACTGATTTAGAGGCATATAGGATTTTCTCCCTTCTCTATGTTGGTCTTTTGGGAAAATAAAGATTTCTATTTAAAAAAAAACACAGATTTACCAATATGCCTATCTTCCTCTCATCTCTAGAAAATAATCCCTCGTGACAAAGAATAAAAGACTAAAAAAATCACTCAGAAAAATTAAACAATACCTTAGAAAGACAAACTATGCAATGTTCCATACTCATAGAACCTCACCTCTGTATAGAATAGGTGGAATGTATTTTCTGATCTCTCATCTTGAATCAAACTTGAACGTTAAAATTGTATAATATTAAGTTTTTCATTATTGATATTCTTTCTACTTATTGTATGCTGTTTTCAAGATTGAGCTTCTTTAATTTTGCACAACTTCACATAAATTTTCTCATGCTTCTCTGTATTATTCATTTTCACCATTTCTTATAGCAATATTATATTCAATTACATTCATGTGCTAATATTCCATTACATTCACATGCTTACAACAAATTAATATTCCATTCATATATATATGTACATATACATATATTAATTAGTTAATGCGCATCTATTTTGTTTCCATTTCATTATCCCAAAACGTTTTACTCTGAGTATTTTGGTATATGTAAGACTTTTCATTTTTTCTTTGATCTTCTCAGTTCTTTGAATATATGTGTAGTAGTAAGATGTGAAAGTCAAAGTGTACCAAATTTTTAGCCATTTTTTTTGCATAATTTCACATTTATTTTCAGAATGATTTGAAAAATTGGCAGCAGCTCTACCAACAGTAAATTAATATGGATAACTTCCCATAACTCCTATACTATTTTTATATTGCTATCTTTGCAAATTACCTGAGGATAATATAATATTTCAGAGCCATTTTGATTTGAATTTCTCTTCTTAGTACTTATTTAATGAAATATTTGAGACAATTTTAATAGTTTGCTACTCTCTAAGATAATTATTTTAAATGTTCTTAAAAAAGGTTTATAAACTTTGACCACTTTTCTTTCTCTTTTTTTAAAAATATATTTGTAAGTTAACTACATATCTAAGATATAAAACCCACAAAAGGCATACTTAATGCAAAGTTTCCCCTCTTAGTTGATAGTTTCCCTTCATATCCCATTTGTATTTTTTTAGTTCATTTGTTTTATTATGTACATATATATATATAATATAGCACAATATGTAGCATAGCATTAATATACATATGATTTATTATAAACATATAATAAATTATAACATTTATCAAAGAAAAATAGATTCTCCTTTTGGCTATGTCCAAAATACTATATTTCAATCTTTTCCCCCTATCTCCAACCCTCTTCCCCCTCCACAAGAAGGCAAGTAATATGATATATATGTATATATTTTTTAATTATCAATATGCTTGCCAGTTCATGCTTCCATGATTGTTCTTCTCTTTGCTTCAGTTCATATAGAATTTCTCATGTTTCTTTATATTATCCACATTCATTATTTTTAATGACATTTTTATATTTTATTACATCCGTGTGCTGATATTCTTTATATCATGTGCATGCAAGACAATAATATCTCACTCTATATATGTATAGTCTAACATATATGTTTGAGATATATATCATATATGTGATATATATTCTTCATGTTTTTAAACAAGATACATATTGCTTATACCAGAAAAAAATCTGTGGAGAAATAAATTGGAAAATGCTAGGTTTCAACATGCATTCTGAGTCTCTTCCTTTTGTGGTGATGGATAACTTCTTTTTTGTTATGAATCCCTTAAAATTATCCTGGATCCTAGCTTAGTTCACAAAAGTTGTCATTCATCTTATATGATTGTTTCTGCTGTGTACAGTATTCTTCTGGGTCTGCTCACTTCACTTGGCATCACTTCATATAAGTCTTTCCAGGTTTTTTGTTTTTTTAATGATCATCTTTTTTGGAATTTCTTATGTTACTATAGTATTCCATTACAATCATACAAACAACTTTTTCAGCCATTCCCAAATTGATGGATATCACTTCAATTTCTAGTTCTTTGACAATAAAAAAACAGGTGCTATAAATAATTTAAAATATATAATTTCTTTCCTTTTTTCATTTATCACCTTAGGAAATGATCCTAATAGCGGCATTTCTGGGTAAAAAAGTATACATGGTTATAAAACTATGTATAAAACTCTTTGAATATAATTCCAGATTGCTCTCCAAAGTGGTTGGATTAGTTCACAGTCCCCCCAACAATGTATTAATGTCCCCATTATTCAATAGTCCCTCCAACATCTGTCATTTTGCCCTTCTATCATTTTTTGCCAATCTGATAGCTGTAAGATATATGTTTTTGATCATTCTGAATATTACTCATATATGACATTCCCATTTTAGTTTTATCTTTTAGTAGTCACTTTTATCCCTCATTTAGTTGAGTTTTCTTTCTTAGTCAAAGCTCTAAAAAGCAAGTGACCTAAATCTCTTTTCTATTTTAATCATCTTATAAAGTCATTAATATTTAGGTGATGAAATTATTTTTACTTAATGTGGTATCTAAAATGTAGATCTAAACCTATTTCTACTCAACTATTTTAACATTTTACAGCAATTTTTGTCAAATAGGGGATTATTTTATTAATAATTTTTGTTCTGAGCTTTATTGAATATTGGATTACTAAGTTCATTTACTCTCACTTCTAATTATCTAGACTATTTCACTGATCAACATTTCTATTTTTAAATAAGACAAAATTATTTTGATAGCTATTTATGGTATCATTTGAGATTTAGAAGTTCTATATGCCTCACATCCATTTCTCCTTTTCTTCTTGAAAATGCTATATTCTATTCATTCTTCCTTTTTCCTCTCACTTGAATATTTTAAATAATCAAATTCTCTTCCCATGAATAACTGATAAGGAACTAAATCTGTCAAACTTTTCTTTGTCCGTGTTAAGTAAGATTACCCATGATGGGTCAAAATAAGCCACAGGCTCCACTCCTGGTGGTGTCAGCTTTGCGACTCTACCATACACTCCTCAGAAACCAAAGACTTTGGTTCCTCAGAAGCTACCAGTTTAGTCAAAGTGACATTCATGCTATTACTCATAAATTATATTTACTATTCAGCATCTCCATGTCTTTGCATTGACCTTCCACCATGACTAGAAGGTACTCCCTCGTCACATTCATCTCCATTTCCATCCCTTTAAGACTCAGCTGAAATGTTACATTCTACATTCCCAAAGCTATTAATATTTTATTTTCAAGATTACTTTGTATTTTTGTATACAACATGGATATACTCAAATAGGTATGTGTTTTCTTCCCTAGTCAGACTGAAGGCTACTTAGGAGGTTGGCCTGTTTAACTTTTGTTGTTTCTATAGTATCTGGCAGCCATTAGGCACTGAATACTTAGACATTAATTTCCATTCACATTTGTATATCCCACACCAATTGTACCCCTAACATAATGCTTAGAATAAAATATTTTAGGGACTCAATAGATCTTATCAAGTATAGGATATTTATTGAAGGAAGAGAATTTTTAACATTGAATTTTAGTGTGTATTTATATTGCATATGTACATATGTATAAAGATGCATATATTCTAACAAATTATATATGAAGCATATACATATGAGGAGAAAGGGGGAAAGATGGACAGAAGGGGAAGAGAAAAAGATGAAGAGAGAGAAAGAGAGAGAGAAAGAGAGAGAGAGAGAGGGAGAGAGAGGAAGGGAAGAGAGATGAAGAGAGAGGGGGAGAGAGAGAGAGAGAGAGAGAGAGAGAGAGAGAGAGAGAGAGAG
>NC_058131.1:70997012-71045308 GCF_016433145.1 Gracilinanus agilis
GAGAGAGAGAGAGGAATATAGGGAGAGAGAAGGAGAGTGAGGAAGGAGTAAGGGAGAGAGAGATGGAGAGAAAGGGAGAGAGAGAAAAAGAGAGGGAGAGAAGGGAAGAGAGAGAGGAGAGAGGAAGGGGTAGAGGGAGAGAGAGAAAGAGATAGAGAGATAGAGAGAGAGAGAGAGAGAGAGAGAGAGAGAGAGAGAGAGAAAGAGAGAGAGAGAGAGAGAGATATGACATATAAGGGTTAGAATAGGAACAGTGAGCCAGAGAAAAGTCAGAAAATAGTAAAGGAAACATTCATTAAGTACTTGCTATGTGTTCCAAGAACTGTGCTAAGTGCTTCACAAATATTATCTCATTTAACTTCATAAGAACCCTGGGAGGCAAGTGCTATTATTATCCACACTTTGCAATTGAGGAAACTATTGAAGACAGATGTTAAGTGACTTCCCAGTGCCACAAAGCAACTAAGTGTCAGAAGCCAGATTTTAACTCAGGTCTTTCTGACTCCAGGAAACTTTATCCACTGAACCACCTGTCTGAGAATCATCTGGATAGATATGATAGCTGAATCTATGGGAATTGAGATCACCCAACAAAATAATATAAAGTGAGGGAGAGAAGAGGATGCAGGATAAATCACTGGATGATCTCTACCTTTAGTAGGTGTGACCCTGGCTCAAACAAAAGAGACTGAGAAGAAATGGTCATACAGATAGATGATGTTAGAGAGAACAGCATCAGAAAAATCTAGAGAATGAAACTACAAGACTGAGAACACCAAAGGGATACAGGAAAGTCAAAGAGGGTGAGGGTTGAGAACAGGTCATTAAATTTGGTGATTAAAATATTATTAGTAATTTTGGAGAGAATTTTCTATTTCATGATGAGGTCTGAAGCAAAACAGAGTTAAATAGTGGGGAGAAAGGTTGTAGCAGCATCAATTTTAGATTGTCTCCTAAAGGAGTTTGGCTATAAAGGAAAAACGAGTCATTATATGATAGGTAGTAGAGATGAGTGGATCAAAAATAAGTTTTTTTTAGGCTGGAGAATTCATGGATGAGAATATAGGGAACAGGCAGTAGATCAGAAGATAATGAAAATGATTGAGAGGGTAAGTATAATAAAGTAGACAATCTGCTGGAGAAAACAGGATAAAACAGAATTACTTATACATGTAAATTTCACTTTATTCACTTGGTTTCACTTGATTAGGCAAAGGACCACGTCTTCATGAGACAGAAATTAAGGAGAAAAACATGGTAGAAAGCATCTGAGTGATGCAAGATGAAGAAGAGGAAGATCTCAGTTAATTGTTTAATTTTTTCATTGAAATATTAGATAAGATTGACATCAATGATAATCAGGGGAGGGAGATCTGCTGGAGGTTGAAGAAGGATTGAAATCTTTCTAAAAAGTCTTGGAAATATAATTTGGAGAGTGAGTCAATTAAAAAGGTGTAAAATTATTGCTTTGCCACAGTAAGGACAAATTTGAGATTATGTAATCTGCAGAGTTTTGTGTTTTTATCCATGTATCTGGAAATACATGGGTAAGAGGAAAGACAGTGGATGGTCAGAATAATCCAAGGCAAGGGACAACTAGGTGGCTTATTGGATTGTACGTCATGGCTGAAAATGGGTGGTCCTGGGTTCAGATGTGGTCTCAGACACTTTATAGCTTTGTGACTTTGGGGAAGTCACTTAACCCCATTGCCTAGCCCTTACCACTCTTTTGTCTTGGAACCAATACATAGTAATAATTGTAAAATGGGAGATAAGGGTTTTAAAAAGAGTAATCCAAGGTTGACACTTGGCAGGACAAGATTTTTAACAGAAAAAAGGAGCAAGAGACTCATACTGAAAAAGAAAACATAAAATTGGACTGAAAACCAAGTATCATGATAAAGAAGGGAAGAGATTATAGCTAGTAGTGGTATGAGAGACAGATAAAAATCTAAGAGATTGATGGATTAGAGCTCATAGTACAAAGGAATAATATAAATTACAAAGCAGAAGGAGAGGTACAATAAAAAGAGGCCAGGTAAGAGAATTTCTGTGTTTTTGAACATGGGACATTTGTGAATTATGGCAAGATGAAAGATATAACCCATTTCATATAGTGGAAGTTATGTTGAGATTATAGGCAATTAGGAAATTGAAGAAATCAGAAGTCAGGATGTTTGTGAAAACCTTAATATGCATGTTGAAATCATCTAGTATGAAGGAAAAAATTAAGGAGAAAAACGAACTTATTGAAGAAAATAGTGTTGTGGAAGTTGGTAAATGATACTCACCAGAAGGTTGATTGGGTAACAAATCTAGATTGAGTGAACTTCGAAGGATAAAACATTACCGAATGGCTGAAAGCTCCTGGAAATGGAAGTTTGAAATAAAAAATATTCCAACTCTCCCACCAAAACCAGGGAGTAAGGGGATCCATTAGTAAAATTTCAATCATGCTGGAAAGGGTGGCCAGGGAAGTTGTATCATCAAAAAGAGATCCAGGCCTTAATGAGTATATGAAGATAAAAGAAGAAAGAAAGGAAAAGTTTAAGATGAAAGTAATTTGTTATCTCTGGAGAAATCATTCCAGAGATCCTAATGGACGGGATGAATGGATTTAGAATAGAAAGTCAGGGTGTTGTATTAAAGGAAGTGGGAAGCAAAGAGGTTTAAACAATGTCAAACAGAGATTCAGAATTATTGGAATGGGGAAGAAAAAATGGAGTGGGGATATAAATGTGGGGGAGAGAATAAAAGTTATAGATATTGCCATGTATCATAATACTGAGTACAGATATTTTAAATACTATTGAATAAAAAGTCTCCAAAGTCATTGTTGTCTATCTATCTATATACATAAACATACATATATAAATATTATTACATGTCACATACCAAGGTAAAATCAAAATGGATACATGATTTAAAAATAAAAAGTGATACCATAAGCAAATTAGGAGAGCATGGAACAGTTTACGTGTCAAATATGTGAATAAGGGAAATTTTTCTGTCCAAACAAAATATAGAACAAGTTTGAAACGACACCCCAAAATGAGGGCATGCCTTGTAATGCCCTATGTGGGAATGCATGTGCAGGTTATATGTACATTCATGTACTTGAATGCATTATGGCAATTGCTATCATTTAATCATTTCAGTCATGTCCAACTTTTCATGACCCCTTTTTGAAGTGTATTTGGTCAAAGAATAAAAGAGGTTTGTCTTTTTGTTCTCAGCTCATTTTATAGATGAGGACGTAGAAGCAAACCCAGTTAAGTGACTGGAACTAAAGAGTATTCCAACACAGTTAAGTGACTTGTCCAGGGTCATGCAGGAGGAAAGTATCTGGTCCACATTTGAACTCTGATCTTCCTGTCTCCAGACTCAACATTCTTTCCAATGTACCATCTAGCTTCCTATGTGCATATACTTGTGCATATATAAATGAGATCAGGATGATTAGATAAAGAGACATGTAAAATAATGGTTGTGGTCTAGGTCTTCTAAAACCTCTTTCTCCTTCTATACGTGCCTTGTGCTACGCTCTATGAGAAACACAAAGGAAAGAAGGCTGTAGCCCTTTTCCTCAAGGAGTCCAGACAATGAATCATATTCAGTAAATACATAGTTATAATGAGCCTAAGCCTGTATCAAACTCACTTAGCTTCAGATTCATATTTTGGAGAGGAGGCTATGGATATGGAATTAATTGTGAGTTTGGTACAAGCCTGGGAACACAACTACCATGTATTTAATAAATGAGATTCCTAGTCTGCTAACCTCTCGTGGCTTCTACTCTTAGTTTCCTAGAGACTGAAATGCGAAGCCCTAAAAGTTCTATTTTCTGTCCTCATATCAAAACCAGGTGATAAGCAAAAAGATTTTGAGATTCTCCACCCTCTTATGATGAACAAACTACTCCTTTAACTCCCTTAAACATTTTGATTCACAGCTATCATCTGTTAAGGTAAAAATCATTTTCTACAACCAAACCCCTCATTCTCATTATTATCCATTTAAATCTACTTCTCCATATTCCTTATTCTCCTTTTCCTTCCCCTTCCACTGTCATGCCCTAAAAAGTTGTTAATAAACTTGCCTTCATCTTGATCTTGAATCGTCCAACCAGCATATTTGTTCAGACACTCAATAAGTCTCACCTGTAGCATTCTCAGGGACTCATACTTGCTCTTCTTCCTTCCAATATTTCTCCCTTCCCAATCCATCATTCAAATAGGTACAAAAGTAAAAATTTTAAAGCATGGATTTAAGTCACTCCCCTACTCAAAAGCCTTAATGGCTCCCTTTACCCTCTCATATAAAATATAAATTCACCAGGTTGACATTTAAGGCTCTCCATAAACTTTCTCTTTCTTACTTATCCTTCAGTCTTATGTCATAATGCTTTTCTTTATATTTTAGCCATCATGGATTACTAGATTTTCCTCAAATTTAACATTTTTCTCAAAGCCTTCAGGCAAGACATTCCCCATTTTTTGATTGACCACTTCATGATTTCGGACTCTCAGAACCTTGATCTTCTTTTAAGGCTTGGATCAAAAGTAAAAATATTCCCTGACGTCTCCTCTGATTTCTATTCAGGGTAGAAGTATGTTTAAGTTTGTTTTCTTATTTCCAAATCTTGCTCAAAGAACTCATGAGCTCTGAATTGAGGGTGCTTCTAGCCTCCAAATTTGTCATTTAGTTAACTTTATTGGTCCACAAGCTTTAGACTCAAAAGTAAGGCAAAATTGCCTAAACTTTTTATACCTAAGAAATTCCTAGTTGCCCCTCCTCCCAAGAAAATGAGCTGAGATTAGTTTTCTATTATCCTTTTACCCTGGAAGATAATCATTTAGTAGCAGTTAAATTTATAAAAAATAGATTCCCTAAGCATAATATCAATGAATTTCTTATCTTTTTCTTATACACAAATGTGCTTTACACATTTTATGATTTTTTTTTAGGAAATCCTTTTTGCTAAACTAAAGAAACAATGATTTTTTATTTCTTTGTTTGCCATCTGGTTCTATTTAAATACCTCAGAAGTCTTTTGTTCAACATTAACCTTGAATTCTTAAGACTAATTGGTCTCTACCCACACCTACTGTCAAAATGCCATGGACCCAAAGAAAACATCCTATTCCAAACATTCCTCCCTATTTGGTCCTACAGATAAACAAGACTGCCTTTTGTAGTCAAGACAAAGAACTCTTAAAATGAACAATAAAATTAAATTTTAATTTTTACCAGAACCACCTGAGACTCATAATGTATAGGTTTCAGAGATGGAAAAAGCAAAAAAGAAGACATACCCTACATGAAGAAGCACATTATGTATGAAAATGGGAAAAATAGGGGATTTGGTCATTGTTATGCTTCCAATTTAGTTTCTTTGTCAAAGACAAGTTGTCCCACACCCATAAAGTTTAAATTATATTATTTTTAGGAGAGGAGGCAAATGGAAAGCAATTTCTATCCAATAATCCTTGATTTGCCTTCTTGAGCAAAACAGAGAAAATTAAATCCATCTTTTACTATCAAACATCTGACAATATTGATACTTCCTAATTGTGGTCCAGTGATAGCAAGTTTCCAACCTATGACTTAGTGGTCAGGATGAGTGAATTCAATAGAAATAACAAACAACATTTCCCTCTCTCGATCAATCATTGCTTTCTCGAATTCTTATAATAGCCTCCTAATTAGTCTTCTTGCATCAAATTCCTTCTCTCTCCTATCCATTTTCCACATAGTTGTCTGCTATTAAAGGACAGGTTTAACTAAATGGCCTCTCTGTTCAATCCAGTGGTTTTCCTTTTGCTTCTAAGATCAACTATAAATAGTCTAATTTGACATCTAAAACCCTGAACAATCTGTGACCTATCTTTACAGATTTTTAATAAGTAATGCCATATCACATCTGCTACAGTCTAATAAAATAGGCCTATTCCCTGTTTCTCACACCCAACATCCCATGTTCCATTTGTAGGAGTTGACACAAGCTCTGCATATCTGGAATATTTGCCTCTTCATCTTAACCTTTTTTCATATCTTACCATAAATATTATCTCCAAATAAAGCCTTTTTTCATCCCCCCTGTTATTCATATCACTTCTTACTATCATTTTTACTCTGTATGTATTTTAAATCTACTAATATGTATAAATGGTTTCCTCCAAAGGAATGTAAACTCCTTGAGGATAGGGAGCATTTCCTTTTTTATTTCTGTAGCCCCAGTGCCTGGAATTCAGAAGGTGCAAAAAATACATATTGAGATAACAACCATGATTCACATTATATAGCACTACAAATTTTGAAAAATGTTTACTAAAAGTGACCTCAATCAAACCTCTTGACATTATGAGAGATAGACTATTTTTATTCTCATTTTATAAATCAAATCTTCCAGATAACTTCAGTTTAACTTAATCAAAGTCAAAAGTGTAACTATTTGTATTGAACGAAAGTGAAATCAAAACAGCCTTTGCTTCATACAAGATACCCAGATTCCGAGATTATTTAGTTGCTGCTATAATGATTATCTGCACAGATATGCATGGTCATATATATCTTATGAAGAGAGGGGAGTGGAAAAAGGATAAAGGAGAAGGCTGTAGAGTTAGTCCAAATGATATGATCAATTTAAAATGGTAACTAGTCAAAGATCACTAAAATTTGTGAATTTTTCACACCCACTCTTAGATTTTCTTTCCCTTCCTCTGACATATGAATGAGAGACTCAGAATGTTGATTCCTTTAAATTGCCTAAATCAGCTATTTTAATTTCTATTTTAGCTTTCCTACTCCTTCAATTTATTTCTAGACATAAGACTGAATCTATACACCTACTTATTCCATTTTATTTCAAAGTATGCCCATGGAATAAGATTCTGACCCTTTCAAAAAGCCAGGTGATATCTGTCTTCAAGTAAAGAACTTCTTAAACACAAACATTGTCCTTTGCCACTCTCATTTTAGAATGTATTTTAACCTACCTTTTGCACCAAATTCAAAATACATTAAAAAATAACCATTCAATCTCATTCTTCTATCTTCACTGAAATCTACACCACTCTTTCAGGAATTCCATGTGCTTAGACTCAAAGATTTCCATCAATTGCTCCCAATAAAATCAAGTAATCTCTCCAAACCTGTTTTTTTCCACTCACAACCTGCTGAAAAGCCACATCTAGACTTAGAGACAAGGTGGAAAATTTTCTCCTACTGCTGATATTTTTATTTTCTCTTTTTGTAGAAACATGTAAAGCCTCTAATGTGTGCTTAATAAAGGATTTTTGATTGATTGATTGATTGCTGGGTGTGACACTTCCAGGAAGGGAAGGATCCTCCTTCCCTTCCTCTCCACCTCCATCCCCCATTTCAAGCACAGCTGCCTTATTGGCTGAGTTATATTGCATCTTGATTGCTCCTCAGTGTTCATGAATAGTGGAGGAATAGAATGTGCCAAGGGCAGGCACAAAAGAGAGGAAAAGAAGATTTTATGTTTATCATCCTTGAACTCCCCAATCCCTGCTTTTAGGCATCCATCACTTCCACCTCATTTTTCACACCTACTCTCAGATTTTCTTACTCTTCACAGTTTATTTTCTATCATAAGTTTTGTTGGCATAGTCACCTTTGAAATTTTAGTTGAAACAACCACTTGAGTAATAGATCTATAACTTGTTCCCTCCTCTTTTTCTACCAATAGAGTAGAATAAAGAGCAGATGCAGCAACTTAGAACCTAATGACTAGATAAAAGTGTTAATTCTGGGAGAAGAAATATGAGTTACTTGAGGAAATCTAGTAAATGAGGTAGTTAGCACCTGTATTCTGACAAGCAGTGAAGTAAAATTACAAACAGATGGGTGACCAAAAACAGAAAACAGCCAGAGGCTGCCCAAAGGTGAGAGAAAGATAAGCCAATGTTTAGGAAAAGAACTGATCGCTATTTAATTGAATGATTTTGTTGCTTTTAAACTCTGGCTCAATATGGTGTATTTCACAGTTTATAAGTAGAAAATGAATTTGACTAATTTATATGTAATTTGGATATATTAGAATGTTAGAACTAGCTGGAACCTTAGAACACTGAAAATTAAAGCTGGAAGAAAACATTATATAGCCTGTCCCTTCCTTTTACAAATTGGGGAAACAGAGGGCCAAGGATGGATTGAAACAAAATATCAGTTTCTTCTATGTCCCTTGGATTCCCTAAAAAAAATAATTATCTTAGGGGGCAACTAGATGGCACAATGGATAGAAGGCCTAGCCTGGATGAGGAAGACTCATCTTTCTGAGTTCAAATCTGGCCTCAAACACTTATTAGCTCTGTGATCCTTGGAAAATCACTTAATCCCATTTTCTTCAGATTCCTCATCTGTAAAATAAACTATAGATGGAAATGTCAAAGCACTCTAGCATCTCTTCTAAGAAAACAGCAAATGAGGTCACTTAGGGTCAGATACAACTGAAAACAATTGAATGACAACTACTTATCTCCAGAAATTTAATTATACACTGATAGCTCAAGTCAAATTTTAAATTATGACATTTTTAACCTTAAATTTAGATTTAGTCATTTTTATTATTTTTAACACTGTCCTATATATGTTTTCCCAAGCCTGTTAAAAAAAGCATTAATTCTAAGTACCTATTTGACTTCCACTAAATCTTTTTTGTTAAGAGAATTTTATTATCCAGCAAACTAGCATTTATTAAGCACTACTTTGTGCCGAACTCTGCTAACCACTGAGTATACAAAGAAAGACAAAAGGCAGTCCCTGCTATCAAGATTCTCACAATGGGATGGGGGAAACAACATGCAAACACTTATGTACAAATAAACCATATAAAAGTTCAATAGAAAATAATCAACAGAGAGAAGGCATTAGAATTAAGAATGACCAAGGATGACTAATACTTTATCATTTTAAATGCTAAAAAGAGAATTTTATATTTGATCTTAGAGGTGATGAGTTACTACTGGAATTTATTGATTGAGTAAGGAGTGTGCTATCACCATACTTGTGCTTTAAAATCTCTTTAGTGAGTGAGTGAAGAATATCTTAGAGTGGAGAGACTTGTGGCAGGGAGACAAGGCTATGACGGTACTCTAAGCCTGAAGTGATGAGGGCTGGCAGCAGGGTAGTGGCAGTGTCAGAGGAAAGAAGGAATAGGGAATATTTGTGAGAGATATTACAAAGGTGAAACCAAGATGTTCTGGCAACAAACTGGATATGGAGGTCAAAGAGAGTGAGGAATTGAGAATGACATTTATATTGCAAACCTAAGTGACCACAGATGGTAGTATCCTCTACAAGAATTGTAAGGGTAGGAAGAATTGAAAGATTGTAGGATAATGGAGTGGATAAATAATAATAAAGATGATAAGTTTAGTTTTGAATATGTTGAAATTAAGAAAATTACTGGACATCCATTTTGAAATGTTCAATAGGCAGTTGGATTTGCAAGGGTGAAGTCCTTAAGAAAGACTGGGATAAGGAGATTTAACAGTCATCAGCATAAAGAAATTGAATCCATGGATTATATGAATTTATTTTACAGAGCCAAAGTTGGTCATAATAATTGTGTAATGTTCTCTTTTATTCTTCTTTCCTTTAATATTTTTGTTCTTTTATTATTTTCCAGTTTCTACTTAAAGTATCAATTCATGTGAATCTTCCTATGTTTCTCTGATTTCTTTACATTAACCATTTCCAAAGGCAGAGTACAAATGCCCCAAATTCTTTAAATCTTTACTAATTGATGGTTATAGAATTTTATGCATTCCTTTGTTATAACAACAAAAACGTCATTGAATGTTTATATATATATATATACGTATGTATATATGTATGTGTCATTTTTTTCTTTGATCATCTGAAAATATCTTTCTAGCAATGGGATCTAAGGACTAAATTGTATGGAAATTTTAGTCTTTTTTTCCCCAAAATTCAAAAGTGTGTACCAAAATGGTGGGTTTGATTCATTGCTCCAATAGCCTTCCGAAAAATCTTTTGTCATCTTGGTTAGTATGAAGACCAGAATGAATTGTTAACAATCAGGATAAGATGCTAATATAGATAATTTAATATGCAGTATTACACAATAAATGAATTAGAGAGGTTCAAATAAAAATTCTGTGTAAAGTCAGAAGAGATCTTCATAGGCTTACTATAGACTTCAATATAAGTCAGATGCTGAAACTTTTGGAAATTATTTGAATGTTGGAAGAAATCTTAGAGGATATTTAGATCAATTATTTAATCTCTTACCTTGAGACAAACTATATTTTGAAATTGCTTGGAGCACTTTTTATAGTAATTTACAGAAATTTTCTACTTTTTCCATACTCTTCAGTGGGTTCATTTTTTAAAGTTTGTCTTTTGGGTTGGATATTGTCTTTTCCTATTTCTTTTCCCTTTTTGCTTCTGTTATGCTTCTGCAGTGTGTCTCAGTTTCTGCAGGAGCTCCTTCCCCAAGATATTTGATTGTTAGCTGCTTCTTCTGCCTTCTTCTGTTTCTTCCTCTCCACTTTTAAAATTAAAGCATTATAATCTTTGGTTGTATCTCTTGCCTAAAGCTGCCATAATGTTGAAAGATAACAATATTATATTTACCATCAAAAAGAGAGAAAATTAAATGAGAGAGAATGTTTGACCTATTAATCAGAGTGTCTTTTCATTATAAAATAATAAAATGTTTAACCCATGTGAACTATAGCTTCCAAAGCTTATCAAAGACTCTAGCTTTGAGATTTTAGTTCATTTTACTCTGATTTCAGGAGTGAAAGAAAATTTAAAACAACACAGAGATTAACTATTGATTAAAAGTAAAAATTTATGAACAAAAAATGGATATTTACATAGAACATGGTCTATAAATTTTTAGAATAATCTTCTAAAACTTAACACATAATAAGATTATATCATATTTGAACTGTTTATCTATGCTCCAGCATGTTTAATTAAAGACCTAATTTTTTTGAACTTTGAGATGATACAGAAAATACTTTTAATTAAAGAATCACAAGAGGAAAGTCACAATAAGCATTTTTATTTAAAGAAAGAATAACAATTAAATTATATAAGTGGCATTTACTTTAACTAAATGTAGAAATGCGCCAGACAAAATTATATGTTTTCATACCTAACAAAATGTATTTCAAGTACTGCATGTTTCTGGGATCTCCAGGCCATATGATCTTTCACAGGTACAAATCTTCCATTCCTTTGTCTAATACTGTTTCTATAATTTTAATCTCCTGTTGGTTGACCTTTTGATATTGCCTACCTCCATTTGATGTTCAGTCATTCAGGGGTTTTTCACTTGTCGATTTAATTTTTGATATTTTTTTCTAATATTTTGTGATTCGTGTTCTCTCCCTCCATCCTACCACAAACCACTCCTTAAGATGACAATACAATACATGTTTCCCTGTTCTTCATATTGTGAAAGAAGACACATATCATTTATAATAGAGAAAAATTCATGGAGGAAAGCAAGTGAAAAATGGTATGTTTCCATCTGCATTCAAGCTACAAAATTTCCTTCTTTGGCAGTAGAGAGCCTTTTTCATCATGAGACCTCTGGAGTGGTCCTGGATCTTTGCATTTTTGACAATAGTTAATTCATTTCACAGTTGATCATCCTACATTATTGTTATTTCTATGAACAATATTCTCTTGGTTCTACCAACTTCCTTTTGCATAACTTCATATGGGTCTTTCTAAGTTTGTTGTGTGTCATTTCTTTTGGCACAGTAGTATTCCATTACAATCATATACCACAACTTGGAAACTTTTCCTAGTTTCATGGACATCCCTTCAATTCCTAGTCAGTTATCCATTTGTGTCTGACTCCTCATTGCCCCAGTGGGCCAAAATATCCATGAGATTTTATTAGCAAAAATGTCATTTCCTTCACCAGTGAACTAAGGCAAGCAGAGCTTAGGTGACTTGCCCAGGTTCATAAAAATAAATTTCTGAGGCTGGATTTGAACTCAGCTCTTGACTCCAGACCTATTGCTTTATCTACTCAATCACCTAGCTGCCTCTTTGTGTTCCCTCCACACTGCATGTTAAACCTTAGTAGATCATCAAGCCCATTCCTGGAATTGTTCCAACTCTGTAAGGACTACCATATTTTATATTAAACAGGTACAGGTTTAGGAAGACATTTCTATAATACTTCACCATGTACTTTCATATCCATTATCTCATATAGTTCTCAGAGGGGGCCACAGAGTTGGTTTTATTACCGTTTACAGATGAAGATTATGCTTAGAGAAATGAAGCAATTTGTCCAAGGTCACAGGGCTAATTCTGTAAGAGAATTTAAGTATTCTAAATCAAGGACTAGTCATCCTTCCACTATCATCAACTTGAAAAGAATAGATAGCAAGTAACACTGAGGTACCATCTCACATCCATTGGACTGGCCAAAATGACAAAAAAAGGAACGTGATAAATGCTGAAGAAGGTATGGAAATTTGCCCAGTGATATACTGTTGGTGAAGCTATGAACTGATACAACCACTCTGGAGAGCAATTTGGCCCAAAAGGCTATCAAAGTTGCATACCCTTTGACCTAGCAATAGCACTACTAGTTTTGTGTCCCAAAGAAAAAGGGGAAAAAACTTATCTCTATAAAAATATTTATAACAACTCTTCTTGTATGGCAAATATTAGAAACTGAAAGGATGTCCATGAATTGGGAAATGGTTAATCAAGTTGTGGTATACACTTGTAATTGAATATTATTTTGCTATAAGAAATGCCAAACAAGATGGTCACAAAAAACCTGGAAATACATATGAAGTAATGTGAAGTGAAGTGAGAAGAACTAGTAGAAAATGGTACACAGGAACAACAATAATGTATGACACTCCTGTGTATGACCTAACTATTATCAACAAAGCAAGGATCTAGGACAACTCCAGGAGATTCATGATAAAAAAAAAAGCTATCCACTACCATAGAAGGAATACACAGAGACTCAATGTGAATTGAAACATATAATAATTCTTTATTTCCTCCATAAATTTTTGTCCAGGGCAAGCAATATGTGTCTTCTTTCACATGATGAACCTAGAAATATGTATTATAATATACACATAACCTGAAAAAAGAGTAGATAGGAAACATTAGTATGTTTAATAATGTTTCATGGTCAAATTCTCAATTCAAAACTTATAACATTGCAGATATTGGATTTAGAGGATTTGAATATGATCCTTAGAATATGATGGAATTTGAGGTGGTGGCGAAGTAGCAGGAGCCTTCTGAATTTCCTTCCAACCAATTGTTACAAAGCATCTCAAAAGGACAGAAATCAAAATCTGACCAGTAAAGGGGCTCTCCCACTGGAAGCAGCCTTAAAGATAGGCAGCGTTTGGGAATTCCCATGCTATAAAAGCACAAGCTGATCAACCCCTGCCCCACACCATCTACCACACAAGGGTCAGAGAGAGGGCTGCGCAATCTCTAGATTCTTGAGGGTTGACTGAAATCACTAAGGGCAGTGCAAGGACTTGGTAGCAAGACTTGAAACCCAAGGCTGAAGAGCATGGAGCCTGGGCAGCAGATCTTGGAGTCTGGAAAGAAACAAGGCTGGACACAGTCAAGGTAGCAGGTGCTAGAAGGATAGCCTCAGGGCAAAACACTTGAAAGCTCAATACACAAAGAGCATCACATTACCTGTCCCTCACTTGGACTTCTAACTGGGAGGGGAAGATACTACCAAGGCAAAGCCCTGTGAGGCACAAGCTAAGAAAGCAATGTTCACCAACCTACAGGAATCCCAATCCATTAGTGGCAAAAGGAATAAGCAGCAGCAAAAAAAAGCTCTTGACTGTGGATAATTTCTATGAAGAAAAAGAGCAAAATACAAAAGCAATTGCAGAGAGTGACAAACAAACAAACATATCCAAACTTTCCAAATAAAATAGAAATTGGCCACAAGCTCTTGAAGAACTCACAAAGGAGTTCAAGAACCAAGTAATAAAATTAGAAGAAAAATGGGAAAATAAGTGGGGAAAAAAGAAATGAAAGTAATACAAAAAGAAAATAATAGCTTAAAAGACAACATTGCCCATATGGAAAAGGAGACATGGAAATCAAATTAAGAAATAAGCAAATTGGAGACCAGAATTTACCTGCTGCAAACCATGAAAAGGAGAGACCAAACCAAAAAGGAAAATCAAAAGATCATGACTGAAAATCAGTCTTTAAAGATGAGTATTGGGCAAGTAGAAGCTAATGATCTCACAAGACAGCAAGAATTAATAAAGCAACATCTAAATGATGAAAAAATAGAAGGGAACATGAACTACCTCAATGAAAAGACAACTCACCTGGAAAACTGATCCAGGAGAGACAATTTGAGAATTCTGGTCAACCTGAAAGCCCAGAACAAAATAAAAACCTTGATATCATATTACAAGAAATTATCCATGAAAACTGCCCTGATGTTATTCAACAAGATGAATAGACATTGAAAGAATCCATAGATCACCCCCCCTACATTAAATCCCCAAAAGACAACCCCCACGAATGTTATAGTCAAATTCAAGAGCTTCCAAGCCAAGGAGAAAATATCATAATTGGCCAGAAAGCGAAAATTCTGATATCAAGGAGCCCCTTCAGGATTACACAGGATCTGGCAGTCTCCACATTAAATGACGGTAAGGCTTGGGTTATGATATTCAGGAAGGCAAGAGAATTGGGATTACAACCAAGAATCACCTACCCATCAAAACTGACTTTCAGGTGAAAGTATGGACATTAAACAAAATAGAATATTCCCAAACATTCCTAAAGAAAAGACCAGAACTAAATGGAAAATATGATGCCCAAATACAAAATTCAAGGGAACCATGAAAAAGTAAACAAGAAATAGGGGGGAAAATCGAGGGCTCTTTTATGTAATTAGAAAAAAATTATTACAAAGTTCATCTGGAAGAACAAAAGATCAGGAATATCAAGAGAAATAATGAAAAAGAAATGTGAAGGATGGAGTCCTAGTTTTACCAGATCTCAAACTATATTATAAAGCAATGATCATCCAAACTATATGGTACTGGCTTAGAGATAGAAGTGTATATCAATGGAATAGACTAGGGATAAATCACCTTAGCAAGCTAGTGTTCAATAAACTCAAAGATCCCAGCTTTTGGGACAAGAATCCACTATTTGACAAAAACTGCTGGGAGAATTAGAAAACAGTATATGAGAAATTTGGCTTAGATCAACATCTTACACCCTATGCCAAGATTAACCTTGTATAGGTATACATCCTATACCATAAGAGTGGGTGAATAATTTAAATATAAAGAGGGAAATCATAAACAAAGTAGGTAAACATAGAATAGTATATCTGTCAGATCTATGGGAAAGGAAGGAATTTAAGAAGAAACAGGGTATACGGAACACTAAAAAATGTAAAATGAATAATATTGATTATATTAAATTAAAAATTTCCACACACAAAAAAAAAACAATGCAACCAAAATTAGAAGGGAAGCAACAAACTAGGGGGAAATTTTATAACAAAGACATCTGAGAAAGGTCTAATTTCTCAAATTTATAAGGAGCTAAGTCAATTATACAAAATATATGTTTTGATTTATTATATTTTATTACTATTATAATAAATCAAAATATATGTATTCACTTACTTAATGCTTTGAATAATTAGTAATTTCACTCATGTGGATAATCCATCCATTTTATACAGATCATTTAAACTTCATCCTATGCATTTCTCGTTCCAGTCTCTGTGTAATTTCTGTATAAAGAATCTGCTCCATGTGAGGTTCTAGGTAAATGGCTTAAACTTTATTTATCTCAGGTTCTTCATCTATAAAATGGCAATAATAATAGTACCTTCTTCCCCAGATTATTGTTAGGATCAAATAAAAAAGAGTTGTAGTGTTTAGCAAAGTGCCTGAAAATAGAAAACACTATATAAATGTTCTTCTTGTTGTTGTTGTCATTGAAGATTCATGTCTGACTCTTTCTTACCCTGTATTTGCTGGGGTTTTTTTTGTTGTTTGTTTGTTTTTGTTTTGCAAAGTTACTGGAATAGTGTGCTATTTCCTTCAGCAAACAGAGTTTGAGGTGCAGATCCAAAATGGTGGAGAAGGTACATATATGCACTGTCTCTGCCAAATTACCTTCCAAAATATTATTCTGTAATATCTCAAAATGAGTTCTAGAGCAGTTTAATCCATGGGTAGATGGAGCAAAATAATTTTTTCAAAATATCTATTGCACCAGGGAGGAAATGGAGTCCAAAGCAAGCCAAGGCAGGCTCTACCTCAGAAACATGCCTTTGAGGCAGCTGAATCAACAGAAAAGGGTTCTAGAACTCTCAGTCACATGAGAGGGATTAGACAAATGTTCAGAAAGAGATTTCAAGGGCCCTTTGCTGGCCCTAGATGCAAGGCTCTTCTTGTATTGCCTATATGTAAAACCAGATCAAAGTCCAGGGATGCAGTCCCAGGGTGAGGGGGAGCACTAGTATATACTGGCACTTGCAGCCATAGGAGAGTAGACCCTGTCTTGAGATCTATTTATCATCTCCAGATAATCTGATAAAGACAGCTCTCTACAACCCTGGTTATATTTCCAAGGCAGAAAAGAGTACTTGTGGTTACTCATAGAATACAGAATAGGTTGGGAGAGTATTAAACACACCTCTTCTTACATCCTACCACTTTAAAAGAAATGAAAGCTTATTGATCCCCAGAACCAGCTCCAAAGGCAGCTTCAAAAAGAATGTGAAGCATGAAATAGTATTCCCTTCACCATAGTTATGGAGCAAAATTTTAACAGTGTTTTAAGTTAAAAGAAAAGAAAAAAGGCTGGAAAATGAGCCAATTATATACATGTAAAAAAAAACCCTCAACAGAGGAAGTTATTTTGGTGATAAGGAAGTCCAAAACACAAACACAGAAGAACACAAAGTCAATACTGCTGTATCCAAAGCCTCCAAAAAACCCGAGAATTATTCTCAAGCCCAAAAAGAATTAATGAGCAATTTAAAAAAAGGATTTTAAAAATCAAATAAGAGAGATAGAATAAAAATTGGGAAATTAAATGAGAAGGATACAGTAAAATCATGAAAAAATAATCAATAGCTTCGTAAAAGTCCCCAAAATATTGAAGAAATTAATACCTTTATAAAAAGAACACAACAGTTGGTAAAGGGGGCACAAATTTCCCCTGAAGAAAAGAATTTACTAAAAGGTAGAATAGGTCATATGGAAAATGTACAAAAATTCACTGAAGAAAAAAAAACTCTTTTATAAAGGTAAAATTGACCAAGTGGAAAAGGAGATACAAAAACACACACGAGAAAAATTATATCTTAAAACTGAGAATTGAGCAAGTGAAGCTAATGACTCCATGAGATATCAAGAAACAATCAAAGTCAAAAGAATTTTTTAAAATAGAAGAAAATATGAAATATTTCATTGGAAAAACAACCTACCTAGAAAAAAATTCATAAGAGATAATCTAAGAAATATTGAATAACCTGAAAGCCATGATCAAAATAGTTTAGACATCATCATTCAGGAAATTATCAAGGAAAACTTCCTTGATATTCTAGAACCAGGGAGTAAAATATAAATAGAAAGAATCCACCAATCTTTCCTTAAAGAGATCCCAAAAAGATAACTCCCAGGAATATAATAGCCAAATTCCAGAAATCTCAAGTCATACAGTGACTTGATGAGAATCACATAGCTAGTACATGTGTGAGACCAGACTTAAACTGAGATCTTCCTGATTCTAAGCCCAATACTCTATCCACTGAGCCATCTAGCTGCTTCAATATAATTATTAATCATCTATTATTATTATCCACAATGAAAGCTTTTCTCTGATATCATTAATATGGATGGATACTTACATAATACTCAAAACTGTCAATTTACTACCTCTTATTCTCATAATGCCTCTGGCCTATATCCCTTTCCAATCGTTCAGGCCCTAAATAATACATGTTGTCAGAATTCTGACCTATACATCAGCATTAGTAATATATAGTTTCATACTTTTTCTCCATAATGCCTCTTTCTGTTTTCCACCTCATACTCATAATCAGTAGTTGTTATTTTCCAAGTGTCATGCTATTCCATGGTACAGTGCCAAAAGTATCATTAGAACCATATTGATTTAAAAATATGTTCTCCTATTTCAGTTGACCTTAGACATGGAGAAAGTGCCACATAGGGGGCAACTGGGTAGCTCAGTGGATTGAGAGTCAGGCCTAAAGACCGGAGGTCATAGGTTCAAATCCGGCCTCAGACACTTCCCACCTGTGTGACCCTGGGCAAGTCACTTGATCCCCATTGCCCACCCTTACTACTCTTCCACCTAGGAGCATACACAGAAGTTAAGGGTTTAAAAAATTATTAAAAAAAAAAGAAAGTGACATACTTTCTGCAATGTCATTCAGCCAAATGTCCTTTTTAAAAGAAATTCCATTGTAAACCCAATTCATTGTTCTTATGCAATGCTGATTCAAGATGTATGTATTGATGGCCCAATTCAATGAGTTAAGAACCACATTCTCTGTTATGAAAGAGACAAATTCATTTCCTCTGATATTGGTTGGTACTTGCCCTGCAAAATAAATAAATAAATTAAAAATAAATAAACAAACAAATAAATAAATAAATGTGTGTGTGTGTGTGTGTGTGTGTGTGTGTGTGTGTGTGTGTGTACACACCATTGGAATCTATTTTCCAATCTATTTTTCATCATCTTTTTCTATGGTTTTCACACTAAAATTACCAGGTACCAAAATATATGTTGATACTGTTTTTAGAAATTTTTTAAGTGTTTCATAGAAATTTCCTACTTTTTAACCTCTGCAACATATTCTATATATAAGTTAATATATTCACAGTGAGCTTTTTCTGTTTATGTTTATGAGTCTTATGAGGTTAAATGACCAAATGTTCCATAAAACATTAATTGGTGACTTTGGATGAATAAAGACAACTAATTCAATCAACTCCTATATTCCTTCTCCCTCTGAGGACAATGTATAGACTTCCTTTCATGATTTTTAAAAAATCTTTAGGCTTCATCTTCAGTGAAAATATCATAGAAGTGAATTAATTCCTCCAGTGCACTTATGGGCCATTTGGCAAGAGATTTACAATGGAAAACAACAGTTTATCTTTTTAAGCAAAAGTAATAAATATTTAATTTCAATATTCTTTGCCATTCTCTAACCATAAACAGCCTTTTAAAAATCCATGTGTGAGTCATTTCCAATTCAATTTGGAGCATTTACAGATTTTACCTTATTAAAGATGAAAATCAAGAAAAAGAAAACAAGGATGTGAAGAACATTCTACATGTGATTAAAATAGCTCCAGATCAACTTTTTAGATCAATACATAGTAACCACTGAAAATAAGAAATAGATCAAAATAAAGACATTGAATCAGGTTATTGTGTTGGAGTGATATAGACATGAAAAACAAAACTCCTAAAAATACATATTTATATATAGGAAAAGAAGAAGAAAGAGCCACAATGAAAGAGATCTTTAAAACAGTGATATAAATGGGGAAAATCACCAAAATCAATCATGAAAAGAGTATCAAGAAGGGGAAAGTTAATAGTGATATAAACAAAGATTTAAAAAGATGATAATGATATAATGATTAAAAATAGGCCAATTTACCTGGTAATCCAAAGGCTGCTGGTAAAGTTTGATAGAGCAAATTTCAATTTTGAGGCCATTTTCTGAAAGCACATTATTTTCCCCTACTCCTTGTCTCACATCATGCAGATGTCCTCCCACTCCTGTATGTTCCTTTTCATCTCTGCCTCACATGAATGGGTGAACACACTATTTTCTCATACATGTTTTAAAAATGAATTTGATTCAATTATCCCCACTAACTATAATCCTATAGGTCTCCTCCCTTTTCATAACTAGTATTGAGACTATTTATATCCATCTCCTATCACTCTTCTAAATCCTCTATAATCTAGTTTCTGATTTCAAAATATAACTGAAATTACTATCTTAAAAGTTACCATGATTTCTTAATTGCCAACTATAATGGTTGTTTCTCAATGTTTATCTTTTAAGACTTCTCTTCAGCCTGTGACATGATCACTCCATTTTCTAGAAGTCTTTGTAAGTTTTCATGACATCATTTTCTCCTGGTTCTTTTGCTACCAATCTAATAGCTCCTTCTCAAGCTAACTTAGTGAGACCTTCATCCTAGTGTAAAGATTAAAAATTAATATACAATAACTAGGTATTATATTGTATAAAGTTCATTAATAATAACTAAAGTAAAAAAAAAACAACAATTAGCTAAGCCAACCAGGTTGTGAGAGAAAAGAAGAGTGAGAGAGAAAGAGGAGTTGCAGAATATATAAACAAAAAAACATGAGCACTCACATAAATGGAAGGAAAAGGATGCTGGATAATACAGGTACAAAAGGTACAAAGATACAAAATTCTTAATTAATACACTAGTCACAATCACTAATTGTGAGTGCCCATCCTTGGTTTTCTCTACATCATTTATATTATCTTTATTATCTTGCAGGGTTATCGTATGAGCTCCTTTTTAATCTATATGAAGATAATTCTCAGATTTATTTATCTAGCCACTAAGCAAACATTTAGTAAGTGCCTACTATGTGACAAGCACAGAAGTGCAGGAAATACAACAAAAGGCAAAAAAAGTACCTTCTCTCAAGGAGCTTGTAATTTAATGAAAGAGAAATGAAATGGCAATGAAAAGGCAAAACTATGTAAAAAAAGGACATGAAGAGGAAAAATTAAAGATGACAAATAGAGGCAGGCACTAGCATGAAGAGAGGATTGGGAAAGGCTTATTATGGAAAATGGATTTTAGTTGAGCCTTAGAGGAATAAAGGGAATCTGAGAGGTGGAGATGAGGAGGGGAAGAATTTGAAGTATTGTAAATAGCCAGTGAAAATGCTCAGCTCAAATATTGAGTACATCGGTCCAAGAACAGCAAGGAGGCCAGTGTCCCTGGATCACAGAATAAATAGGAGGCATTATAAGATATAAGAATGGAAAAGTAGGAAAGAATGAGGGTATGGAAGGCTTTAAAAGCCAAACAGACAATTTTATTTATCCTGAAAGTAATAGAGAGCCACTGAGTTTGGAGGGCCTGATATGAAGACTTTTGTTTTTGTTTTAAATTTTAGTGGTAATGGAAAGAAGATAATGTTAAAACCTTAGAGGTTATCTAAAGTCAAAGAGGTTTTTGTTGTTGTTGTGGCTGTTGTTGTTTGGGCTAAAAAGAGAAAAGCTTCTTTTTAATGAATGAAGAAGCCAGCAGAAAGGCAGCAATAAAACATGAAAATGAATAGGGGATAATTCCGAGAACTAGGTCTCAGAGGAGAGAAGAGAGGCTAATACTGCAGATCTTAATGCTGTTGGACTTTTTAGTTAATAGTGTGAACCACACATCACCTACTGGTTGAAAACTTTCCATTTCTGGGCCTCTTTGTTCTCCTACTGGGAAGAAACAGCTTCTATGTGGCCTTTGGGTCACTGAAGCAAGGTTAAGCTCTTTTAGCTAACAGCAACCTTAAACCTTGGGTCTACAGAGCTTCATCTGTCTGCTCAATTAATTAGGCAATGAGGCAAAATGATGCTCATTCACTAAAAAAGTAGTTCCCTTTAATTATGGAAACTGCAAAGCTACTTCCATCTTACACTCTAGCAGCTTTGAGGAATATCATACTCTTCACTGCCTATAAAGGACAGTAAAAAAGAATGTAGACAAGCCTTTGAAGGATTTCCCCTGTGGGCAGCCTTTCTCAGCCAATTCTTCAGTATTAACAGAAATGCAACTTTTTTTTCCTAATTAGCTCTTTCTAACAGCAAAGCTTTCATCCAATCAGATTAGCTTCCTAAATCAATAGCAGATTCTCTTGTCACTTCTCAGTTTCTATGATCCTCTCAGATCTGCAGAATTATGTTCTATCTTCTGACTTCTTGTTTTTCTCAGTCGCTTCTCTGATTTTTCTCTTGTTCTTGGCTTCTTTGGAAGCTGACTACTTGTGTTCTTACTTGTGGCTTCTCATCTGGTCTGTAGTTACTCAAATGAGAAACTCCTCATGACCCATCTCAACTTCAGCGAAGAAAGATCAAATCTACATTTCTGTCACATACTAGAGGAAAAAAAATAAATAGCTTCGTGATCCCCAAGCAACTGTTTCTCAGATATAAACTCCAAAGTCCTGGAAATAACTATATTCAATATAGCTGCTGGGAAATAATGTATCACAGAAATCTTTGCAATAATGTCATTATTTTGGAGGGTTTGCTTTCCCTCTGATCTCCCCAGGATATGCTAAAGATATCCTTAAGCACTTTTATCTGGGGGCTGTTATTTTTGCTATTTCCCTCCTACATTCTTTCTGAATTGTTTGTTCTTCTAATTACTTTTCTCCAGATTCTATATTTTTCTTTTCCTTTCACTGAATAAAATGCCACATGTGAAAGGAACTGTACTTTCACATACATACATTTCTATATAAGCCTATTTTCACTTGCTCATATCTTTCAACTAACTCAAATCATAAAAAAAATGTATGTGTGAATTTGTGGACATGAATCTAAGTTGAAGAGAAGGTTCTAATCCACTTTAGTTGTTTCCTTACCAATGAAATCATTGGCAGAGTTCATATTCATATTTTTATGATGAGTATCAGATATAGAAAAATAAAAAAGTTAATTGAATATTCTGGTTGCACATATGTTACAGAGGATAAAGAGCCAGAGAAATTTGACAAGGAATTAGGATTCTACATAGATTAGAAGATTACAGTATTGACCCTAGATTCTTTGACTATTTGCCAGTGGAATATATGCTGTTATATTTCATGTCAAGTTGGGAAAATTTTGAAGTCTTCTGAGATTCAACCCTACCTTGTTATTTTGGGTCTTTTGATTGTTTTGTTTCAGCATAGAACCTCATAAAGAACTGTCTACCAATACATGAAAGGAGTTTTTTTTTATCTATATGTATGAAAGAACTACTCAATTCAATATGAATAACTTTTATTAGTTACCTACAATACACTAGGCAATGGGCTTGATTCAAAGGATAAGACTAAAACAAAGCAATCCCTGCTTTCTCAAGGAACGTTCTTTGCCAGAAGTAGGAGATTCAGAGGAAAAGGGAGAGATATAAAATGTACACAAATGAGTTAATGTAAAAAATGGAAAGGAATTTCATGACATATGTTGAATTGGGTCAGATTTGCAATAGTTAGTAATGGAGTCAGAGCAAGGAGGATGCTGCTTTCTTACCAAGAGAGAGGGTTAGGAGTGAATAGATTCTTCCCCTTTCCTATCTTGAAACAGAGCAGAAGGAAATAACAGTGAACTGAATCCCCTTTAGGTCAAGTAATGGAGACTGAACAGGCTTGACTAATCCAGGACTAAGTTGGTTGATAGATAGGAATTGATCCCACTGAGATTAACAACTTCCACTATTAAAAGATTATTCTCTAAACCTTGGGATAGTGAAGGTTCAAGTTGTCTTCCATATGGCAGTTTTGCTCTCAGAATAAAAGCTGCACCAGTGCTTGCTTAGATGAAGATTTTGCCTAGGTAATGCATATTGCTGGTAAGTATAGCCTAGTATAACTTCACACAGGCTCTCAAATTTAACTAGGAAGGGGGTTTATTAACTTCAGGAAAACAGGAAGAGAGGAGGTGGATTTTAGGAATGAGGAGGAGGTAAGCTATTTAAAGTCTCCAATAAACTTATTGGCTTCACTTTCCCCAAAGGGGAAAGTGCTTTGAATAAATTAATTTTTATCTCACTCACTAACCAACCTTACTCCTAATCTAATGTTACTAAGTTTAAGATGGTGATGGGTACTTTGATTGAAGATTTATTGAGATCCTGTAAGTGAGGCAATATTTCCCAGTGCTCATAGCCTGGTATAGTTCCTATGGAGTAAACCAGCAAAGTAACACTCTGCTCCCTGAGGTCAAAGATGAGCTAACAAAAAGCAATGCTACACTTCTTCCCAGCCTCCCTTGAACCCCAAAAGCAGTGTCCAAAATGTCCTTGCAATTTGGGTGTCTTGGCTTTTTATACCCAGGTTCTTAACTGCTCCAACTGCCCCTCTTCTGGAGTTCTGGTTGGCACTGTGGAATTCTGTGAGGCAGCTTTAACTCCACTTCAGATCATGGATGTTACAGTAATCCCGGTTTTCTTGAACATAGAATTTCCACTGGAAATTCTGCAGGCATCTTGCACACTTCACCTTTTACTACTCTATAGCTAAAACTATGCTTTCTACTTATAGCAACATAAAAAAAACTATTCCTATACTTTGTTCTAACTTCTTACCACTATTTATGCTCTAGTGTGATAATTATATTAAGTATACACTGCCCATCTTTAGATTTAATCACCAAAGGTAAGAACACCTCTAATTCTGGGAGGTCCATAACCCATGTGTGCTAGAGTGGGTGACAAATCAGAATCAACTGACTGCCCCCTGGGCATTACTATAAGAAGCATCTATTGTGATTTGGACATGCAAATTAGGAGGGAGGCACAGGAAGTGACACATAAGTGACCCCTTTAAAAAGAGGGAGTTGAGTGAGGGGTGTTTGGTTGAAGAGGGCATCTGGTGACAGACCTCTTCTGGTTCATAGAGGAGTATTGGAATGCTGAGACTCTGGTGAAACTGCCTTAAATATCTTCTTTGAATTCCACATGGTGAGTTTAAAGACTGATTGAATCTTCCTGAACTTCTCTTAAAAAATTTCTTTTAGTAGACTCTGTGAATGAAGTTTTGCTCCATTCACCTCCGGGCCTTTGGCCCTCTAACTCTCAGCTGAGGGTTAAGATCTACCTAGATTAATTAGAGGATCATAGTAAATTAACTACTGGGTTAGATTCTTATTTCCTTATTTCCTCTCTCTCTTCTTAATTGTAAATAAACTTCCATAAAAGTCAATTTTGACTTGAGATTATTCTTAATTGAGGATTGATAATAGTTCAATCCTCTGGTGACCATCTTTTAATATATTGAACGCAAAAAACTCCTTTTTCCCTCTTACACTAGGAAGGGTAAGGAAAGTAATTCCAGGGAAAAGGGTTTGCATATAATTCAGGCATGACAATATATGAAACAAAGTAACATAAGTGTGCAACAACAAACTTGACTAAGAATGTCTAATCTTGCAAAACAACAAGGATATATGTTAAAGTTACCATATCTAAAGAATGCAATAAAATATCTTCGTAAAACAACCAAATGTAAATTTGCAAAGGGGCATTAAAACTGTATCTTAACCTGCTATCTGTTTTTTATATTACAACAAAGCTATTGAAATAGTCTCTAGCTCTGCCATTCAAGCCGAGTGCTTCTAAAGCAATCTCTCATATTATCTATCAATATCATATCAATCTATCAAAAAGCAATTAATCATATAATCAATGAATCCTAAGTTTTGTGTTAGTATCTTACTTAAGATATGTTAATAGTGTTAATACTCTAAGTTCTAAGGTATGAATATGTTAAAGTTATCTTGTTAGTAATAATTATGTACATTGCTATATATAATTACTCATTCTTATTGCTATTGTGTCTTTCCCTAATCTAACTCTTTATTCCAAAGGTCCCTAAATCTACCTTTCCCTAAATTTTTTAATAATTCTCAACTATATATGTGTTAGTAATTGTAATACATATGTATTGCTATATACAATGTGTACATGCACTATTGAACTTTGTACAAACAAGAGTTCCATTGATGTCTATCAAATCAAGAAAATCAATAGATCTTTTTGATATGATGGAGATCATATGATACTCTTCCATTATATACAGATATTTACATGCAATATTTATATATGACATATATACAGACATATAGACTCTCATTTATCTACATGAGGTCCATGCTAAGAAGTGAAAAATGAGTTTTGTGTTGTGTCTTATGTACTGATATGTGCTGATGCATGCACATACTTACCTCTACTGTCTGGATCCTGTGCCAGAAATGGAAAATCACAATTCTCATTGTGTAGCTATGTGTAGTCTGGCATGCACCCTACTATGTGATGTCCAAGTTGTGCATTATGTAATTCTGTAATCAATACTAAAACCTTACATTATTTCTTCCTGCTAGTCCTCTTCCTGCAAAATATTTAATAAAGATTACAGTTCACTTGTGAATGTCCTTTCCTCTGTGCTGCCCATTCTATGGATCACTGCAGCTTGTAACTTTTGTGCACTTCATCTGTATAGCATACATACTTGACAGTTGTCTAACATCTTGACTGATGGTTGATTTGTTACCTTCTTAAACAGGAATAGTAGTGTTTGTATAATTGTGTCAATTGTGTTTCCTAATTTTTGTGTTGCACTGATTTTTGAATTTTTGGATTGATTTTAAGTATTTAAATTTTTCTCATCTGTGCATTCTGCATTCTGTGGGTCTGGTTGTGTGTTTATTTGATGTTGATTTAAATCAGATGTTGATTTTGGGTGTCCTTCATTTATAGCATGTTCTTTTATTGGCTTCACATGTGTGATGTGAAACCAGGGATCTTTGTTCTGAACCTTGGCACTTGTAGGAGTTGTGAGTAATATTTGATAAGACTCAACCCATTTAGGGTCCATAATGGATTTCCTTGCAAATTTTTTATGTGTACCATATCTCCTAGCTTACGTTGATGCAAACTAAAGTCCAAAGGAACTCTCTGAGTTAAAAGTCCAAGTCTGGGAAATTCACCCAGTCTTTTCTTTAAAGCTTTCATGTATCTAAACAGCTGGCATTCAGTTCCAAGGTGTGACAAGGGAGCTGATTTTTGGGATGATCCATGCCATGGTGGGTGTCCATATAGAAGTTCAAATGGTGATAAATGGGTGTCACAACTGGGTCGACTTCTCAAATAAAAGAGAACAATGGGGAGTGCCTGTATCCATTTTAGATGGCTTTCTGAAATCACTTCTCCTATCAATGCTTTAATTTTTTTTGGTATAGCATTCAGTTTGCCCAGATGACTGGGAGTGATAGACACAATGGAGGCTCCTTTTTATTCCTAGGGCTTTATAAATGTCATGAAGAATATTTTGAGAAAAGTGTGATCCATGGTCCAAGTCAATTCTGGCTGGTATTGAAAATCTCAGGACTTTTCTCTCAGAAGTGTTTTTACTATAAAGGCAGCATTGTTCTTCTTTGCTGAGAACACTTCTTGCCATCAAGTCAACCTATCATTGATGACCAGGGCATATTTGTACCCTTGGCAATTGGGCTTAGATATATAATCAATTTTTAAGCATTCAAATGGGGTATGGGCTAGTTGTCTCCCACTAAGCCCTTTAATCTGGGTCATAACTGATTGAATTGCAAGCAAACCTTGCACTTCTGGCATGTTCTTATTGAACATGTAGAAATTCAGATCGCCATCCAGTATTTTTTGATAGAGCCAGTCAATGCCAGAGTCCCATAATGCCCGTTTGCATGCAATGCATTGATAGGATGTTTTACAAAGATCTTGGTAGAATAGATTTGTCTGCATTTGAAAACCATATGCCTCTCACTAATTTGGCCCCAAGATGTTCTTTCCAGTGTTTCACTTCCCTTGGGGAATATGCTTGTTTGAGATCTGCTTCATCCACTGAGGAGAAGTGACAAGAAGCACATGGAAGGATCCAAATCAGGCTCCATATCTGGCTGTTACATCGGCCCTATGGTTTCCTAATGACACACAATCTGTCCCCTTTTGATGTGCTCGGCAATTCATTACTGCAACTTCTTTGGGCAATTGGACAGCTTCCAGGAGTCGGTTTATAATGCTCCCATAGGCTATTTCCTTCCCACCTGAGGTAAAAAAGCCATGATATCTCCAAAGTTGACCTGTGCAATGTACTACATTGAAAGCATACTTGCTGTCAGTATAAACATTAATGTGTTTATCTTTGCCAATCTGGAGTGCCCTGGTCAGGTTGAGGATTTCAGCTCCTCAAACACTCATAGACTTTGGTAAAGATGCATACCATAAATTCTCATCTTGAGTTACAACACCTGCACCTGTAAATTTTTCTCCATCTAACACAAATGCAGAACCATCTGTAAATAGTGTTAGGTCTGGTTTGACCGAAGGGATATCAGTCAGGTCTTCTCTAGTCTGTTGTACTATTTCCAAGGTGTCTGCACAATTGTGGATGGACTCCCCTTCTAATGGTAAGTCTGGCATTAGTGTGGCTGGGCTGATCTCTTTGCAGTGATGAAAAGTCAGGTTCTCATTGCCCAGCAACACAATCTGATATTGGAATAAACGCTGAGATGTAAAAGTTTCTTAAGATGGTTTCTATCTGGTGAGGCAAACACAACATAATCCTGCATCCCAATACCAGATCCAATTATTTTTTTTGCCATCAGGGCAGCAGCAGCAATTTCTCTCATACATGGTGGCATCCCTTAAGCCATGACATCTAACTGGGAGCTATAGTAGGTAATAGGTATTAATATAGCACTAGCTATTCCTTGTCCTCATGCACAAACATGTAAAATGGTTTTGCATAGTTGGAGGGATTCCAAGTTCAGGGCTTGTCAATACAGCTGTTTTAAGTTTTTCAATTGCATGCTTGTGCTCCCATGTAAGTTTTAAAGTTTCTGAGACAGTGCTCCTAGTCAAGTCTATCATAGGTTTTGAGATCAGACTCTATCCTTGTATCCACTGCCTACAGTAACCCGTGATTCCTAAAATTGCACGGAGCTGCTTCTTGGTCTTAGGCATGCTCAGCTTCTGTATGCCTGCAACTCTTTTTTTGGGAGATCCTTCTTGAGCCTTTTTTCTAATACAAAGCCAAAGTACTCCACTTTATGTATAACCCATTACAATTTGGCTTTTGAGACATTGTGTCCTCTTTTGCATAGTTCTTACAACAAATATTTACTGACCCTTTTACACACATGAGCATTTGGTGACATAAGCGAAAGATCATAAACATAATGCACTAGTTTACTTTCAGTGAAAATGATTGATTCAAGGTCTCTCTGCAGGAACTGGCAAAATTATTTGCACTCTCTGAAAAACCTTGCAGAATTTTGGTCCAACTGATCTGCTTCCCTTCCTAGGAGAATGCAAAAATCTTCTGAACGGACTCATGCAGGGGCACTGTAAAATAGGCACAGCACAGACCTGCCACTGTGAACCATGCTGCATTGTTGGGAATCTCAGCTGTGATATTGGCTGGACTTAGCACTACTGCATAGCTCTTCTTAACAAGGCTATTGACTGCTCTCAGATCCTGCACAAATCTCCACTGTGTTTTGCCTTTTGCATCTTTCTTTGGCTTTTTAATAGGCATGTTATACTCAGATATAGCATAGACCAAAATGCCCTGCTCCAGGAGACTCTGGATGATAGGCCTTATACCCATGGTAGCTTCTTTACTCAATGTGTACTGAGGTATTCTACGCAGAGTGCCCTCTTTCACCTCAATCTTCACAGGTGTTGCAGATTTTAAAATTCCTACATCAGCGGAATGCTTATCCCAAACTGCCTCTGGAATATCTTCAGGGATCTCAAAGATATTCCCCATATGATGTTCTTCCTCATCACCCTCCACTTGCCTCAGGAACAGCAAGGGATGGTGCTTGAGTGACTATTTGGGAAAATATAGGAACATTTGGCCTGACTTGTCACATTGAATACTTGCACCTAATTTACAGAGGATATCCCTCCCTAAGGGCATCCAGGTTTCAATAAAAATGAATGATCTAAACTGATTGGGCCTATATTTACCATTTTAGATCTTAGTGTGGGCACCAACTCCATTTACCCAATGGGTCCTTTAACTCTCACAGACCTCATTAAAGTGCAATCTTCTGGTACAGATTTTACTACAGATCTGGTTGTGCAAGTATCAACTAAGGCTGGGTAGATTTGGTTTCCTATTTTCACTATGACCAAGGGCTCCTTGCCTTTAGCAGATTGATTGACAGTTATCAAGATGCCTCTGTATCAATGCAACCTAAATCCCATTGATTTTGCTCTTGGACTTCTGCTTATACTGGTTTAGGACTCTTTGGTTGTAATGGTGGCATGCCCCCTTTAAATTTGGCTTTTTGAATTTTCTGTGCTCCAGTCTGTATTTCTGTATTGCAGCTTGGTGCAGAAAAATTGCCTATGGGCCTATCAGTGTCATTTTGCATCTCTCTTGTCTCAGGCCCTGAGTAAGGTAAAGTATCTTGCTCTTCACTGAACATACTTTGCCTGGTTTGCGTAAAGTTAGATTCAGGAGAGGTATGCATTAAAGAAAATTCTTCTTCAGAATTGGGAATGTGTTGCTGATTCATGATTACATCCAAATCCTGTGAGTCTATGCCTTTTTCTTGTGCCTAACCCATAGACTCTGTGTCAGTAGCAGGAAACTCAACATCAGTTGTACTCTGCATAGGAAACAAAGTTGTTGTAAATGTCTTCTCTGTTCCTATTTGTGTTATAATGTTTCTCTCTTGGGTACTGACATTTCTTGAATTGAATTCAAAGGCAGCTCTCTTTGGAGTTCCACAGGCTTGAAAATGTGCTATGTCTCGATTTAAATCTCCCTGCAAAGCTGATCTTGGTAAGAATTCTTTAACAGTAGGATCTAGCTGCAGGATCTCTTTGCCATTGTAGCAGTTTGACTTTTCACTTTCTCTTTCAGTTTCTCCAGTTAGTAAAGGAGAAAAGATGGTGCCTGTGTCTGAGAACTTTGCACTTTCCTTCTCAATGATCCACAGGATGTTATCCCCCTTATTGACAATGTCTGTCTCTATGAGATCCTTATTAGAATACTCAGTTCGATTCAGTGCATTTGTTGTTTTGCCTTGATCCACAGTCTTAATATGTAATGATGTTTCAGATTGTAGCTTGTGTGGCACAGATACATTCAATGATAGTAAAGGTTGAATATTAGTATTTGATGTTTGCAATGATGTTTCTCCTCCAATACTATCAGAATTGATTAATACTACTTCAATTGAGCTTAAATCAAGATTTTGTATAGGTGCAAATACTTGTCTATCATCATTTCCTAAATTACTGCTGTTCTTCCCATAGATCCTCTCTCTTATTTCTATAATATCAGTTTCCACCTGCAATTCTTCTTCAGTCTTTTCCTTGTAATTATGTTTTATATCAAACAGTCCATAATTTATTACTGCTTCTCCCAACTATTCTTTTCCACTTTTTATTGTCTTATCACTGCCATAGCCCTTGTCCTTTACTTCAACAAGTAATGCTGCTTCCTAGGTTCATAAGCTAGTATGTGGTCTTTCTCCTTGGCTCACATATTCTTCCATCTTGGATAGACTAGGGGAATTATTGAAATTGGAGCATCTTGACTTTACACTGTTGCTATATCTAGTGTTACTGTCCTTGTTGTTGTTATTGTTATTATACCTTGAATTGTAAAAGGTATTCTCCTGTTGTTTTTATTATAATCGTTCCTGTTATTAAAATTAATTTGTGATTTGTAATGACAATCTCTAACAGTGTGGCCAAGTTTGTGACAAAGATAACAGTGTTTAACATTGTTGTTATTACTGCTATAGGACTGTCTTGGTCTTCTCTGGCTTCTCTGATTTCGTGTTTGTAAAGCCATGTTTTTAATCTCTTCAATTTCTTTTGCCTTCTTTGCCTCCTTGAGCTGTTTCTTCAATTCATCAATTTCTTTGTCCTTCGCAGTGGTTTTTGATTGTTTGAGCTCAGTTTCTTTACCAGTGGTTCCCAAACTTTTTTGGCCTACCACCCCCTTTCCAGAAAAAATATTACTTAGCTCCCTGGAAATTAAATTTTTAAAAAAATTTAATAGCAATTAATATGAAAGATAAATGCAGCTGTGGCCATCACTATCCCCCTGGATGGCTGCAGCACCCACCAGGGGGTGGTAGCGCCCACTTTGGGAATCACTGCTCTAGACTCATGTACATAAGAAGCTGTTTTTCTAAGGTCTTCAATAGGTAGGGATTCCCACTGTGGGCAATGCAAATGGAAGAATGTTTGAATGTAACTTGCTCTGCCCTTCATGAATTGCCTCCTAATGTGTTGGATTTTATCTTCAGGTATGTCCCTAAAACCAAATATGGTCTCTCCAGCTTCTACGAGTCTATCCAGATATAAGCTTGGGTACTCATCCTCCCCCTGCCTTAGTTCTCAAGTGAGCCCCATGCATTTGAACATTGTGCATGGATTCTCATTGCTTCAGCTAGATCTTCTATACACCTTTTAAAATATGCCATATTAGCATGGGATGGCAGTTCCAGGTCCTGGTGCTGCTCTGGCCAAGAGGCTAGGTTGGGGTTGCTCCTAGTCTCTATGATAAATTTTGCCTTTTCACTGGGGGTGTAAAGTTCAGTTAAAAGTAGTTCCATGTATTCAAAGGTTGGATTGTAAAGACACACAGCCCTTTTATATTCCTTGATCGACTTGTGTGGATTTCAATAATACTGTGGGAATCTGGGGGCAGCTGGGTAGCTCAGTGGATTGAGAATCAGGCCTAGAGACAGGAGGTCCTAGGTTCAAATCCAGCCTCAGACACTTCCCAGCTGTGTGACCCTGGGAAAGTCAGTTGACCCCCAATGCCCACCCTTACCACTCTTCCACCTATGAACCAATACACAAAAGTTAAGGGTTAAAAAAATAAAAAATAAAAAAATACTGAGGGAACCTCCTCTTTAAGATCTCTAGGTCTCTCCCAGAAAATGGCTTATATGCCTTAATGTGTACAATTCTTGAGTCTGGTTGGACAACAGTCCTGTCTGTAATTGGCAAAATAGTCACAGTAGCTGTCTCTGCCCCTTTTATCTCTTCTTCCTTGTTTGTATCTTTGGTTTTCTCTTTGGTATCACCTTGGATTGTCCCCTCAATTAACTCCAGCTGTAAAATGGTCTTAGCATCTAGTTCTTTGCCTTCCCTTATTTTCCTATTAATTTCAATAAGTAAAGTTTATGTTAGTGGAATCTGGAGGAAAAAAAATCTCATTCTGGTGTCACCTGAGCTGAGTTTTGAAAGAAGGAAAGTATTTTATAAAGGGGAGAAAAAGAGAAAATGCATTTCAGAAAGGAGGATGAATCAATTTATATTTTCCAAAATGATCCTCTCCTATATTTGTCAGGAATATCAAAATGTTGTATCAAAATAATGTCAAAATTAAAAGGATTCATTTATAACTTTTATTAGAGTGTAAACTTCATGAGAGTAGAGACTGTCCTTGTCTCTTTATATATCCCTAAAGCTTAGCACACTGCCTGCAAAATAGTAGGCAATTCATAAATGTTTATTGACTGATTGATTTATTAATTGACTCTTCTTCTTTGGTTAGGAACTTTAACCTCTTGTAGACAATGATGGAGTATTGCTAAGAACAAAGGAGATAGTGTTATTGGTGTACTCTGCACAGAATACAGAATATTCCTAGAATACTTTGTTTTACTCTGGGGAGCATATGTTTGTTTTTTTTTAAACCCTTACCTTCCGTCTTGGAGTCAATACTGTGTATTGGCTCCAAGGCAGAAGAGTGGTAAGGGTAGGCAATGGGGATCAAATGACTTGCTCAGGGTCACACAGCTGGGAAGTGGCTGAGGTCAGGCTTGAACCTAGGATCTCCTGTATCTAGGCCTGGCTCTCAATTCACTGAGCTACCCAGCTGCCCCAGGGAGCATATGATTTTAAAAGATCATGACAAACTGGAGAACATCTGGAATAGAGTAAACAGAGTGGATAGAGATATACAGAACATACTGTATGAAGATCTGTTAAAGGAACTACATTTTTCTACACTGGAGAAGACTTGGGAGGATCCTAGGACCTTGTCTTAATATATTTCAGAGGGTTGTGACATAGAAGCAAGATCGACTTTGGAGGGCAGAAACTAGAAACAGTGGGTAGAGATGGAGATGGAGAAATTAATCAGGTAGGTAACACATTAATTATTATCATCATGTCACAGGTGAGGAAATGATACCTCAAAGAGATTAAGGGATTTGCCCAATATCACTCAGCTAACAGATTGGTCAGAGTTGGCCTTTGAAATTCTAGCACTGTATACACTACATTATGAGGAAGACAAAGGATTAATGTGAGGAAAGAAACAGAGGAGGAGGAAAGGAAGGACTTTGTAAATATCAAAGCTGTTGAAAGATGGAAAAGGCTGCATTAGGATATAATAGATTTTTCCTTCACAAGTCTTCAATCAAAGACCAGATGATTATGTTTTAGAGACTGTAGAAAGGAGAATGCTGTTCAGGAAGGAGGTTGGACTAAGTGACCTCTAAGATCCTTTCAATTTAGAGATCTTGTAATTCTGTAATTCCTTCCTAGAATGAAATAACATCTTTATTTGTGTCATAGAAGAGCAAACAGGTGTTGCTAGCATCCTAGAAATGACCATTACATTTACACAGAACAGTTTTGATTTTTAGAATCATATAGAGAAGCATACTTGCCACAGGACAGATAGGAAAAGACCATTTAAGGCACAGTTTAAGTAGCCTGAACTCTGATTTAACTGAGAGTAATAGTTGTAAACCAGATGTCTGTTACTATTCAAACACAGATATTTTGAATTTAGTACA
The DNA here is from genome assembly GCF_016433145.1 of Gracilinanus agilis. Lineage (NCBI taxonomy): Eukaryota > Metazoa > Chordata > Mammalia > Didelphimorphia > Didelphidae > Gracilinanus > Gracilinanus agilis. The sequence continues at coordinate 71,031,646 of NC_058131.1, forward strand.
CTTTAAAATTTCTCCAAGATGTCAAATAGTTCAGATTTTTTAAAGAAAATGTCTTGCTTCATTCTCCATTCAGCAAAAGTCACAACCTGGTACTTCCCTTAGATCATAATTTAGATGTCAATCTCTGCTGCTCTAAAACAGTGGCCCTGGAGTTTTAGCTCTACTTAAGGCTGGCTTCCAAATATAATAATAAAAAAAAAGCTGTGAAATCTGAAACCTCTTAGTATTTCTACTGGCTCACGGCAGGACCACTTGAAAGCCACTCAATATAAGAAGAAAATAAGATGTGCAAGTTTCAGAAGGCATTGTCAGAAATGAAGTTGAAATGGCAAGAAACATTGTTTTCTACCACTTCATTCTTAACGCTTTCACATCCTAGTAAAAGGCAATGTTGTTTTCAGCTTTGGTTATAATCCACAACTACCAGCTTTCTGACTATTCAATTCAACAATTCAGATAATTAATCTTACATTTATAAAATAGGGTTAGTAATGAACGCTGACTTCCAAAAGATCCAGGTTTTTATCTAGAACAATAATGTAATTCTTCTATGACCTATAATATAATTCTCCTTGACCTTTTTAGGTCAAGGATATTTAGGTGATAAGATGAATCATTGAATATTAAGTATTGAAAATATTTCATAGATCATCTTGTCTAAACCCCTCAAATTACAGATGAGGGAACTAAGGTTCAGAGGCAGGAGGTGACTTGTTCATTTCTATATAGGAAAGTGGAAGCAAAGTTTGAACTACAAATCCTGCTTCTTCACTTGAGGTTAACTACTATCTTCCATGTATAATTAATTTTTCTATACTGTGTCAGGTAAGCAATAGGGAATAACAGTCACCATGAACCAGTTAAATCTGAAGTCAATAATTCATATGACAAAACTGAGTTCTCACTTTATTAAAATAAAATGATTATATCATTTTAAAAATAATAAAAATTCAAATGTTTCAAAATATTTCAAGGAATAGCCTCACCATGAATGGAAAGAAGATTGGATTCAACTGGACTTTTGTTACATAACATTCATCTTATATAAAGTAAAATCCAATCTGACATTTGTTCCAAAAGGTTGGGCAAAGAATTTACCTTGAATTCAGTTTGATTCAGTAAATTTTTTTGAAGCACTCTTTATATGCAGAGCTCTCTGCTAGTTCCTGGAGATACCTTTCCCTAATCTTGCCCCCATAAAAAAGAAATACTCCGTGTCCTAAAGGAGACAACAATATCACAGTGGGACAGCAGAGTGAAATGACATATAATCCATGATCAAGACCATTCCCCTTCCCCAAGTTTAGTCTAGTACAATCTGAGGAGTTATCCCAAAATGTGTAACAATAGCTGGGGTTCAGTTTTAAACTACAATAGTTATTTTTCTTTTTTTAATAGCTGCAATAGCTGAAAACTACACTTAAGTTTTTGAGACATCCTGTACTATTCTTTATATGTTCTGTTTTTCCTTCTCTCCAATAAAAATTGGGAAATCTTACCATATAATTTCTATATGGGTGTCCTGCTCCTTTATAAGAACTCCAGGAAATAAATGCATAACAAGTTAAACATCATATTCATTCTACCCCATAGAAAATGGAAAATATTCAAACGTTTCATAGGAGATGATGAATAACTGCAAAAAAATGAAGAGTGAAATTAAAACCTAAAATTAACTCAATAATTAATCTTCCCTCTCTAAAAGGCTACACTTTCTCAAAACAAACAAACATACATGGCATCAGATGAAGTCAATCTCAAGTGCTATCCTTGCCTATTTCCTCTAAGATAAATATTCACTGAGGCTGATAAACAGGCAATTCCTCAACATAAAGGGTAAGCATGATAGTCCTTATTAATAACAAGAAAAATAGAAATCATTATTATACCAAAAATTCAGAAAAAAGTTTTTCACAAAATTTGACACCCATTTTTCATTAGAATTTAGGAAAGCCCAATATTTTTTAAATGGGACTTTTCTTAATATGTTAAATAATATTTAACTAAAACTAAGAGTCAGCATTCCATGTAACAGGAGTAAACCTGAGGCCTTTCTAAGAAGATCACAGGTAAAGCAAACAAGTATGTAACAACCAGGAGTATTTGGTACAGTGCTAGAAATGGTAACTATAGCAATTTTAAAAAAAGAAAGTAATTTAGGGAATGAGCTTAGGTAAACTAAAAACAAAATTATTGTGACTATTTTTGCTAGTAATTCCTTTAGAGAGAATTAAGAGAATCAGGTTAAAATAATAGAAACAGTAGCTTCATCAAAGCTGTAGAATATAAACTAAATCTATATAACCAGTCAACATTTCTTCATATATATTCATCCAAAAGGGATGATTAAAATCCATTCAAAATTATTAGAGAAAGTATAAAATATTTGGGAATTTAGCCACCAAAAGAAAGTAATTAATATTAATATAGCTTCAATATATTTTTTGAGCTTCAACATATTCTTTAAAGAAACAAAGACAGACCTAAGTAGTGGGAGAAATATTAATAATAATGTGTAGAGAATATAATAAAATGATAATAGAACTAAAGACAATTACTAATTCATTGTCATTTAAATCAAACACCAGTGAATTCATTGATAGAGCTGGGAGGAAAATAACAATGAAAAAAATGAGGACTAACTAAAAAAAAAAACTAGAGGTGAATAATTGTGTGAAAATAACCTAAAAATATAGCTTCCATTGTCCTGTGCCAATTGAATACCTGGCCAGCAGAAATTCTGGTGAGTGACTTGCCTGGAGGCCAGAACTAAGGACCCAGAAGGCCCAAACAGAGAACTCCAGCTGGAACAATGTCATTGACCTTATAAGAGATGGAGCCTAGTGGGAGCTCTAGCTCTTTCTCTTTTTTAACTTGTAGGAACAGAGATTTCCTATTTTGGACTGGATCTGACCCAGCTCCACTTGGGGCTGGCAGCACTTGGTGCCTTGATGCCCCTGGAACTGGGAACTGGGAACCTGAGAAACACAACTTAGCCTGGAGACTTTTTGTGGTTAGATGGATCAGGGTCGCCATCTTGCTTTTCTTTTGGGATGGGCAGGCACAGCTGGCCTTATTTGTCTGGCTTGGAGATCTTTCCCAAAGAAGCCAGGTTTGGCTCAGCTTGGGTTTAGGCCTGTCTGGCTTAACAATCTCTAAGAGGCAGTTGCTGTGCTTGCCTGCATGATTATCACAAATTATTATAAATTTATTAAAATATTGTAATTATTATAAAAATAATTATAATTGTAATAAATATAGTCCCCAAGATTAATTTTAATCATTACATAATAAAAAAATTGAGAAGGGAGGTAATATTAGTCATTGAAATCTTAAATTAATCTACAATGCAGCAATAAGCAAACTGATGCTAGAGAGGTTGTTCAGTATGCATGAGTTTACAACATATACAGAAATATCACCCCATTGTTTGAAAAATCCAAAGACCTCAACTAATGGTCTAAAAACTCACTAATAGATAAAATATTCTGGTAAAACTTTTGAAGACACCGGACCAAAAGTAAGTATAAACCAACTCCCTTCATCAAGTATTAAGTTGTCCTCAGTAAATACATATTTAAAAAAAATAAAGGTAGAGGAACAATAAAGATAGTATTTTTCAAATCTATGAATAAGGGAAGAGTTCATGACCAAAAAAGAAAAATAGGTTATAGAACAAAAAAAAAAATAGGTCATTTTGATTGCATGTTATTTTTTGTACATACAAAAGCAATTGCAATTAAAATAAGAAAAAAAAAACCAACTAAATATATTTTTAAAATAGCAGCAACAACAAGATTTTGCCACAACATTTACTGAGAAAGGTTTCATTCCAGGTTCTACATATAAAGAACTGATTCAAACTTACAAAAACAAGAATAATCCCTTAAATAGATAAATAGTTAAGCAATATGAAAAAGCAGGTTTTCAAAGAAAAAAAAATCTTAACTATCTCCAAATACAGAGTTGTAAAGCTGTAGTCTCTAATATTTGGAAAGCTGAAGATGGTGATCTCTCATGCTCTGGAATTCTATGCTAAACTAGAGTGGTTTTGGAAAAGACTTTGCCACCAGAGGAGTAAACTTTGAAGAAAAGGGAGCAAGAAAGAAACTTCTTGAGGAAAGAATTGACTCAGGTCAGAATGAGTCATGTCAAAACTTCTATGCCTATTAGTATAATTGTGGGCAAGCATGATGCATTTCCAGCCTTTGTGAGGTGATATCAAGAAAGAGCAAATAAAAGAAAAGGCAAGGGGGCAGCTGGGTAGCTCAGTGGAGTGAGAGTCAGGCCTGGAGACGGAAGGTCCTAGGTTCAAAACCCGGCCTCAGCCACTTCCCAGCTGTGTGACCCTGGGTAAGTCACTTGACCCCCATTGCCCACCCTTACCACTCTTCCACCTATGAGACAATACACCGAAGTACAAGGGTTTAAAAAAAAAAAGAAAAGGCATAATAGAGTTTTCTTCTTTCTGTAGGTCCTTCTTTCCTCCCTGCCTTCCCACTTCCTTCTCTTCCTCCCTTCCTCTTTCTCTTTCTTCCTTTCTCCCTTCCTCCCTCTCTTCCTCCCTTTCTTCCTTTCTTCTTTTCTTTCCTCTTTCAATTTTACATGTTGAAATTATGTATAATAAAAATAAAAACAATCTCGTTTCATTTACATATGCAATAATATTCCATTCTACAATTAATACTTAAGTGATCATTTTATAAAATCTTTTGTTACATTCAGAATTTTGTAATAAAATACATAATGTATGCTCCATCTGGATCAGGTCTGAACTTCACTCCACTTTCTATGCCTCCTGATGATTAGTAATGTTCTACTACAATAGCTAAGAACTATTTTTTCTCAAAACCCTTACTTTCCATTTCAGTGCTATATATTAGTTCCAAGGCAGAAGAATGGTAAGAGCTAGACAATGGGGGTTAAGTGACTTGCCCAGGGTCACATAGCTATGAAGTTTCTGAGGTCTGATTTGAACCCAGGACCTCTTACCTCCAGTCTTGTCTTTCAATCCACTGAGCCACCTTTCTTGCTCCTAGCTATGTATTTTAAAAGAGACAGAGAGGGAGAGAGAATAAATAAATGACATCCTTATGTAGGCAATAGTATTGTGACAGAATTGTGTGCAGAAGAGAAACTGATCTCAAAATTATTTCCAAGACCTTGCCATGCTTTAAATATGATTTAAACAAAGGTACTTTGTCCATACAAATATAGAAACATTTAGTTTTTCTGAGGAACACATTCAGCAATTCCAAAGATTCAGATTGTTAACTGATAAATCAGAAAGTCTATGAGAAACCAAAGTAGATGATATTCACTCTTTCACAGAAAAATCATTAATAATATATATGCATATCTTGTTTAATCTTTTTCAGTCATGTCTGACTTGTCGTGACCCCATTTTCTTGGCAAAGATACTAGAGTGGCTCTCCATTTCCTTCTCCAGCTCATTTTACAAATGAGGAAACTGAGGCTGGCAGGGCTATGTGATTTTCCCAAGGTCACAAAGCAAGTTAGTATTTGAGGCTGGATTCAAACTCAGAAAGCAAAAATCTTCCTGACTCCAGGCCAGACACTATTCACTGTGCCACCTACCCAAATGCATATATACACAAAAATATGTATACATGTTTACAAATATATACAAATATATCATCTGAATATAGATATATCAACTCTGTGTGTATATCCCATGTCTAGATAGGGTAAAACACCATGTAAACTGGACATACTTATCCAGAGAAGAGAAAGATAGATGGATGTACAGACGGATGGATGGATGGATGGATGGATGGATGGATGGATGGATGGATAAATGGATGAATGGATGGATGGATGGATGGATCTCTGTGTAGGTATGGTTTTTCATACATTATCTCACATGACCTTCAAAACAACATTTTAAATACTATCTTACCTATTAAAACAATAAGCTATCATTCATATTTCTTCTTCAGATATTTGGTCTACAGTATATACTGTTTTTGTAATTTCAGCACGGCAGAAGTCTCACACTTGGGGAGAAAAGCAGTGTTCCAAAATCTGTTGCCTTCAGTAACCTGGTCTCTCAGTTTGTCAACTTTCTCCATTCTCATCATTCAGATTTCAACTTGACTTCAGAAATCCAAGGCAATGATCATATATTGGGCAGCACTATCACATGACACTGTGCCTTTATAATCTCAAAGATTAAAACACCTCCCCAAGATAATAATTTCCTGTTTATCCATTTTTCCTTGTTTCATCAGCAAAGTAGTTGACAGAGCACTGAGCCTGGAGTCAGAAAAACCCAAGTTCAAATCTGGATTCAAAAACTTACTATCTACATGATGCTGCACAAGTCACTTTACCTCTGTCTACCTCTGTTTCTTCAATTGAAAAGTAAGCATCTTAGTAGCATCTCCATTCCATGATTACTGAAAAGATTACATGATATATTTATAAAGTACTTAGAGCATAGTGCTTGGCACATGGTAGGCACTTAATGAATGCTTGTTATCTTCCTTCTTGAAACTCATTATTTATCTTCACTATGACCTCCAATAACTCTTTTCCTTTCTGCCTCGGTAGCCCTTCCCTAACCAGTCATAGTCTTGACTATATAGTTAGTAGTTTCATCTATGCCTTGGTTTTGTCCCTAAATTTTTTTATCAGGAATTTCTGCCCTAACAATATCTGGAACTGACAAAGTTAGATAGTCTTATTTGTTGTTTAGTCATTTTGAGCCCTGTTCAAGCCTTTATCACCCCTTTCTGAGGCTTTTTTTGGGCAAAGATGCTGGAGAAGCTTGCCATTTCTTTCATCAGTTTATTTTATATATGAAGAAACTGAGGCAAACAATATTAAATGACTTGCCCAGGATCACACAGTAATAAGGGTCTGAGGTCACATTTGTAGTCAAGAAGAGGAGTCTTCCTGAGTCCAGGCCTGGCATTCTATCCATTCACTCAAAGTTCTCATGCAGTTCTAAATATATGATTCTATGAATATGTAGCTCTTCTTAACATACTATGTATCAATACATCAAAATTCTTCCTCTATCTTTATCTCAGTCTCTCTCATTTCTTGCTGCCCCTCATTGTCTCTCTATCTCTGGGCCAACATACTAATCCAAATCTTAGCTAAATGTAAAGAAAAACTGTTTTCGTTTAACCCTACTATTCCTTCAAGGCACTACTTATCTATTTCTTTTCAGGACCAAATTCTTAGAAACTGCAACCTCTACTTCCTTCCCATTCCAGGCATTTCTAACACTCTTCTAATCCAATCTTCTAAAGTCATTCCCCTTTACTCAAGCTCTTCCCTCCAAGGTTATCATCTATTTCTGACCTAAATCTAGTAGCCTCTACTTAATCCTCATTTTCATTGATCTCCCAGCAATTTCATCCCCTGTATTTCTCCTTTATTGTCTTCTTTCATTTTACCCTCCTTCTGGTTGTCAGCATACTGATCTGATCATACCTTCTCAAGCTTCATCCTTAGCTCACCTCCTCATTCCAGAGACTCTCTCCTGCATTATTTTATCCTTTCTTTCTTTACTTTCTAACCCTTAGTCATCTCATCTGCTGTCATGTATTTAATTATTGGCTCTATTCAGATGACTCTTAAATTATATATCTAGCACTGGAACTCTCCTACATCATTAAATACCTGCTGGATATTTTTACCTGGATGTCCATCTTGTCATCTTATACTTAATATGTTTAGTGTAAATTCATAATGATGTCTAGTAAATCCTCTTTCAATCATCCGTATTTCTTTTGAGAGCACCAAGATATTGTTCCTCACCCAGTTCATAACCTAGATTCTTCCCTTTCCCTGCCCCAACCCACTATAGCCTATAATTTATACAATTCCATTTACTCTGCCATTGTAATATCTCTATTCTGACTTCTCTTCATTTTTCATCAAGTCCTTATTTACTCAACCAGACTAGTATCACAGGAATCCCAGATTATGAGAAACCTTTTCAGCTGTTTGTCAACGTAACTATTTCCCTGTTTCTAGTATCTATCCCCTAAAATCCATCCTTCATTCAGATGCCAGAATAATCTCCTGAAGACAGAGTTATTACTTCTAGGATTAATTATCATCCCACAATTTTTAATCTTCCATAATATGGTTCTCCTCTACTATTCTAGCCCTATTTAACATTACTTCCTTTCTTGTTCTTAATGTTCCAAAAAATTAGATTTAATTGTGATGCAGTGAGTGGATAGAGCACTGATACTGGAGACAGAAAGACTCATCTTCCTGAGTTCAAATTTGACCTCAGACACTTACTAGCTATATGATCCTGAGATATGACTTGGGAGACCTAGTGGATGGAGAAAATTGTTTATAAGGTGAGACCAAGGAACTGTTCTCGCTCTTTCTCTCGCATTCTTCTGGCTAGAATTTGGAACCTGAAGGACAATATTATTGCTCTAGCTCTGGCATTCTGTACTTTGATATGTTAGAAGGTACAAGATCTGACAGTATAAATGCACTGAAAGCAGGGGAAGAGTCAGAAAAACTTCCAAAGGCATTTAGAAGAATCCTCTATCTATATTATCTCCATGCTGTTTAATGTAGGAGTTAACCACTTTACACACCTGTACAATTCCTTAGGGAATCATTATTTTAGGTGATACAAGAGTTTAGGTTAATATTGATCACCCTGAATGGGTAATAAGAGCATCATTATACTGTATTTTAAAATGTAGGAGTAAATGTACTACCTTTTACTATTTTCTATCAATGTACTTAAAATATAAAATATCCTGTCCATTAAAACGTTATCTGACAAAATTATGTATTTGAAAATGCTCGTTCATTCCCCAACAATGTCAGTTGTGGGAGGTATGACTATTGATGAAAGAACTAGCTATCAACTGATAAAAACTGGAGATGCTTAACAGCCAACATCTTTGATAAAAGTCTGATTCTCAAATTCTACAGGGAACTGCCACAACATTATAAGACATAGAGATATTCCCCTCAAGATAAGTGGTCAAATGATACAGATAGCTTACAAAAGAAGAGATATATGATCAGCAACTGTATAACATATATTCCAGATGACATATAAGATAGGAAATGTAAAATAATATTGAATACTTGGCATAGATAGTGTAAGACAGAAATAGCTGATATTTTCAGTGTTGTAGGAGGAATTGCACCTGATATATTATTAGGTTTGAAAAATGTTTCAGTGTTTCAGAAAGCGATTTGGGTCTACTTTGGTACTCCTCTGACTAACTTGACCATGACGCAGGTAGCTCAGTATTGAGATACATTCATTACCCTATAAGATCTCATACTCACTTCCCTTGAGCTACTTCTCCAACCTCACCTGAACCACACAGAAGGATGGACATACCCTTGATCTTATCATCACCCATAAATGTACTAACGAACAAAACAATTTTTCAAGAATACTGAAATTCTCTTATCCAACCCTAATCCATTGGCTTTTCACCCCTTCTCCTGCCCGCCTTACTTTTTACATATACCATGAACTCCAATCCCTTGATCTCTCTGTTTTCTCTCAGAACATCTCTATCCTAACCACTCTTTCCTTTTTTCCCTATTTTCAACCCTTAGGTGAACCAAGTCAACTCTAAACTATCTTCTCTTGAATCCTTGTCTTCCTTATCATAGTGCTAATTACCCTGCTGAGCCTCAGCCTTGGATTATACCCAATATCTGCTACCTTTGCTCCTACAAATATGTTGCTGAATGAAAGTGAAGAATATTACACAAGTATTGTGATTGGGTCCACTTCAAATTTATGTCACACAACCTAAATGGGCTTTCAGTGTTTCTGGACAATCCTATTTGACCTCTCTTTTCAAGAACCACAAAAATTCCACTTTCCACAATGGCTCTTCCAAACCCTCCTTTCTCCTCCAACTTCCTATGACTCTCCATCTTCCTACCCTATCAGTTAAGAACCTGGTCTCACATGTTACAGAAAAACTTTCAGGTCATTCACTTTGAACTTCCTCATCTCCTGTCACTCAGATTCCTTCTTCTTCTATCTCATCTATCCCCTCTGTCTCACATGATGACATGGTCCTACTCCTTACCAAAATAAACTCTCTTTGTTCAAGCAAATCAATTCCATTCCATCTTCTCCAACAGTTTGCTCCCTCTGCCATCTATACTCTGTCAATTATTTTCAATCTCTCAACTTGTACTGCCTATAAATATGTCCATGTCTCCAACATGCAGGAAAAAAATCCTTACTTGATCCTCCAGTTCTTATTGTCATTTTATATTTCTTCTGTTCTTCATAATTAAATTCCTCACAAAGGCCACCAACAATAAATAATGTCCTCACTTTCACTCCTGTCACTCTCTACTTTATAATCAGGCTTTTAACCTTGTCCTTCTACCAGAACTGTTCTCTCCAAAGTGACTAATAATTTCATAGTTATCTAATTCATTTTTCTCTCAATTCTTATTCTCCATAACTTCGCTTCAATCTTTGATAGTGTTAATCACATTTCTATTTGATATTCTTTTCTTGAAGTTTTTGGATTCCACTCTCTCCTGGTTCCCCTTCTACCTATCTAACCACTCCTCTGTCTCATTTGCTGGATTCTCTTCCAGATCATAGCTTCTAACCTAAGGTGTTCCTCAAGATTGTGTCCTTAGCCTTCATCTCTTATCTTTCTAACTCCTCTACTTGGTCATCTCCTCAGGTTCTGGGATATAAATACTCTCTCCATGCTGATGATTCTCAAGTCTACCTACCATTCCCCAAACTCTCTATTGACTTACAATCTTCTATCTCCAACTGCCTTTCAAACATCTACAACTAGATCTATAATAAGTATCTTAAACTCAATATGTCCAAAATAGAACTCATTACTGTTCTTCAGTCATTTTCAGTTTTGTCCAAAGACGTTGCAGTGGTTTGTCATTTCCTTCTCTTCTCATTTTTAAGATGAGGAAACTGAGGCAAACATGGTTAAGCAGCTTGCCAAGGGACACACAACTAGGAAGTTCTGAGTTCAAATTTTAGCTCAGGAAGAGAAGTCTTCCTGACTTCAGGTCTCATATTCTGCCCACTGTGCCTCCTAACTACCCCTAGAACTCATTATCTTTCCCCTTTAAACCTTTTGACAATCCTACCTTCTTTATTACTATAAAGGACAACATAATCCTCTCAGGTCCCTAGGCTTAAAATCTTAGTCTTCCTTGGTTCCACACTATCTACCCCCCTAATTAAAAATGTTGCCAAGACCTATTGATTTCACCTTTGAAAATAACTCATATGTTCCCTTCTCTACTCTAATCCTACCACCTCAGTTTTACACTGATAGTAACAATTGCAAAATGCTTCTACAATGCTCTGAAGACAATTTATAGACCAAAAACTTATGCATCTCAAATACTCAGCACTGATGTATCCATACTGATCATTGATAAGAATATGATCCTGGAGAGATGGGCTGAACACTTCCATGGTGTGTTCAATATACTGTCATCAACCAGTGCTGAAGACATTGACTCTATTCCTCAGTTTAAGTCAATCCCTTTCTAGCTGAACTTTCAACTGAGGGAGAGGTTTCGAATGTTTACATTAAGCTCATCTTGTGTGGCAAAATACCTGCTACTAATTCCATCTTAACAAAAGCTGACTGAAATATACTGAGTTATGTGGCAAGTGGAGGTTATTCCCCAGGAGATTAAGGATGCCTCCAGTGTCCATCTCTAAAAAGGAAAAGGAAATATGTCGCCCTGTGACAATCATTGCTGAAAGTCCTCCTTAATAGGTTGATCATTCACTTGGAGGATGGTCCTCCTCATATGAGACAGTGTGGCTTCAGAAAGGATCAAGGAATGGTTAACATGGTGTTTGCTGCCTGACAACTTCAGGAGAAATGCCAGGAGTAGAATAGAGGTTTGTTCACAACACTCATCTATCTTACCAAGACCTTTGATGTTGTCAGCAATAAAGGCTTATGGAAGATCATGGGAAAATTTTATTGCCCATAGAAGTTCGTTAGTATGGTATGCCAGCTGCATGATGGCATGCTTTACAAGTTCTGGATAATGGACGATGCCCTCATTCTTTTCAAGTCACCAATGGAGTGAATCAAGGCTATTTATTCGATCCCATACTATTTTTTCTCTTTAATTAATTAATTAATTGAGAATATGTTTCCATGGTTACAGGATTCATTTTCTTTCCCTCCTCTCCTCCCACCCCCTCCTGTAGCCAATGAGCAATTCCACTGGGTTTTATATGTGTCATTGATCAAGACCTATTTCCATATTATTGATATTTGCATTAGAGTGATCGCTTAGAGTCTGCATCCCCAAAAATATCCCCATTGAACCATGTGATCAAGTTTGTACTTCCACAGTTCTTTCTCTGGATGTGAATAACATTCTTTCTCATAAGTCACTCAGAATTGTCCTGTGATCCCATACTTTTAAGCATGATGTTTTCAACAATGTTGTCAGATATCTTCAACAAAGATGAAAATGGCATTAAGGTCAGCTACCTCAATAATGGTAAATTATTTAAATCAAATAGGCTATAAGCCTGGACTTTTAGACTACCAAAATCAATACTAAGAAAACAGGTTTTCTACCAGCCAGGACTCCAACATCTATATGTGGAACCATTGGTTCCAGCAAATGGATAAACTTTGAATGCTGTGGATAAATTCACTTACCTTGTAGCATACTCTCCATGAATATGCACATAGATGATTAGTTGATACATGCATTTGTAGAGCTAGCTCAAGGTTTAGGAAGCTCCAAAAGAAAGTGTGGGAAAGAGAGATAAGGCTGATTACCAAACTGAAGATCCACCGAACCATTTTGCTGACCTCATTGTTGTATGACCAGAAAACTTGAACAGTTTGCCAGTGCCATCCCAGAAAATGGAATCCCTTCCATTTGAATTGTCTTAGGAAGATTCTAAAGTTCACCTGGCCAGATAAGGTATCGGATATTGAGATCTTTTCTTGAGTTGTACTGCCACACATTCAAACTCTGCTGCAGAGTGCAGCTCCAAAGGGCTAGCCACATTTTGTGAATGCCAAACAAATGTTTGTCTAAAAGACTATTTTATGAGAATAAATACACAAATACTAAGATGGAGATCAGAAGTCATGCAATGGCATTCTCAGTGTGTCTCTGAAGAACTTTGGCATCAATTATGAGACATGAGAGATATTGGTAGAGGACTGTCCAGCATGGTGTACCCTCATCAAAGAAGTTGCTGCACTCTACAAGCAAAGCAGAACTGCAGTAGCTCAGAAGAAACATGAGATACACAAATTTCAAGACATCTCCATCCCAAATGTTCACACATCTGTGGGTGCCCAATCTGTGGTAGAGTCTTCCATGCTCACATTGGTCTGCTCAGCCACAGATGGATACACTGTACATTGACTCCAACAGAGTGATGTCTTGTTGATTCATTTAAGTATGAAGGATAATTAGATACCTCTCTCATTCAGGCAATCATTACTTTATGCCTAGATTAGTGCAATAACTGGCTGGTGGATCTGCCTGTCTCAAGTCTTTTGTCCCTGTAATCCATTCTCTGTTCAGCCACTAAAGTGTTTTCCTAAAGCATAGGTTCAATCATGTCACACACACACACACACACACACACACACACACACACACACACACACACACACACACACAC
>NC_058131.1:71045314-71073570 GCF_016433145.1 Gracilinanus agilis
CACACACACACACACACACACACACACACACACACACACACACACACACACCCCTAGCTTTAGTGTCTTTAAAAACCCTTTATAATCTAACTCTCTCCTACTTTTCCAATATTCTAACACCTAAAGCATACTCTTTGACCAAGTAACTACATCTCATCATTTGCTTCTCTGATTGGAGGGTGGGGACATGAACTCCAAACCTCCATTGAAGGAGGAATCTCAATCCAGAAATCTCATTTCTAATCTGACTCACTTCTCCTGCACATCTGAGCTTCAAATACCTTTCTATCTTTCTTCCTACCCCAAAACTCCTGCTTTCAGCTTCCTTTTGTTTGTTGTTTCTCTGATTATATTATAAAGTTTGAGGGCAGAGACTCTTTCTCTTTTTTTAAATATGATCATCCATAGTGCTTATCTCAATACCTGGCATGTTTATTGATTGATTCATTAATTGATTCAGAATTATGTGAGAAAAGTCATGAAAGTAATCATATAATTTTATTCAGTGATCCCCCTGCTGATTCTCCTCCTAGTTCTCTGACCTCTAATTCTCAGGCTTGCCAGATTTTAATGCTGATCACAATCATTAACCATAGGTATTCCTCAATGCTCTGTCATGAATGCTCTTATACTTCTATATTATTTTGCTTGGTGATCACATCCCTCCCATGGGTTCAATTATCATCTCTATGAAGCCTTAATATCTCTCCTGGGTCTCATATCTCCAACTACCTTTGGATATAGCAAACTACATTCCCATTAGGCATCTCAAACTTAATATGTTCAAAAACAGAATTCATTTTTCCTCCAAACTCTCCCCTCTTAAAATGTCCCCACTACTACTGAGGGTACCACCATCTTAGTCACCAAAGCTCACAACCTCAATGTCATCTTTAACTCTTCACTTCCACTTGCCCCCCTTGGATCCTTCCCTGGGTCCAAAATGAGTTCCTGGGTCCAGTCTCTTCCTCCCTTATATAGGGCACAGCCAAACCGACAACTGGTCTCATGCCCCAGGATGGCATCAGGAATCTCCCAAGATTCCACGTGTCCAACTGCAAACTGTGCCCACAGGCATGGCTTCTTGCACATCCTTGCAAAACTTAACTTACATTAGTTTAGTGCCAAGTCTTGCCTCTACTTTCACTTCCCAGATCTCTAATGAAATTGGTGGGTGATAAGATATTTTTAGAAAATCAACTTAAACTCTGAATGTAACAAGTTCTAATCAAGTAATTAGCCTACTATATAAGCATTCTACTGGTAAAATGATATTTTATTAGATTGGAAACTTCTTCAGGAGAGACTGTCTTTTACAAATGCCTAACAGTGTCCAGCACAGAACAGGTGCCTAATAAATAGTATTAATTTTTTAATTTATTGATTAGGAGCTTGGTCATATTTCATTGAAATGAGAGGGTATATATTTTTTTATTTTTCCCACTGAAATCATCACTTGTGGTCCTATAGAGACCATTCATAGGAGAAGTAATCAGCTCTGAAAGAGGATTACAAGGCATTCAAAGAGTGGCAATGAATCCAATAGTTTTAAATGACTTATCTGATTACTGTGAGGTGAAAAAAAAGTTAAGCCACCATTCTAAGTCTAATAAATTCTGTGCAATTTCTTTCTAAACAATTCCATCAAGTCTCTACTGAATATTTATTATGAGCAAATCAGATCTGCATTGAAAAATAAAAATAAAAGTTGCTATTAAAGAGATACGCATGAAGACTCTTCTTAAAACATAAATAGACCTAAATAAATATTAAGTAAATTTTAAAATGGGCAGGTAGGTGGTGTAGAGAATAGAGTGCTGAGCATGTCAGGAAGATACCTTCTTGAGTTCATATCTTACATTAGACACTTACTGGGTGACCTTGAGCAAGTCACTTAACTGTTTGCCTCAGTTTCCTCATCTATATAATGATCTAGTGAAGGAAATGGCAGACTATTCCAATATTTTTGTCAAGAAAACTTCAATTGGAGTCATGAAAAGTTGTATATGACTGAATACCAACTTTGTGTCCTTGTCAGTGCTCATGGAGCTCTGTATAAGTTGTAAAGAAATCTCTGATCTGCAATCACAGAGGGTGTTTCCTCTAGTGGGAATTCTCTGTTTTAATGAAATCACAGTTCCAGTCCCTATCTTTTCTTCATCATCATCTTCCAAGGCAGATCAAATGTATGTTAATGTGCCCATTTTAAAAAAATGAACAACCTAGACATCATAGAGGTGACAGAACTCTCCCATAGTTCAAGTTTTAGATCTTGGACTCAAGTATTCTAATTCCAAGTCCAAAATTCTTTGTACTCCATTTCACTGACTCATCTATACAAGTCATTAAGAGATGAGTAGCATCAATATTTGATGGCTGAGATTTCAGAGAGACAGGACACAGCAGGCCTAAGTGGGGTGATAAAGTTTTTGGAAAGAAGCTGAACATTCAGGCTGAGTGAAATTTGTCTAGGCAGAAGACAAATTAAGGCATTGAAGGAAAAGGGAATGGCATGACCAAAGACATAAAAGTAGGCAAGGATATCTTAGGAAATAATAATTAGAACAACCCTTCCTATTCAAAGGTGACCCTACTGAGAATGAATGGGTTTCATTTTCAAGGAACTTTGATATTCTACATAATAATTTCCTATATTTACATAGCTTTTTGTGTTTCCCAAAAGGCTTTACATATAACAGTCCTGTGACTTTTACTATCTCCATTTTGTAGATCAGGAAATAGAGGTTTAAAAATGGCAAGCAACTTGCTCAGGGCTACACAGATAAGAATGAGAAAGAGGTCTTAAATCCCAGGCTTCCAAGTTTATTGGTCTTCTAAGCACTCCACACTGCTTTCTATCTCTGAATCTCACAGAGAAAACATAGGACTTCAGTACATTAATACCTTAAGAATCTTAGATAGAACATTAATTTCCTTAGATCAGGTAACAATCAGATACTATAGGTCATCCCTGGTGAAAGATGTCTGAAGAAATTAGGGATATAGAAATTAAAGAATTCGACACAAAAACAATTTCTTAAGCACTTAGTATTTGCAAAGTACTATGCTAGAAGATATAGGAACTATAAATTTTAGAGAGACTTGTTCATTCCCCAGACTTATGGACTAGACAAAAGAGAAAGCCAAGATCACTATTCATTCTTTTGATGGTCAATATAAACTGGATAATTAATTCCCCAATCCTATTTCAGCTTCAAGTTTGCCAGTCTTTCTTTTCTTCCTCCCTTCCCTCCTATACTCTATAGGTCCCCTGCCCTTATTTATGGTTGAATGGCTGTTTTAGATAAATTGACTCCATGTCACTTGTCTGCAGGTCAATTAAACTTATCAAGATATCTTTCTAGACTAGTGAAGTTATAGGATATTACGACTTCTATTCCAACCTCCTCAATTTAGAGTTGAAGAAACTGAGGCATAATGGGATTAAGTGGTTTAGCTACTAAGATCACTGAGCTAGTAAATAGACTGTAATCCACATATTCTCAAAGGCTTTCCGAGAATGTCACTTCCTAAAAACCCATAGAAAAGAGTCACATACTTGTGGATAAAAAACCTTAGAAAGCGCATGGTTTGGTGAAGAGGACTAGCTAGAAAATAAGAACCATAGACTATAATTTTGGCTTTACTTCCAACCAGAATAATAATAATGGCTAAGTCATCTTGTCTCTGGGTCTCTATTTTTTCAACTTTAAAACAGGAAGGTTAAATTCAGAGGTCTGCTAGTCCATACTTGACAACTGGCTGAGGGTTTGGGATTTAATTACACAGGCTATATTTTTAAGCCTAGTTGGAATTATTAGCATTTTCTCCATCACTTTCATAAATCTAGACAATGACCAAAACATAGCCTTAATATGTAGATTGTCAGTTTCTGAGCTGAAAAAATGAATATCCACTCTCTTGCTCAAGCTGATTTGAGTTGGATCTAGCAGATCCCTAGTTGGACTAAATCCACTAGAGCATTCATAATTCAGACATTCTATAATTCTCATAGAGAAAAATGTTGCTAATTTTCTGATGATATCTATGTAACATTGTAAAGTTGAAAGTAGTCACGACAAAGACTGAAGAAAGAGCAAAACCCAAACAAAAGATAGGATAATAATATAACAACTTTGGCCTTTTTTTAAAGCCCATGTTTCCATAGTGAAAATTAGAAACCCCATATGCCTTAGTAGTCAATTTAATGAGCAATTGGCAGAGGGAGGGGGAAAATGGACATATGGGGTCACCTTCTAGGTATAAACCTCTCAATACTTAACTATGTGCTAAAGATTGTCACTGTCTATGCTCAGCTGAGACCTTTGCAGATTAGTTGTAAGATGTCAGACCAATAGGATTTAACGGAGACTTGAAGAAATTCATGCCTTGCCCACTACAATGAGACCCTGGAGAGGGATTTTTAACAAAGGATAAGGAAGCATAAGAGGAAAGAAAATGATTCCACATCACTTTTTTGTAGCTTTTTACAATGAACCAACATTTACATTTGATCTTTATAGCATCCTTGCAAGATAGGTAGTATAAAACACATTATCTTCATTTTGCAGGTGAGGAAATTGAGTCTCAGAGAGATAAAATAAATTGTCCAAGTCCACCTAGTTAGTAGCAAAGCTGGGACTTTAGATTTGGTTTCTTGATTCCAAAACTAGTATCCAAATTAATTTAATTTTCTGATTTATACCTACCCCCTATCTGTGTCACTGACTCTAGCCACAGATATACAGATCGTATAATATTGATTGTGAGGAGCTAAATCTGTTATATTTCCATATTAATCAACCTAGGCTCACTGAATTATTGTAATTACCAAACATTCCAAATCCAAATTCTGCTGATTAGAATTCTAAAGTGACAATTTGTTAGAAGACCCTAACAATTTCAAGTGATTTTCTCAGGAGAATCCTTCCATTATTAATTATTAGCTAAAGTTGTTGCTAAGTGCTCCCCAAAGGGGAGGGAGGGATGTAAGGAGAAAAAATATCAAAAGCTGCAGAAAGAGGCAAAGAAAGAACTATTGCTGTAATTGTAGTTAATGTACTGTGCATCACAGCTGAATAGTACTTTTTATTTCTCTTATTACAAAAATGCCCTAATTTAATTTTAAAAATACATGAGAAAAAATGAAAAGCACAATGCTGAACACAGAAATTACAAAGCATAGGATTTTCTTGCATTCCCTGAAAGTAAAAGAAAATGCAGGGACTTAGAGGGGGAAGTAATCTTGTAGTTGTTCCCTAATTCATTGTTTTACAGATCATTGCCCCTAATAGGTCAACTTCTTTAAGAAAACAGAATGGTGGCCATTTTGCACAAGCCCACCACTAAGAGGATGGAATAATGGAACATTTCATGATGGCCCCAACTTCCCATTTTCTGTAATTTTCAGACACCTCCCCTGACTTGATTCATTATTAAATATCTATATTGATAGATAGCTGCCTACTATGACTCTCCTCTCTCTATCTCTTTCACTCACTCTTACTTTCCATTGATGATAAACACAAGGACAGAAACTTGAAGGTATCTATACCTCCATGAATTAGAGAAAGGGTGACAAATAATGAAATTCAATTCAACAAGTATTTTTAAGTGCTTACTCTGTGTCAGGGACATGAAAATAGTTCTTGCCCTATCATAAATTACCTTTTTCTAGACTGAGAGCTAGTCTCCTCTCTGGAGCATTTGGATTACACAGCCTTAGTATTCTATTTAAGATTTTTGCATCTGTGTTCATTAAGGAGATTGGTCTATAGTTTTTCTTTCCTGACAATTGACTCTTATTTGGAGGTTTCAGTATACAAATCAGTGTTCCCTTAGTATACCTTGGTATACCCACAAATGGAGTGCCTTGTAATCCTCTTATCTATATTCACATTTTACATATCTCAACCACCTACTGGGATGTCCACATCCTTAAAACTCATCATCACTCATAACAGCACTACTAAGCCTACTCTCTGAAATGCCCCCTTTCCAAATTGAAATTGTTCTTCCATCACTCTCTCAGCTTTACTTCTCTTATTCCCTGTCATTGATCTCATCACAACTTTAATTCTTCTCTCTATTATTCCAGTCTAACACCCTGCCCTTGTTCCATTTCTCACTTCACTGTCTGGGAGATATAGTTCATCATTTCAACAAAGATGCAAAATGCCAAGTAGTTAGGGAGAAGAAAGCACAAATATTTCAAGAGGGAGTGAGAAAAGGCTTGAGGGAGGAAGAGTTTGAACTCCTTCTAGAAGGAAGTTAAAGATGCTATAAGAAAAAAAGAGGAGGAATGTACATGGGACATGGGAAAATAGCCTATACAAAGACATGAGACTCAGTGCCATATCTGAGTACAGGAGAGTTTTTGTCTAGACCACAGAGTGATGATGAAGATAGAAATTTAGGTTGAGTCAGTTTGTGAAAGGCTTTAAAAATTAAACATTTTTATATTTTATATTTTATATATTTTGTCCTAGAGTTAACAGGGAACAACTGAAATTTATGTAGAAGAGTGACACAGTCAGACATTCTCTTAAAGAAAATAATGTTGTTTGCTATATAGACCTGGTAGATGTTTTTTTAACTTAAATCTCTTGTCCACCTAAGTAGTGCTTATATTTTACCAAACCCTATTTAAAAAAAAGCAGCAATTTCAATGCAACTACAAAATTGCTGGGGAAAGATTATCATTTTGTCCCCATCTCTTTAGTCTCTACGATAATTCTTATGGCTATCAATGGGATCCAGCACATATTTGGAATTGTAAGGAATTTTCTTTGCCCCAAGCCAAATAGCAGGCAAGTACAGAGGAAGAGTTATTGAGACATAAGCAAAGTAATTCAAAATATAGGTTTATCTTAAGAATTTATTTATTTATTTATTTATGGGGTAGTGGAGAGGGTAGATGGCTGAGTGTGTCCATAAGTCTGGCTCATAAAAGAGATGAAATACCCCTGTCCTATGCACTAAGCACAGAGTTCTCACCATATAGCAGCTACAGTTCAGCAAACGGCAGCACAGCATAGATGGTAGTCCAGTAGATAATATACACATCTTATTCCTCAGGAGAGAAATCAGTTTGCAGTTCTGCATCAACGAGTCTTTGGGGATGCAGCAAGCAAGAACTATGGAGGAAATATAAAAGTGTTCCATCTGGCATTCAGACATAGTACAAGCATGAGTACAGATTATATATGTTTCCTTTCCGACAAGCTCTACTTATGTTTTCTTTTTATGTTTCCTTTTTGATTAGTGGTTTGAGAACAGAGAGATGATGCCACTGTAACTACATTGTATTTGTTATTTACCTTATTACATTTTAATTAAATGTATTTTATTTTTAATTAACATCTTTTGATTCGGGATGGTAAACAAGAAACAAATGTGGAAGCTTTTGATTTATAGTTCTGAACAAAGGCTGACAAAGACCACATCTTGAATCTAGTTGTAACCCTTATCCAAACTCCCAGGACTCTTGTTTAAGAAGGCATAGCTATGCATTAGGAAGTTCATTCAATGTTATTTTTTTTAAATTGTTGATGTCTATAATCAATAGTTTTCTTCATTTCTTTTTAAAACCTCCACCTTAGAATTGGTTCTAAAGCAAAGGAGGAGTCAGGACTAGCTGCCCCCAGTAGTGTTCTTTCAAGTCTTCAATTCAAATTTTACCTTTTCCAAGATATCTATATATATATTGTGTTGATGTGAAATTTTTCACTTAAAATTTGTTACATAACATCCCCCCCAATATTTGAATTGATTTTTCTAATTCTTAAAAGTTTGAAATTTCATATTTTATTAAGTATCAATCTATAAATGATTACATTTTAGCTTGGTATTTTTTGAAAACATATTTGCTAGTGTAATGGTCTTATAAATTATATGAAGACTGAAAGTGAAATTCAATGTTACAAGTATATCTGTTTTCAGTATATTGTGTTAAAAATAGGATGAAGAAATAAAATATTTCTTTATAATACAATTATGACTTTTTTGTTTCTAGAAATCATTAGTCTTTTACAAAGAAATAAATGAAAGATATCCTGAGTTCAAATCTGGCCTCAGACATTTACCAGCCGTGCAACACTAGGAAAGTCATGTAACTGTTTGCCTCAGTTTCCCCCTCTGTAAATGGAACTAGAAAAGGAATGGCAAATAATGCTAACAAAAAAAGAGTACAATAAATCAGACATTCCTGAAAACAACTCAACAATACATACGTGTGTATATCTGTATATACATATGTGTATGCATAGTTATATGTGTATATATAG
This sequence comes from Gracilinanus agilis, assembly GCF_016433145.1. Classification (NCBI taxonomy): domain Eukaryota; kingdom Metazoa; phylum Chordata; class Mammalia; order Didelphimorphia; family Didelphidae; genus Gracilinanus; species Gracilinanus agilis. The sequence continues at coordinate 71,053,600 of NC_058131.1, forward strand.
CTAAGTATATGTGTGTACAGATAAGCATATACACACATACAAATAAAGGAGAAAACTGTGCATGCATGTCTTTCTTAGTTTATGATCAGGTAGAAGGGCATTACCATTTGACTTTTGACAGACTAGACTATTTGATTTAAAATCACTGTGATAACATAGAAAGGTATCCTTACCTTTGTTTATCTGTTGTTGAAGTGACATTGTGAAATTGTATCTGACATTGCTTTTTGGGGGAGAATCCGTGTGGAGTCCAATGAATCAACAAGCATGCTGAATGTCTTCTATGGGTCAGGCACTTTTTCTAGGTGTTAGGGAGAACAAAAAAAGGAGCAATTTCTTCTCTCAAGGAATTCACATTATATTGGAGGTTATAATATACATATCTGTCCATTTTAAATATATATGTATATAGATAAAAACCAAAAAATTAATTCATTGGAAAAGTCAAAGTATTTGAGGAAGAAGACACTAGCAGCTGAGGGGAGCAGGTAAGATTTGAAGAAGTTTATGCTTGTTTTAAATCATCATAATCTTTGTATTTACATAGAAACTCCTGTGTATCAGTTACTGTGCAAATGATTTTACAGATATTTCATTTGATCCTCAAACAAACTAGGGAGGCAAGGCTTTTATAATCCCCACTTTACATATGAGAAAACTGAGGCAGAGTAAATGTCTGAGGCAAGATTTTAACTCAGTACAGATCTCCTTACACCAGGCTCAGTGCTCTATGTGCTGTGTTCCCCTAGGTGAAGAAAGAAAAGCATTTAGTGCTAGAAAACTAAGAAGGAAATATTATTATTATATGGAAAATGATCAATGCAATGATACGGATACAAGAGGCTGAGGGTTATGGGAGTAGTAGAGGGATGGTCTCTGGCTAAACTTTAGAGTTCTTTAAATGAATAAGTGAATGATAATGACATTTATTGATCTTTCATTGTGTTCAAAAGCTTGTGCTGAGCATTAAGAGCACAAATAGAAATGAAAGTGGGTTCTATAGGAGTTCTCTACTAATGGAGAGGGGGAAATATAAGGAGGTTTCTGCTGCAAGGAAAAGGACCCATTATTCTTAAGTTGATGCAGCAAAGTACATAGTGATTAATCTTATTTAATGCCATTTCACTGATAAAAATCATATTTCTTTCTTATATTGAATTATTTGACAGTGCTAAAGACCTTGGTGGTAAGAATTTACTTTCCTGTGGTTACTGAAGAGAAGGGAATATAATACCCACCAACACAGTTTTTTTTTTTAAACCCTTGTACTTCGGTGTATTGTCTCATAGGTGGAAGATTGGTAAGGGTGGGCAATGGGGGTCAAGTGACTTGCCCAGGGTCACACAGCTGGGAAGTGGCTGAGGCCGGGTTTGAACCTAGGACCTCCTGTCTCTAGGTCTGACTCTCACTCCACTGAGCTACCCAGCTGCCCCCCCAACACAGTTTTAAGTAAGTGTCAGAGGCGAAATTTGAACTGAGATAGAAGGGTCTTCCTGATCTTCAGCCCAGTCCTCTGTGCACTATACCACTTAGCTGCCTCTTTTAAGGGATTATATAGAAACTAATATTGTTATTAAATCTCAAATGAAATCATATTTGTAAAAAAATAAAGTACTTAGTACAGTACTAGGAACATATTAGATATTATATAAATGTTTATTCCTTTAGTAGTACTTGTAGTGGTTGTTTTAAAATAATTTATTATTTAATTAAGTTATATATATAATATATCTATCATATGGTAATTACAATGAAATGAAATCATCAATAATGCAATTAATATGTAATAAATTAATTATTAACAATAACACCCCCCAAAAATAGGTTAAAGAGTTCTGTTCAGTAATTCACCCCAAGGAAGGAATGAGCTCAGTGAATAAGGGAAAAGCCATGCCCATGAGGAAGCTAGAAAGAAAGGTTTGGGAAAGAATGGATTCATACTAACCACAATATTCACCGTGTGGGTATTTGAGGGAGAAAAAAGAGAGGGAGAGACAGAGGGGAAGAGAAAGAGGGAAGACACAGAGACAGAGAGGACAGACAGGCAGACAGCAGAGACAGAGACAGACAGAAACATGAAAAGAAAAGACAGAAAGACAGAGACAGAGACAGAACAACTTGGAGATTATGAGACAAAAAACAAAATTAAAAAAAATCAGAGAGAAGAGGTAGGGGGAGGAAGGTGGAGAATGAAATGGAGAGGGAGGGAGAGCAAGTTCTCCTCTTCAGCCAAACACCTCCTACCCTACTCACCGCTACTATTCAAACTTTATGAACCTGAAGAGCATCCTTAGAGATGTTTTCCCTTCTTAGACAGGGTAAAATAGTGGCAAAGCAGCTGTTCTTGACATTTCAGATCTGATCTAACAGCTTTATTCTTTTGATGACCATTTCTCCTCTGTGCCCCTGATTCTGACACCATGTCCTTTCTCCACATGCTTCACAGCTGCTCCTGACTTCTGGATGTGGCTGCTGAGACCAGTAACCTTTGTCTAGCTGTTGCCTTGACAGTAATTGGATTTACATTCTAACAATAATAGTAATAATGCTAAAAATGAGAGCAAAAATAGTTTCCTTTTTAATAGTACTTTAAGGTTTAAAATTCATTTATAAACTTTGCAAAAACATTGTATGATCAGGATTTTTGTATTTCTTTTAAAATCAAGTGATATGTTTTTCTGAATTTAACATAAATTATTTTTTTTTCTTTCTTACTTTTGGGGCAAAAATAATAACAACAAATTCCTAATAACAATATGAATGGCCCAGGTAAAAAAAATGCCACAGTGACCATGTACCAAAAAAAAAAAAAAGAATGCCTTTTTAAGCACCGAGTCCATCACTTCTTTGTCAGGATTTCCTCAGCAGCCCTCTGGAATCATGAATGGTCATAGCTCATTGATCAAAATTTTTAAGACCTCAAGATCATTTGTAGAGTAGTGTTACTATATAAAGAGTACTGATTCTACTCATTTCATTCTTCATCAGTTCATACAAGTTTTTAAAATTAATTTTAATAAGTGATACCATTGTTATAGTGTAAGTTTCTCTGGCTCTGCTTCCTTCACACTGTAACATTTAGTAGAAATCTTTCCATGTCTCTTTGAAATGTTTTTTTTTCTCCATTTCTTATACTACACAATATTTTATTGCATCCATATAGATTGAAGAATAGGTTATATAAATATTTCACACATGAAGAAACTAATACTCACAGGAGGTAAAACATTTGCCTAAAGTTACTGTTTCAAATGGAGGATCTGAACCCAAGCCCCCAAAACCAAAGATGATGTATGTTATGACCAGTACGGGGCTAATGTGGTAGTATGTGGGATAACTCAGGAGAAGCCCAAACCACAGCTTGATATGAGAATAGGATTTGTTCCCCACACCAGCTGGGCTAAGCCTCCTTTAAGAGTAAGGATTCTCTTGCTAACCACAAGCCTTAGAGACTAGTCTCTGGCAGTCAGTTGGGTAGAAGGTAACCAGGAAGTAGAATGTTAATTCCTGAAACCTTTGGTTACATTTAAGGGTTAGCACTAGCTTAAAGCTAATTTGCAGTGATATCAGGATTACTTATACCTCCCTCCTATCCCTCAATCTGTTGTTCTTTAAGAAAAAAGTCAAAGGATCCAATGTTCCATCACTTTTCTCATTGCCTATAAGTCATTCAGGACAATCTCAAATCTACTCTTTCCTTCCTCCTGTCCTCAGGGTTCAATAAAAAGGAAATCAGCAATGTTTTAAATCTGAAAAGTTTAAATCAGGAATTTGTCAATCAGTACAGAGTTAGGAGAAATCTATTTCTTCTCATAGTTCTCCGTGTTTTGGAATGCCAATAAAATTTTCAGGCATGCCTAGGTTTTATGGACCTTCATGAACCACATCTCTGGGCTAGACATCTCCTTTCCTCTATATCAATGACCCTTTAAGTCCTATTTCTTTCCTCGGCCCTAATCATTTCAGTATTCTGACTTTTGACTGAATGTAGATTGTGATCTACTGGATGCTATATTTATTTTTGCTTTTACAGTAGAACTGGATCATTTATTATAAAAAAAGGTTTATGAGGAACATGTCACCCCCTCTAACACAGATTTTACCTGACTGAGGGGCACATCCCAACTCTTAGGAATGTAATATTTCTTGTTACTATCATTTAAAATAAAGCCTTCCTTCACTCTTGCTAAACCACAGGACTTGCAATACTGTATTTTAATGGGAGCAAACAACTCTCCCCACTCATTTGTAAGAAGTAATGGATGGAGCTCTGCTGAAATGTGATAGAAGGAGAAAGATGAGTGGCTGTGATAGGATCAATATCTATCAGACTTTCTCTCAACCTCCCACCTCCCCATATATTAAGAAAAGGGGGCAGCATGCTGTGAGCTAAGATGACAGAGTTAAGAATGCTCTGCTCATTCAGACCTTCCATACACATAAAAAAGAAAATAAATTGCCTCAAAATAAAGGGAAAAAAGAGGAACACATTTCTCTGCATAAGAGAGAGTAGCCCAGGGCACACAGCATCTTTGAGAACCTGAAGAACTTGGAGTAGACCAACATGCTGCTATGCAGAGGGAAGAAGCCCAAACTATGCCATCAAAGGAAGGTAGGAAACAAAGGCAGAGAGGGCATGAAACCATTACCTTCTATGTAACCTGAGGCAGTGAATCTGCAGAGCATCTGAGGCAATGAAGTGCCAGAGTAGGGGAACAAGCTCAGTACAATCCACATGGCTGGGATAGTGAAGCAACAAAGCAAGGACTAGACTACCCATGAGACAATAGAAGAACCAACTTTGAAAGGAGCACAATGTAGTTGAACAAAATAGCTAAAAGCCTCTGCACAAGTCAGCAGGGCCACTCCCTTGATAAACACAAGGAAGGAAACAAAGGCTATGGGGGCTACTCCAAACAGCAGTGAAGGGTATTCTGTGAAGGTGAAATAGTGATCCCTCTATCCCAGGATAAGAAAAGAACTTCAATAGACAGATAAGGTAACAGAGATAGAAGGAAAAAAGCAACTAGAAAATGAGCAAAGGACAAAGAAAAAAACATGACTTTAGAAAGTTATATTAGTAACAGGGAAAATCAAAATCTGAACTCAGAAAAGAACGACAAAATAAAAAAGGAAACGTGAAGCCTCCAAGGAAAGTGTGAAAGGAAGTCAGGCCCCAAAAGAACCCCTAGAAGAACTTGAAAAGAATTTAAAAAGTCAAATAATAAGAGAATTGACAGAAAGAATCAATAGCAGGGGGGACAGGGGAAATCAATGAAGAAATCCACTCCTTAAAAACTAGAATAGCTCAAAAGGAAATTGATGCACAAAAATATACTTAAGAAAACAAATTCCCAAAGACAAAAATGGATCAAATGGTAATGGAGGCAAAAAAAATCCACTGAAGAAAACAACTTTCTAAAGAGTAGGATTGGCTAAATGGAAAAGGACTCTCAAAAAATCAAGAAAGAAAATGACCTTCTAAAAATTAGAATTGAGCAAATAGAAGCTAATGAAACATAAGGTATGAGGAAATAATAAGACAATATCAAAAGAATGGAAAAACATAAGAAAATCTGAAATACCTCATTGGAAAAACAACCAACCTAGAAAATAGTTTAGAAGAGATAATATAAAAATCATGAGAATACATAAAAGCCACAATAAAATAAAGAGCGTGGAAGCCATATTTTAAGAAGTTACCATGGGAAAAGTGCCCTGATATCCCCAAATAAGAGAGAAAAATAAAAATTGGAAGAATCCATCAATCAATTCTTGAAAGATGCTCTAAAATAAAATATCCCTTATTATATTACAGTAATTACAGTCAAATTCCAGAACTCCCAAACCAAGGAAAAAGTACTACATGCAGCTAGGAAGGAACAACTCAAATATTGTGGATCAACATTCTGGATTACCCAGAATCTAGAAATTTTTATATTAAAGGAATGGAAGGCATGGAATATGGTTTTCCAAAAAGCAAATGATCTAGAACTACAACAAAAATCACATACATAGCAAAAGTGATCATGTTCCTTTTGGGGGTAAAAATGGTATTTAATGAAATGAAGGATTTCCAGACATTTCTGACCAAAAAACCAGAACTGAAGAGAAAATTTGATGAGAAAATTCAACACTCAAGAGAAGCATAAAAAGGTAAGATTAAATTGAGTACATTCATACCACAGAAGATGATCATTGAGATTCTTAAGGTATCTGTCATCCTCAAGATATTTAAAGTACTTAAAATACTTAATAACTTAAGCACTAAAGAGTGATTAGCAGAAGTATACATAGAAAGTAGGGAATAGTCCAATATATGATTTGATGATATTAAAAAAAACATCAAGGGACAAGAAAGAGGAGCACATGGAGAGATGAGAAAAAGAGAAAAAGAAGGGGGTAAACTATTTCTAATAAGACACATAATAGTCAATAAAGTAGAGTAGAAGATGGGGGTGGATGGTGGGCTATACTTGAACCTTATTCTCATTGGTATTAGCTCAAAGCAGGCTAGAGAAATGCACTCTGTCCAATTGGAAAGTAGGGGGAGGGAAGGAGAGAATGAACAAAAAGGAGAGCAAACTGGAGGGAGGACCACTAGTGAGGGGCAAAACATTTGTGGACAGAGAAAAGTGAAAGGAGAAAGAAAAAGAAGGGTAAACAGTGGGAAAATATGATGCTGGAGGGAAACACACAATGAGTAATCATAGCTGAAAATGAATGGATGAAGTCATACATAAAACAAAACAGCATAGCAGAGTGAATTAAAAAACAAAATCCCATAATTTACTGTCTACAAGAAACAAATTTAAAGCAGGGAGACACCCAGAGTAAAAGTAAGATACAGATGCAAAATTGACTATGTCTCAGCTAACATAAAAAAAAAAAGTAAGGATAACAATCAGAATCTTAGACAAAGCAGAAATAAAAATTGGTCTAATCAAAAGAGATAATAAAGGAAATTGCATTTTGGGAAAAGGCACCACAGACAATGAAAAAATATAAATACTAAACATATTGGCATCAAATAGTATTATATCCAATTATAGAAACAAAAATTTCATTAAAGAAAATTAAAAGAAGGAACTAAAATATGGATATTTATGAGATGTAGCCAAAGCTGTACTGAGAGGAAATTTTTTTTATTTCTAAATGTTTACAGAAATAATATAGAGAAAGAGAAGATTAATGAATTGAAGATATAATTTTTAAAAAGAGCAACAAACCAAAAAACCCAATTAAACACCAAATTTAAAATCCTGAAAATCAAATGAGAAATTAATGAAACTGAAAGTTAAGAAAACCATTGAATTAATAAATAAGAATCTGGTTTATTAAAAAAGTAATAAAATAAACTTTTAGTTAACTTGATTTTCACAAAGAGAGAAGAAAACTGAATTGCGAGTATCAAAACTGAAAAAGGTAAAATCACAATCAATGAACAAGAAATTAAATCAATTTTGGGGAATTATTTTGCACAGTTATATGCTAATAAATCTCACAATCTAAGTGAAATAGATCAATATTTACAAAAAATGTAAATTACTCAGATTAATAAAAGAGGAAATAGAATGCTTAAAAAAGATCTGATCACAGAAAAAAGAAATTGAATAAACTATTAAAGAATTCCCTAAGGCCCCAAAACTAGATGGATTTGCATTAGACATTTGCATTAGACAAACATTTAAAGAACAATGAATTCCAATACTATATAAACTATTTGGCAAAATAAGAGAAGTCCTATCCAATTCTTTTTATGATACAAATATGGTATTGATACATAAGCCATGAAGTCCAAAAATAGTGAAAAAAATACAGACCAATTTTCTTAATGAATATTAGTGCAAAAAACTTAAATAAAATATCACCAAAGAGACTACAATAATATATCACAAGGATTATTCCCTATTATCAGGTGAGATTTATACCAGGAATGCAAGGCTCGTTTAATATTAGGAAAAGTATCAGCATTATTGACTATATTAATAACCAAACTAATAGAAATCTCTTAATTATCTCAATAGAAGCAGAAAAAAATTCCAACAAAATACAACACCCATTACTATTGAAAACATTAAAAGCATAGGAATAAAAAGGCCTTTCCTTGAAATAATAAATAGTATTCATATAAAACTATCAGTACGTATCATCGGCAATGGAGATAAGTTAGAAGCCTTCCCAATAAGATCAGGAACAAAGAAAGGTCATTATCACCATTGTTATTTATTATTGTACTAGAAATGTTATCTTTAGCAATAAAGAGAAAGAAAAATAAATTGAAGGAGTTAAAGTAGGGAATGAGGAAAGAAAACTATTACTCTTTGTCTATGATATTATGGTATACTTAGAGAATCAACTGAAAGATTAGTTGAAATAATGTTAGCAAAGTTGCAGGATACAAAATAAACCCACATAAATCATCAGCATTTCTATTTATCAACAATAAAGTCTAACTGTATGACATTGGGAATAAAATCCCATTCAAAATAATTTCAATATTCCAATATAAAATACCTGGGGATACCTACCAAAACAAAGGCAGCGACTTATATGAATAGAATCCCACACACACAAAAAAATCACACAAATAAAATCAGACCTAGATAATTGTAAAAACACTAATGGCTCTTATATAGGCTAAGCCAATATGATAAAAATGACAATTCTACTAAGTTAGTTTACCTATTTAGTGCCATTTCAATCAAACTACCCAAAAACTACTTCATAGAGCTGGAAAAAATGATAACAAAATTTATCTGGAATAACAAAAGGCCAAGAACATCAAGGGAATTAATGAAAAAAAAATATATGAAGAGATAATGCCTAGCCAGGCCACATCTCCCACTATACTATTAAGGAATGATCATCAAAACAATCTGGTAATGGCTAAGAAATAGAAGAGTGGATAAATGGAATAGGTTAGGTAATCAATAAGCAGTAGTTAACAACCATAGGAACCAAGTATTTGATGAGTTCAAATGTCTAAGTTATTGGGGGGGGGGACTTACCATTTGACAGAAACTGTTGAGAAAATTAGAAAACAGTACGGCAGAAACAAGGCATAGTCCAACATCTCACTCCCTAAACCAAGATGAAGTCAAAATGGATATTTGATTTAAAAATAAAGAGTGACACCACAAATAATTTAGTGGAACATGGGAAAGATTGCTTGTCAGACTTATGGATGATGGAAGAATTTGACCAAACAAGAGACAGAGAACATTATAAAAACAAAATGGATAATTTTTATTACATTAAATTTAAAAGTTTCTGTAAACATAACCAAAGTTAGAAGGGAAACAACAAATGGGGGGGGGGGGATTTTATAGCCTGTCTGACAAAGTTTTAATCTCTTAACTATATAAAGAGCTGATTCAAATGAATAAGAATATAAATCATTCCCCATTCGACTAATGGTCAAAGGATATGAATATACAGTCCTCAGGTAAAGATATTAAAACTATCTGTAGTCATATTTTTTAAAAGCTCCATATCACCATTGATTAGAGAAATCCAAATTAAAACAACTTTTATCAGATTAGCTATCATGACCAAAAAGGAAAAGATTAAATGTTGGAAGGAATATGAGAAAATTGGAACATTAATACATTTTTGGTGAAATTGTGAATTAAATCATTCTGGAAAGCAAGATGGAACTATGACCAAATGGTCATAAAACTATGCTTTATAAAACTAAAGCATATGCTTTAACTCAACAACATACTACTGAGTCTGTACTCTAAGTTGATCAGAAATAAAAGTAAAGGACCTAATTATACAAATATATTTTAGCAGCTTTCTTTGTAGTGGTAAAGAATTGTAGACTGTGCGTGTGTTTATCAATTGTGGGGAATGGCTGGACAATTTATAGTATATGGTTGCAACGGAATACTATTATATCATAATAAATGATAAAGAGGATGAGTTCAGAAAAACTTGGAAAATTTATATGTACTGATGCAATGTGAAGTGAGCAGAACCAGGAGGATATTGTAGTCAGTAACAAAAAAACTATATAATAATCAATTGTGAAGGATTAGACTATTATTAATAAGGCAAGTTTCCAAGATGTGCACAAAGGACTCATGAAGAAAAATGGTTCACAGAAGGAACTATCGAAGCGTGATTGCTGTTCAAAACATGCCATCAAAGCATTAATTTTAATGAATTTTTTATGTTATATAGGATATGTGTTTTCTGTCATAGCTTGAGCAATATGGACATATGTATTGCATGAAAGTATTGGTATAATCTATATCAAACTATTGCTACCTTGGGGGTAAGGGGCCTCGGACAAAATCTGAACCACAAAAGGTCAGAAAACAACTGTCAAAAATCATTTATACATATAATTGAAAATAATTAAATTTTAATTAAAAAAAGAAAACTAGAAAATGCCAGGAGTGATAAGGCAAAGACCAAGCCAAACTTCTTAGTGGAATTTGACTATTAATGTGGCTTCCTTGTCACCAAGGAGCAGAAAATTTCTCATTCTTATAGTATTGAGGTCCACCCCATGTGGTAGATATCTGAAGATCATTCAGGTTGCTAGCTGATGCCCTGCTTACCAGATATATTCCCCTGTGGTGAGAATGGTGTGCCAAACCAGTCAGCATTTATTAAGCACCTATGGGCCAGGAACTATACAAACTATAGACATTAGAAAGACCAAAGACATTCTAGGGGAAGCTATGCAAAGAATTATGTACAGAAAAAATATGTGAGATAAATTAGATACAAGAAAAGGAAGGCTTTACAATTAAGGGATTTGGGGAAAGATTCCAGAAAAGGTGAAATTTTAGCTAGGATTTAAAAAGTGTTTCCTCCAAGTTCCAAGAAGAAACTTCTATTTATCATACATATATGTATATATGATAAATGCAATTATATCCCTCTATCTGTTGGTCTGTCTACTGTCTGCCTCTTTATATCAATCTCTCTTTATTACTGTTAAAGCTAAGTAATCCTACTTTTGATAACTTTTCCATGACTTAAGGGGCATTTTATGCCAAAATTAAATCTAGACTATCAAGTTGCTAGCATAAGGCCCTCCCCTAACTGTCAATAGTAAAAGGCTGTAGTTTCATTGTCTCTCTGTAAACTGCTAGAACAAGCTAAAGAAGCAAGTGTGAAAATGGGTAAGGAGGACCTGTAAAAGTGGAAATAAAAGAAAGAAGGTGAGAATTAATCTAATTGATCACAGAGAGAAATCAAGGCTAAGCCAAGTCATGCAACTGGAAGACCCAACGTTAGCATTCTTAGAACAAAGCCAAAAAAAATAGTATTGGGATCCAAATATTCAAACCTCAGTCTCTGATAAGGCAAGCTGGTCAGTGATGATGTGTGCTCTTCCCTGGCTTCTTTTTGATGGGGCACCACATCGGTTATCCCTGCCTATATATCATATCTTAAATGAGTTAATAAAAAAAAATGTTAAGATCCCAACTGAAAGTGGAAGACCTGCCATAATAGTCTAGAGGGGTAACAAAGAAATGGTCAGAGAAGCCAGAAGGACCTGCCACTTAATAAAAAAAGAGAATAACATTTATTAATGGCCAACACTATTTAGAAAAGTATTTACACTAAGTATTGGCTCTTTATGAAACATATTACCAAGCTAATCATAGTTAAATGGCCACTTGGTAATACTGCTTGACTTTCTGGTAATTTCTCAAGGCTCTCTGAAAATATATGCTTTTGAAAGAATGTAACCACATAAAAATACAATATACCTGCTTTCTGCGGAGTTATATAGTAATTTCTGTATTGAAAGTGTCAATTAATGTTATGCATTTGATAGGTGAAAAAAGGCAAGTCCTGGCTGCAAAGTCACATTTGCCTTTGTTCCTAATGATCACTGACATTAATTCTCAATTAATAATGACACTAATATAATCACATTTGCCCTAACTGGCTCTTAGCATACCCAGAAACACTGATACAAAGAGTGATTTCCTTTGGATGCTGAGAAAAATCTGTGGGCAGAATCTCTTTTTAGAGCGGAAAGAGAGAATCAAATGAACTAAACCTTTTTGAATTCCCATTCTTCACAATTTCTGTCATTTCCCTTAAACTGATATTGTGCCATTACCATCTCTCATCCACAATCATGCCTTAATAGATAGTCTTTGTTACTTTCATTTATCAACTTTCTTAAGATGAACTTCTCTTCAATTAATTAGGCAAATCCTCAGATTGATAAATGCACAAAATCTCAGAACTAGAAGGGACCGCAGAGATAAACAGTCAACCAGCACTGATTAAGTGTTTACTATGTACTAGGCAGAGTAGTAAGCACAGAAGGTTAAAAAAAGGCAAAATCCATCTTTACTGATAAGTTTACATTTTCATGGGATATCTGACATGAAAATAACTAGATTCACATATGATGTTTACAGAGTAGACAGAAAGTAATCTAAAAGGAAAAGGAAGCAACAGCTGGGATGGAGTGATGGTGGGAAGGACCAGAAGAGGTCTCCTACAAAAGAGGAGATGTCAATTGAAATTGGAAAGAAATTAGAAAAACCACAAGACAGATGTGAGGAGTAAGAGCATGTGAAAAGGCACAAAATTGGGAGATGGAGTGTCAACCTCAAGGAATGAAAAGTAGGCTAGCATAGATGGATTATAGAGTAATTGGAAGAAAGTAAAGCATAAGAACATTTGAAAGGTAAAATGGTGCCAGGATATGAAGGGCTTCAATTGTCAAACATTGTTTTGTTTTGCTTTGATATTTGATTCTGGAGTTGAGAGGAAATTGTTGAACTTTACTGAGTCTGAGGAAGAGGAATATGGTCAGATCTATTCTTTTCTAACGTCCAGGAAAATAATTTTAGTAGTCAAGAGGAGGATGGATTGGGGTGGAGAGAGGCCAAGAAAATATCCAGATGACTATTGCAATAGACTAGCCTTCAGATGAAGGGAGATTAAATTATGATGGTGGCAGGATGAATATGAAGGAGTTGATTCTTATGAAAAGTAATGTAAAGATTTGGCAGATATGGGGTAAGCCCAAATGAGGAGATGAAAACGAGACTGACTTTGGGAGTCTACGTTAGTTGGTGGATGGCAGTGCTCAATAATAATTGGAAAGTTTGAAGATGGGAAAGCTTAGGGGAAGTTAATGTTTTGGGGCATGCTAAGACTGAGATGTGCCTACAGGATTCTCAGTTTGAAATGTCTAAAACAGTTTTTGCAGTGGGATTCAAGCTCAGGATCTCAGTTAATAGGGTTAAATATATAACTCTGGGAGGTATCTGCACAATAATGATCCTTGAACTTATGGGAACTGAGGCAATAACAAAGCGAGGAATTATAGAAGGAAAAGTCATGAAGGAAATTATCTTGTTTCTTCTCCACAGCATTTCTGGATTTTGGGCACTATTATCATACCAGATTTAAATTTGAGGGAAGTGAGCTTAAAAGAAGTAAAATGACTTACTCAGAGTCACCAAGATAGTAAGTGATTGAGGCAAGTTTAAACCTTTCAAAGTCTAGGATCCTTCCCACTACAACATTCAACTTCTTACTATTATCTTCAGTACCCCAGTGTGTAGAGTCTTGAACTAATTAAATCAGTGAGATTCTTCTAATATACTGTCAACAGAGCAAAACAGGTCAGGGGTATCCACCCTGCTACCAGAACAATAAAAAAAATTTGTCCAAATAGGGTGTCAACTGTGGGACAGGAGAGGCAGAGAAGAGTGCAATAGGCTTGGAGCCTAAGTGACTAACCAGACAGTTGTGTTATTAATAAAAATTGGGAAATGGAGGGGAGAAGTAAGATTAAGAGAAAAATATTAGATAGTACACAGTTCTGGGAAATGCCTATCTGTAACTTCCACCCTGTGGTCATAGTCTTACCCTCTGGAACCATGAATAAATAGCTTGCATTTTTAATCTTGGTTCCCCATCTGAACTCTTAAAATATTGGAATTTTGTAGTTGTTGTTCAACCCCAAACCAGATCTATTAAAATCAGACAGATGAAATGACTCTTCCTTCCTTTAAAAAAAAACAAACAAAAAACTGTGATGCCTCCATATGCCATTCCCCTAAAGACTACGGGAGTTACCAAGTCATTGGATACATATGTCATTGATCAACTGGAACACTCTTACAAATATCTAAAAATATCCTTATTGTAATTGCAGGAATATAGCATATGGCAGTCAATATCTGTAGATTGTCCAGAGTACAATTTGACAGGATACTCCAGTAAATTGCAGCCAATTAAGCATTATACTACATCATATTACATCTAATGGAATTAGGATATGATTATATTGCATGGAGTTATGGCTGCTGCTGATTACCATATGACAGCCTTAGTGATCCTAGACATGTCAGTCAATCCTGCTGACATGACAGTGTTTCAGAGGCAGACAGGAAAACTTCATTCTATTTCCAATAGCCATAAGAAAGAAATGCTATATTGCACAAAGATTTGACTTTAATTGCAGTCTTTTGCAAGTCTGATAGCCATGGGAATGGCATAGACTAGAAGCCTCAGTTCACTAGCCCCAAGCAAAATGAGTCTCAAATGACTTTTTTTGGAGGGGAAAAACCGGTGAATTTCCTGATGTTTTGGCTTACACATTGGTGCAGTGTCAAACTCAAATAGAAACTGGAGGAGGAAGTTGGCAGGAGGGAGGAATAAACTATATGTAAGGACTCCTGTAGATTACATATTGACTTAGAAAACCACATATTAACATTATTTGTATTCTACTGTATTTTTATTTATTTTTTAAAAAATAATTCTCAATTACATTTTATTCTGGTTCCTTCTGTGCTCAAAATTGTGGCTGGTGGCAATGCAGCCAGTTTTGTTTGGAAACTCTGGTATAGTAAATAGAAGACTGGGCTTGGCATCAGCAACATTCAGCTTTGAGTTCTGCTTCAGTACTAGTGGTGAGACTATGGGCAAGTCACTTAACCTTTTTCAAGTCGGTCATGAGCAGAATTTAAAAAAAGGCAAACTCAGGCAACTCTCTAAGTAAGATAATATTTATTAATTGGGCACCAAAACTTTTCTAAAGGGATTTGATGAAGTGAGGGCTTACAGGGCTTTTTAAAACCTAGGTGGGTCTTCTTTAGGATTGACCTCACCAAACATCACTTGGACCACCCTGATAAAGACAAAACAATCCTGACAGATGAACATTTCAGTAAGGAGGTAGATAAATAGTTCTCAGCTTCAACTTATCACTTCATCATTGGGGGGCAAAACTAATCCTCCAGATTAATGTGCAGCTTAAGAAAGTGGACTGGCTTTCAGATGGGGCTAATCATTCTACTCTCTGACCCTCAAGGAATTCTAACTGCCCCATGGGACCAAGATGGCACTAGGACTCTTAGCTATCAAGGTGTAAGTTTTAAAATTAATATTCAATGCCTCCAAAGTATGATATTTATAAGGATTTATTAAAACCACAGGGAAAGAGTCCCAACTCACCCTTTACCACACCTACCTCCTCTCCAAAAGGCCCTGCCACCCCACCCAAAACACCCATATCCAAAACAGGCTGTGAAAACCAACAACCAATAGGAAAAAGCTTAAGGAACTATGGGTATGGTGAAAGGGAGTTTGGGTAATGTAGTTTAAAGGGGTACAAGGTCTTTTCAACTTTACATTCCCCCCTGTGATCCTTTGGGAGATCAGTCTCCCCAATGGATTATGAAAACATAATCAAATTAAAGTAAACCATCTTAATCAGGCCTCCAAAAGCTTGGTCTCCTCTTTGAAGACCAGGTCAGCCCAAGATCTTATTAGGAAACAAGGACATAAGAGTCATCCCCTGGGGAAGGCTTTGGTCAAGCTGCCAGGCAGATGCTTGTGGGGGCTAAGAGTACTCTCCTTAATCAATAATAACCTTCAGAAACTGCCTTACGGAGTGGTCTGTCAAAATGAAGGAAAGGATGCATCCCATAGAAATACTGGTTATTAGATAATATAAATTTTCCTTGGGCCTGATTTCTCTCATCCATAGAAAGGTGGTGAAGAGAAAGAACCATGAAAGTAGAAACACAGAAGAAAAACAACTGCTTTATCACATGGGTTGATGGGGATATGATTGGGGATGTAGATTCTAAACAACCATCCTAATGCAAATATCAATAATATGGAAATAGATTTTGATCAATGACTCATGTAAAACCCAGTGGAATTGCTCATTGGCTATGGGAGGGGGATGAGAGGAGGGAAGGGAAAGAACATGAATCATGTAACCAAAGAAAAATATTCTAAATTAATTAATTAAATTTTGCAAATAAAAAAATAAATTTTGTTGATTGTAAATTAAATAGTTTATTCACATCTCTTCCAAAAAAAGAAAGGTGGTAAGATTGGTGCTATGGTATTATGGATAGAGAACTGGTCTTGAAATAAAAAAGATCTAGATTTAAGTCCTATCTTTGCAGATTATTATATATTTAATACTAGACCAGATACTAAAGCTGCTTATGCCCCAAGTATCTCTCCAATGTTATATTTTGCAGAAAAAGTACTAACATATATTACAATTCTAACTCCTCATCCTGTCTTGAGCCTGGATCCAGGCAAACTGGCATTTTGAGTGTTCCATTAATGGATCCATCAGATACTACCAATCTGTGAAAACTTTGAGGAGAAGCGAGGCAATAGCCTTTCTGCATTTCACCTGAGAAATATCACAAATAAAAGGTAATCTCCCTGAGGAGAGGGACGATTTGATTTTTGTCTTTATGTCTTTATATCTTTATTGGCTAGCACAATGATGATACCTGCCTGTGGTACAGCAGGCGCTTATTAAGGGCCTATTCATTGATTTATTGAATGGATTTCAATTCAAATACAAGTTGGCCTGAATGAAATCTAAAGTCCCTTCTGGGTCTCAGATTCTTTCATGCTACAGGGTCTAACTACAGCTTAATCTTCATGTTGGATCAAGTGTGAAAACTTATTTCAAATACTGCCTCAGACACCTACCAACTCTGTGACCCCAGGAAAGTCAACTAAAGTCTCTTGAGTTTGTCTTCCTCATCCATAAAATGACAAGCTATTATGAGGATTCAGTGAGATTGTGCATGCAAAATGCTTTATAAACTCTAAAATACTAATTAACTAAAATAAAATAATGTGAGTTATTATATACTTCAATATTATTTTCTTCAACATAAAATATATCATATTAATGAGAATTTTAAGTTTCATATCAGTATTGTTTATCCACAAACTACCATCCCTTCAAAAAGGTTCACCTTGCAAAACAATAATCCTATTACCCATGATATCACAAGTGTGTCTTTTTCGTGCATTCAAACCCTTCAAGTCTTTCTTAGATGTGAAATCTTTAGTGACATGAGGACAACTGATATATTTCCTTGTGTCACTACTAGGTAGGGATTGGGGACAGAAGTGGAGGGGGAAGTTATATCACATTTCTCTCCCTACTTCCATTGAAAAGAAATATATTTCCAAACATGGAACTTGAGCCAAGCTCCAAAAGAAATACAAATATCAAAGGACCAAAACTGATGTAGCAAAGAAAATCCTGTTTGCACCTGACATAGTGTTGTGTCAAATCAAAAACTGACAGCCCCCTCCCTCATTGCCCAGCCTACTCATGGCAATAATAGGCAAGGAAGTTCGAAAGACCCAAATCATCATTGTTTCCCCAGACTTATTAATTCTTTCATATAATATTTTTATTTCCTACTTTGAGCCTGTTGAAATAAAATACCATATTAGAGCGTTAACTACCAAATTACATGGTTAAATATAATCAATTACATTTCTCTTTTTTATTCTATATTTTCAAAATATACATTCACCAAAAAAAATAATGAAAATGGTACATCTTATCCTCGGTGATAGTCAAAAGGGCTTGATAATGCCCCTCAGCATGTTTAAGAGGCTTCTTTTGGAGCATGGAATCTTTTGTTATCTTTAAAAGACTACAAGAAAATGACATTTTTAATTTTTTCTCAGAAAGAGTGACTTGGAATGATTGTGTTGGTTCTCTATGCTCCTGGGGCTTTATCTGGATGATGGAGGGTTAGGAGGCAGGTGACCCACCTTTTGCTAGATAAGGATGTTCCCTTAGGAGTTTTGTTTCTTCCTCTTTTGTTTTGATAACTGGATAGTTTTGAAAACAAAGGGAAACCATCTCAAACTATAAATGCAACAACAAACACTGATTCAAAGAAGCATGTACTTTTCAAATACAGGCTTACACATCTGGCTTCAGTCTGCCTTTCCAGGCTTATTGTACATTATTCCTTTTCACTCACTGTATAGTCTAGCCAAATTGGCCTTATTTGTGCTACTCTTTTCAGATATTCCATCTTTTTTCTCTGCCTCTTGCATAATTATTTTGTGCAAGGAATTTATTGTCAATCTGTAAAGATTTTAAGGAAAGGCCAGGCAATAGACTATTTAAAAAAAATGTAAACCCTTACCTTGTGTCTCATAATCAATATTAATCAGTCCCAAGACAGAAGAGCAGTAAAGGGCTGGGCAAATGGGATTAAATGACTTGCAAAGGGTCCCACAGCTAGGAAGTATCTGAGGCCAAATTTGAACCCAAGACCTCGTCTCTAGGTCTAGCTTTCTATTCATTAAGCCACCTATCTTGACCAGTAGATTATTAATCTTTCATCTGAGAAATACTGCAGATAGAATATAAGTTATTATACTTTTTCTAACTAAGATTTCTAGAGGCATCTGTTTCTTACAGGACAGCAAGCATTTCTTGAGTGTCAGAAAGGAGAATGACCAGCATCATTTGAAAGCCAGCCTACTCTTTCTAGCTGCTCATTGACCCTAAGGATTAATCCTGTCTCCCTAATGATGAAGGAATAGGTAGGACCTGAGAATACTTTACCACTTCCTCATTAAAATGTCGACCATAAGATCCACCTTGCCTTTAGCAATGGAAATCCAAATGACATACTGTCAGACCAATCAGAAAGAAGGCAAACCTCCATTTAAAAAACACTGTAAGCCATCTGGTCTTTGGGCACAAATGGAAGCACTCCACAAAACCCCTTCGCTAACACTCTCTCCCCCTTATTCTACCCCTCAGAATCCCCAGCAATCTTTGAAGCTGACTTCAAGTATCATCTTCTACTCAAAGCCTCTAATGATCTCCCATTGTTAATGTCTTCTCCTCTACCCAGAAATGATGTTTTATTTAACTTGCTTATATTTAGAATTTATTTTATTTATACAAATAGTTCCTTCAATTTCTTTGTCAATTTTTTTTTCATTTTTGATTTTGTATACCCAATGCCTAGTCATAAGACATATATACCTAATGCTACATACTCTACCTGCCAAATAGGTCTGTTGTTTATTCATGGTTTGTTTTTCTCACTTTTGTGAAACCTGGGCTTTACATGGTACCCAAGGGATGAATAGGACAAAATGACCAGGAGGGTGAAGTCAGTTGAAAAACCAACATAGAATGTTCACTGTTATTTGGTTTCAGAATTCTATTATCACTATTCAACACAGCTAGTAAGTGTCTTAGGTCAGACTTGAATTCAGAAGATGACTCCTCCTGACTCTAGGTCTGACACTTACTCTACTGTGCCACCAAGCTACCAGTCAGCCTTGGAACACCACCTCATCACCACTCTTCCTCTCTCTTATTGGAGGGTAGAGCCATAAACTTCAAGACTTCCATTAAAAAAGGGAAACATCTTCATTTCTCACCTGACTGTAGTACTTTGGGACACTTCTCACTTTCTCATCTTGCTCACATTTTAGATACCTTCTCCAGTGCCTGCCCTCCTCCCACCAACTTTTCAGCTTCATTTTTTGCATTGTCTTCCATTATAAGATCATAAGCTCCTTAAGGACAGGGACTCTTTCTTTCTTTTTCTTTCTTCCTTTCTTCCTTTCTTCCTTTCTTCCTTCCTCCCTCCCTCTCTTTCTCCCTCCCTCCCACCTTTCCTTCCTTCCTTTCTTTCTTTCTCTTTCTTC
>NC_058131.1:71078323-71093779 GCF_016433145.1 Gracilinanus agilis
ATGTAACCATGTTAAAAATGAATATTAATAAATGTAAAAAAAAAAAAGAGGAAAAAAAAAATATTGAGTGTCCTGATCTAGACAAATTTTTATTATGAACCAGTGTTCTGGTGCTGAGAATATAAAGAAAAAATTTTCTAAGTTCCTGCCCCCAAACAGCTTATGTTCTATTGTGGCGTTGGGGGAGCAGGAGGGTTATAGCCTATTAACCAAAAATAAAGAACAAACAGGACATGTAGTTAATATAAAATAATGTCAAGTTGAGTTTATGTGTAATGAGTGTGTGTGTGCATGTGCATGGCTGTATTGTATACAGGTTGGACAGACAGGCAAGTGGGCAACACACTGGCAAATGTGGGTTTAAGAATTAGTTTGAGAAAGATANCTTCCTTCCTTCCTTCCTTCCTTCCTTCCTTCCTTCCTTCCTTCCTTCCTTTCAAGATATTTCTATCCCCAGTTTTTAGTACAGTGACTAATACATAGAAGGCACTTAATGATATTAAATGATTGAATTGAATTATATTCCAGGTCCTTCCATCTGAGCATGAATATCTTCTACCATCTACCCAACCTTCCTAATAACACTTGCAGTGACCAGAGACCTGCTACCTATTACATTATCACACAGCACTCGCTTTTTACAAGGATCATTCTAATCTTTCTTCCTTATGACAGACTGTAAAATTATTTTAAAAAAAGAGATTGTGTCCCTTCTTTCCAATCCCCAAGTGATCTCTTCCATAGTTTCTAATATAACATGATTGATGTCCCTTAATATTGAGTGTCCTGATCTAGACAAATTTTTATTATGAACCAGTGTTCTGGTGCTGAGAATATAAAGAAAAAAATTTCTAAGTTCCTGCCCCCAAACAGCTTATGTTCTATTGTGGCTTTGGGGGAGCAGGAGGGTTATAGCCTATTAACCAAAAATAAAGAACAAACAGGACATGTAGTTAATATAAAATAATGTCAAGTTGAGTTTATGTGTAATGAGTGTGTGTGTGCATGTGTATGGCTGTATTGTATACAGGTTGGACAGACAGGCAAGTGGGCAACACACTGGCAAATGTGGGTTTAAGAATTAGTTTGAGAAAGATAAAAGTTTGAATTGAGCTCTGAAGGAATTTCTATCTTGTCAAATTATGAGCACTTATTGATGTTTCTTTCAGTTAAAAATTAGGTGAGGCAAAAAATGAGGAGAAAGACCAATATAATAATGTTACTCTTAAATAACACTGCTGAGGACTGTTTCAAAATAAATATATTCCAGTTTGGGCTGTTAGAATCATCTAACTTTACAACAGGAAGAGACATTAGAAATTGTCTAATACATTTTATGGAGGAGACACTGATGCTCAGAGAGGTAATACTTTTCTTGAAGTAGCCTGGACAGATAAAAGATCATAACCTATATCTCCTAATTTCTGTGGCCTCCAGAGGTCTATTCACTATGAAATAAAACAAATGTTACTTGATTATCTCATGGGTCAAACAAGAGACAGGTCTAGGATTCTCTTTAATACTCTCTCCTATGACTAGTCAACCGCTTTTTTTAAAAAATTAAATTAATAAACATCCATAAAATTAATCTAAACCCCCTTCTACCTCTGCTCCATTGAGCAAATGAAAAGAAAAAATATATTATAAATATATAACTGCACGATCTGTCAAAACAAATCTCCATATTATCCAAATCCGAAAATATATTTATTTCTACATTTTAAGTTCATTACCTTCCTAGCAAGAGGTGAATGGCATTCTATAAAATTATACAGTCTTAGAGATAGAAGGACACTTCAAATTTGTCTAAGCTAACTCTTCTCTAAAGTATACACAGCCCCTGAAACTGCTCAAAGAATAAATTTCTGCTTGATAAATACAGTGATATGGAAATCACTACCTAACCAAGAAGCCCTTTCCATATTTAGAAAGGAACTTAGCTGGAATCTGCTTCCCTGTAATTCCCATCCAGTTGTCCTGACTTGGTCCTACAGAACAACACCAAGCATGCTGACATCACTTTAACATAACAATGCTAATAGTCAGCATCTATCTAATGCTTTAAGATTTGTGGAGTACTTTGCACATATTGTCTCATTTGATCTTCACAATAATTCTAGGAGGGAGTCAAATTACTTTGCCCATTTTACAGGTAAGGAATTTGAGGCAATAAAAGATGAAGTTATTTGACATAGTAAGTATTGGAGATAGAAATTTAACTTGGGTCTTCCTTATTCAAGATCCATCATTCTATACATTGTACTATCAAACCATAGGATTTAAATCTAGGAGGGATCTTAGAGATCCCGTAATCAATTGTAACCTAATTTTCTGTATGAAGAAACTCACTCTTGGTAAGGGAAAATGATTTACCTAAAAGTTTGGATAAGTGTAAAGAATAAAAAACTAAATGTGACCAGGAAGAAAATTTCCTTTTTTTTGTGATAGACAACTATGAATAGGAATAAAAACATTTTAGGCCAGATTATATTGTCTACTTGTTAAATATTGACCTCACAAAAGTACAGAATAATTTGATTTTATTCTTAAGAAAGTATATATAGCTGATTCATGCCCCTTTGTTTCACATGATAGTTTTCCTCAAATGATAAATTGAGTGTCATGGAAATAATCCCAAAGAAAACAGAAGTCAGTGTGCGTTCCAATTTTATCACTATTCAGAAGAAATGTTCTTCCTCTATATGGAAGAGAATGAACATTTATAAAAAGCCAAGAGCCTATTCTGTGACAGTCCTACACTAAGTGACTACAGAAAAGCCAAGATGGCAGAGTAGATGTAGCACAACAGCCATGCTTCCCCAACATTTTCTTCCAAACATCTTTAAAATAACACCTCAAATCAAATTCCGGAGAGGCAGAGCCATCCAAAAGTTAATGTAAGACATTTTTTCCCACTCCAAGACAATTTGGTCAAAAGGAAAGGACTGAACACTAGGGAGGAGGCTGGCCAAAGCCTATGGAGCAGCAATATAAGCTGTAGGATTTGGCAGCAGAGACAGCTAGAGTAGCAACAGCTTTGGGAGCTTTTAATCCAAATATAGTGAAGGGATGAGGCAACTGGTTAAAAAAGAGATTACAAGGGGGATCCATGTGCTTTTATTGGGTAAGGATCTGATGCTATTTGGCAATTCCATTTCCCATATCCACTTCCAGCTCATAGTTCCAGGGCAGGAAAGACTGTTTTGGCAACAAGGGAGTAGTGGTCCTGAGGAGCTGTATCTCATAATTTCAGTAAATCAGGACTCTTCCTGATTATAAACCAGAGTATAGACCAGGAGAGCACTGGCCACACTTCTTCCCAGATCATATCATCTTAGAAGCACCAAAAACTTAGAGCAGTACCACCCTCAGCAGTATAGTCCAAATTACAAGTCAATAAATAGGTTAGAAAAATGAGCAACAACAAAAAAGAACCTGGCTATAAAAATCTACTATTACAACAAGGAATATTAAGATTCTTACTCAGAAGACAATGATGTCAAAACAATCAGAAGAAAAGCCTCTAATAACTGTGAAATGGGGAGAACCCCAACCCAATATGTAATCATAGATGAGCTAAAAACTGATTTTAAAAATCAAATAGTAGAGGAAAAAATTGGGGAAATAAATGAGAGTGATACTAGGCAATTATGAAAAGGCAATTAAAAAGTTAGTGTAAAGGCACAAAACACATAAAATATAATGAATAAAGTAGCATTAAAAAACAGAATTGGGCAAATGACCCAAGAGTTACAAAACTTCATTGATAGAAAGAAATTCTTAAAAAAGCAGGATTAGCCAAATAGAAAATGAATTATAAAAGAATACTGAAGAAAATAATTCTTTAAAAATTAGAATTGGGAAAGTAAAAGCTAAGAACATCAAGAAACAAAAAATTTTTACAAATGGAAGAAAAAGTGAAATATCTTACTGGAAAAACTACTTACCTGGAAAGTAGATTAAGGAAATATACTCTAAGAATTACTGGGGCTTTGGGGCAAGGAGATGGAGAACGTAAACAGACCCAACTGATCTCTACCAAATATATCCTCAAAATGATATAATGCCTCAAAACTAATTCTGGAGCAGCATAATCCAAAATAGGAATCAAATATGTATTTTTAATCCAAAATAACTTAGAAGGTTGACACAAAAGATTTATTGTACCAAAGATGGAAGTGAAATGCAAAGCTGCAAACCAAGGTAGGCCCCAACCATGTCATTATACCTTGAGGGTGGCTAAGTCAGCAGCAAGGGTTTCCAGAGCTCTCAGCCACAGATGGTAAGGGGGATCAGAAAACTTTTCAGAAGAAGATTAAGGGGTTCCTTTGCTGGCTGTGAGTGTAAAAATCTTGTCACACTTCCCATATGTCTAGGCAGTCCTGGATTATGGTCTCAGGACAAGGAGGACCACTAGCACATACCAAAGGCTTGTGGCCTCTTGGGAATAGGGGTCTCTGGTTACCATTTCAAGGCAGAAAAGAGTATTTGTAGTCATTCAAAGACCACAGCACAGACCAGGAGAGTATTAAACACTCTTCTTTTTACATCACACAACCTTGGGAAAACTGAAAGGTTATAGATCCCCATAGCTATCCCCATAGTTCTAAAGTCAGCTGCACAAAGAATTTGAAACTTGGAAGAGCACTCACTTCTCCACAGAGTCCAACTTTAGCAGTTTTTTTTAAGTTAAAAGAAAAGAAAAAGGTTGGAAAATGAGCAAACAAGAAGCAAAAATAAAATTCAGCATAGAAAGTTGTTTTAGTGACAGAAAAAGCCAAAACACAAACTCAGAAGAGCATAGAATAATGTTGTATCCAAAGCCTCCAACAAAAATCGGAATTGCTTTCAAGCCCCTCAAAAATTAATGGAAGAAGTAAAAAACAATTTTTTGAATCAAATAAAGAGTTAGATGAAAAACTGGGAAAATAAATGAGAGTAACCCAGAAAAACACGATAAAAGAGTCAACAGCTTGGTAAAGGAGGCACAAATAATGCTGAAAAAATTAATAGGTTTAAAAAAAGCCAGAATAAGTGAATTAGTCAAAAAAAGAACAAAAATGCACTTAAGAGAACTCCTTAAAAGAAAAAATTGGCCACATGTAAAATGAGGTACAAAAATTCACTAGGGTGAAGAGTTCTTCAAAAAATAGAATTGACCAAGTGGAAAAGTAGGTACAAAACCTCATTCAAGATAATAGTGTCTTAAAAATTAGAATTGGGCAAGTGGAAGCTTGACAGCTCCATGAGATATCAAGAAACAACCAAAGTCAAAAGAATGAAAAAATAGAATAAAATATGGATTATCTCATTGGAAAAACCAGTGACCTGGAAAATAAATCCAGGAGTAATCATCTAAGAATTATTGGACTACCTGAAAGCCATGATCAAAAAAAGCATGCATATTATTTTTCAAGAAATTCTCAAGAAAAATTGCCCTGATGTCCTAGAACAAGTACGTAAAATACACCTTGAAAGAATCTACTCATTGCATTCTGAAAAAAATCCCAAAGGATAATTCCCAAGAATATCATAGACAAATTCCAGAATACCCAGGCCAAGGAAAAAATATTGCAAATAGCCAAAAAGAAATAATTCAAATACTGTGGCAGCACAGTCAGAATAATGCAAGATTTAGAAGCTTCTACATTAAAGAATCAGAGTCTCAGGAATATGATATTCCAGAAGGCAAAGGAGCTAGAACTTCAAACGAGAATAATTTGCCCATCAAAATTTAGCATAATCCTTTAGTGAAAAAAAATGTGTATTCAACAAAATAGAGGATTTTCAAACATTCCTACAGAAAGAGAAATCGAAAGACATTCAATAAGATTTAACTGTTTATATCTCAACATGGGAAGATGATTCTTG
Organism: Gracilinanus agilis; assembly: GCF_016433145.1. NCBI lineage: Eukaryota > Metazoa > Chordata > Mammalia > Didelphimorphia > Didelphidae > Gracilinanus > Gracilinanus agilis. The sequence continues at coordinate 71,084,195 of NC_058131.1, forward strand.
TAACTCCCAAGAACTTTATCATTAGAAGTGCAGTTAGAAGGAGGGAGACAGTGTGAATTGAATATGATAGGATAAAAAAAGTAACTAAGACATGAGAAAGAGGAATGCATTAGGAATAGAGAAAGGAAAAATAGAATGGGATAAATTATAAAGAGCTTTTATAGGGAAGGGGAAGATGGGGGAAGTGGGGAGTTGCTTATGTGAACCCTACTCTTCAGAATCAGCTAAATGAGTGATGAACATACATAATCAATTAGTTATCTTATCTTACTGTACAGGAAAGTAGGAGGAAACTGGGATAAGAAAAATAGAGTTAGGTTGACAGAAGAGAGGGGAAATTGGGGGGCAGTGGTGGTCAAAAATTAAACAAAGGCAATGAGTTGGAGAGTAAAAGACAATAATTACAAAAGTATAAAAAAATTTACAAGAGTCTCTAATAAAGGCCTCTTCTCACATACATAGAGAAATGAGTTGAATGTATAAGAATACAAGTTATTCCCCAATTGATAAATGATCAAAGGGCATGAACAGACAATTCTCAGACAAAGTAACTAAAACTCTATAGTTATTCAAAAAATGCTCCCAATCACTATTAAATATAAAAATGCAATTCTGAGGTACTACCCCACTTGGAAGGGATGTGGGAAAATTGAGATAATAATGCACTATTAGGAGAGTTGTGAACTGACTCAAATATTCTGTGGAGTAATTTGCACCTGTGCCAAAGGGCTATGGAATAGTGCATTACTCTGATCCAGCAATTGTAGTAGGCAAAGCCTGAGACCCTCAGCAAAGCTCTGGGCTATAGAACAGCTGATGTTTGTCACAGAACTCACCTCTCACCCTGAGGCCTCCCCCCAACCCCTGCCAATAAGGTTGTTCCATACAAAAATCACTGTATGCATTTCCTTGGGACTGTAAGCATAGGCTGTCTCACATGTTGATTTATTATCCCATAGAATCTTTGTCTAAAGCACGATGAGATATAGAATGACTGTAAACTTAAATTCACTCTTTCTAATCATTTACCTTTTATTGTGGCATGTGGAAACTTGTGCAAAATCCCCTTCTTGCTTTGCTCTCCCTATAAAGTAGAAACTACTCTCAATAAACCTTGCCTTGATAGCTACCAGCTATCTTGATCCTCTTGATCCTGCTTTGTTTTTCTTTCATTCTTATCACCTTTGAGTGGACATCATCAGACCTGACAAGTAATACCATTACTAGGTTGGTATTCCAAAGAAATTAAAAAAACAAAAAGGGAAAAGAACTATGTTCACAAAAATATTTAAGGCAGGCCTTTTTGAAGGGGCAAAAAAATGAAAAGTGAGGGGATACCCCTCAACTGAGAAATGGCTGAGTAAGTTATAGCATATGATCGTAATGGAATACTATAAGAAATTATGAGCAGGAGGAATTCAGAAAAACCTGGAAAGACTTAAATGAACTGAAGCAGAGTGAAATGGACAGAACAAGGAGAATATTGTAAACAGTGACAGAAATATCATACAAGGAACAGCTCTGAATTCTCAGCAATACAATGATCCAAAACAATTCCAAAGGACTCATGATTGAAAAAATTATGACATCTGCTTCCAGAGCAAGAAATGATGGACGCTGAATCCAGACCCAAGCAAACTTTTTTTTTTAACTTTCTGAATTTTTTTGTCCCAACTTCCTTTCACAAAGGGATTAATATGGGGAAATGATTTACTTGATTCCATATGTAAAATCTATATCAGATTGTTTGCCATCTGTGGATGGGGAGGGGCAGGAAAGGGAGGAGGTGAGAGAATTCAAGACTCAAATTCTTTTAAATACATTAGGAAATTTTTTAGATGTAATTGGGGAAACTTCAATTAAATTTTAAAGAAAATATTGGATTACTTTAAAGTTGTGAACAAAAAAGGACTATTGAGAATATTATTCCCATTTTACAGTTGAAAAAAGTGAGGTAAACAGAGATTAGATGAATTGCCCAGTTTCACAAGGTTAATAAGTGTCTAAGCTCAGATAATGACCTAGAGCTATCTTCATTGAATCACATAGCTGCCCCTCTAGGCTGGAATATGTGAAATAATCTAAAGAAACTCAGCTCTACCACTCTACATATCTATAGTGGAGCAGAAAAAGTACTACAAATGAGGAAGTAACAAATAACTGAGTTTTAAAGTGAATGAATGAACAAATAAAAGTCATTTATTGAGCCCTTCTCATATAACAATGCTCATCATTGGAACTATAAAAACAAACAAACAAGATAGTCAATCCCTAGATCTCAATGAACTTGTATTCTAATGAAGGAAAGATTCAAATTTAAGCTTTCTATCCAAGCTATAAATACAGTGCTCTCCATAATATCAAATAAATGGTTTCTTTGCCACGTGTAAATGGTCTTTCTTTTTTCTGGATAACCTTTTAGATTCCCACCCCACTCCATTTTTGAGTAACAGTCTTGTCTGTGTCTAAACACAAGAAAATTGCAAGATTGAAGAAAAAGATGTTAGTGTGAAGACTCAAAATGATGTCACAGAAAAATAAATTGGAGAAATTTGAGATGTTTTGCCTGAAATAATTGATTTAGAGAAGCCTATGATCTCTGTATCCAAGTTCTTTAGTGTAAAGAACAATCATGAAGAAGAGGCAATAGCAAAGTCATAGATGGGAATTATTATTTGAGGAAAATTCATTTTAATGGTCTAGCTAGGCAACTAGGTGGAGCAGTGGACCGAGTACCAGACCTGGAATCAGGAAGACACATAGTCCTGAATTTAAATGTGGCTACAGACACTTTACTAGATGTGTAATGCTGGGCAAGTCACTTAACCCTGTCTGCATCAGTTTTCTCATCTGAGAATGAGATAGAGAAGGAAAGGGTAAACCACTCCATTATTGTTGCCAAGAAAACCCCAGATGTGATTGTGAAGAGGTGGGTCTGATTCAAAGAAATATAGAACAACAAAGGTAGTGTCAGAGGTATTTATCAGTAGAGGACAATGAAGGTAGATAATATAATTGTGGGTATAGTAACAAGTGAGCTAGATAGACTATATGACCTAAATTTTTTTCTACTTGTTAGAACCTATAATTTTATTATAAAATAATAAATATATATCATATATATAAATATGTGTGTTCTGCTGTAGAATAGTTGAGGGCAACAAAATAAAGGATTTTGTTAATAATTCCCATTTTTATAGATCTTTTAAACTATAAAATGCTTTCTTCATCACAATCTTAGAAAGTACAAGGAATATAGATATCATTATTATCCCATTTTACTGGTGAGATAACTAAGACTTCAAAAAATTAAATTACTTTCAACAAAGTCACACATATAGTAAGCAGTAGTTACAACATTCAAATCCAGAGAACTCATGACTCCAAATACTTATTTTTATTTCACTAGATTGATTCTTTCCGATACTACTTGTTTTTCTGTAACAGATAATTTTCAAAATAAGCAGGGTTTTTTGGTATGAATTTTGATTTTCCTAAAATATTTTATTTACAAATTGATGTAACCTTAAGACTGCTGAAATATAATTTGTATGTAGAAATTAGAAAACATCTGGATCTTCAAATTGGTTACTTCCTAAGTAAATTAAATCATCAAAATGTCTGTTTTTGGTTTTGGCCCTTCTGAATTTAAACAGTGTTTTGTTTTTCCTAGCATAGTCCTCCTTTGAAATTCTAATATCTTTGACAGGTCATTCACTAGAGACATTTCATAGTCCTGTGGTGCCCTATCATTTTTAACTGTACTTGAGAATGACCTGAAGCCATTGTTCAGTTCTTGATACCTGTCAGTTTGATGTTATGGTCTGAAATTTAAAATAAATAAATAAATAAAAACTGGTGCACTTTTACAATTTACTGCTATTTACTGTCTTAAGGGATGATTCACAAATATGATAGGTAAACAAAAAGCATGAGGCCATTGATGATTACTAATGCTCCATATCCTTGAAGTCAGTTACCTTATTGATAACTCTCCAATGCTTATCTGATAAAAAGCAAAAACCTCCCTTATTCTGACATTGAAGGTTTTGTAGGTTCTGTCTGCACTCCACCTCATACTAACCTCTTTGTAGGCTTGTCCTCCATGAATCTACAGTCAACAGAGCCAGTCAAGAATCATAATAGACAATTTGAGAGTTCCCAGAATGGCTTAGAAAAAGCAAAAACGCATTTTCATGGTCAAACCAAGCTTTCCTTCACTGCAAATTCCAGTGAAGGCTGATACTCTGAATTGCCAATTATCCAGTCTAAACAAAGGAGTGAGAACTCTATGTAGTCCTCTGCTGGAGATGTTCATACAGTTGCCTGTGGTCTGAAGATTGAACCTCCCCACCAAATGGGCCACCTAGCTTATGTAAATCTGGGAAGAGGCATAATTAGTCGTTCTGGTACCTAAGGCAAGGACAAATAAATAAATCTGAGATGAATACCAATAGCAATCCCAAAATCATTCAATCAATTCTCATATGAAAAACATGAAGCCTCACTGAACACAGAAACTCTCTACTTCCTGCTCCCAAAATAGCAACCTGAAAATCTTTGTTTTAAGAGATTAGACCCATTTGAGATAAACAGATAAACTTGTAAATAGACCTTGTCATGTTTTAGCATCTCTCAGTTCTACTTTCCACAATGGAATCTGCCAGGCCCCTCTACCCATGTAGATGGACACATTGTGGAAAACCTGCAATATATTTATATGTTGAGACAATGTAAGGAAAGTACCGAATGTGTTGTATGGACACCCATGAAAATGCTTTTGGTAAGTCATGGACAAGAGTAGCAGAAAATGGGTTATAATATGCATCATTAGAAAGCACGCAAACACTAATGAGCCCAGAAATTTCATTTTTTTTCAAATTTACTATTTACTAGAGTAAATGTAGATATGTGGCAATGTCTGACAAAATCATTTGTGATATTTATGTATCTACCCACACATACAAGTCAAGGAAGAGGGAAAATGTTGCCTTTCTCCCTCTATTTTTAATGTTCTTTATTCAATTTATTAGTTTCCTGAAATTCAATGGCAAAAGTTCCTTCGACTTACTTAAATGACTTATCCCATTTCCATATGTCACTAGGCCCTGAGTGATGTAATTCACAGAAACTCCAGATAGATAAATGCTTATTCTGACAGTAAGTTTCATAGTGTCAGCGGGTCCCAGTAACCTAGCCTCGCCATTCTCTCCCTCCCCCATCATAAATGGGACATACCAAATAAGCACTAGAGGAATATAACTGCAGAGTGACACTGTGGCTGGCAGGCTGAAATGTCTGGATGTTTAATTTTCTCTACTATCTCCTGATGGAAAGCTTTCTGAACCCCTTACCCATGCAAAATCTGCACAAACAGGGAGCTTAAATTTAATCAAAGTGGTCGGAGATGCCCCTTTGGGCCACATGCCAGAGAAGCCAGGAAAAATGGCCCCAATCCTGCTTAAGGCTAGAATTTTCTGCCAAATATCTAAGCTGATCTTCCTGTGCTGGGCTTCCTTCCTCTGGGGAAAAGGGATTTTAATGAACATTTGTGGGTCAAATAGATTGAATGTGATAGGTATTTATTTTTTCTCAGTTCTTGCCTAGTTTGGGAGTAGGGGCATTATTCATGACATTCTCTTTTTTGGAAGGCAAATGAAACACTGAATATAGATTATATTTTGTTGTTATTTGATTAATAAGAATGCCAGCCTAGAAAGGTAGCAAATACAAGCTTACTGATTGATTATGTCTATCTTTAGAGCATCACCCTAACTTAGAAGAGTTCCCCCCTCTTTTCCCCAAGGATGGCCACCAAGTGAAGTTATTTTTCATCCTCCTATATTTACTTAAAACTATATTAAGACCTGAAGGGGATGTAATCTGTACCCATAGAGAGTGAACCATATTGATGAACTCACAAATCTCTGGGACTCTTACCTTTTCATCTTACTTTAGATCTGCTATTGTAACTTCCCTGAGAGCAGAGCTTCATTTCCCCCCCCCCTTATTTCTGTATTCCCACTCATCACAGATAACTCTCCTTTTTCATCAGCTGCTCTGCATTATTTGAGCTCCAGAGAACATAGTGCCCTACCAAGGTAAGCTTATCATCTGATACATTAGCATCATACTCTTCTTCCTCTTTCCTTTTTGAAGAAGTCCAATGACATGTCAGGATAATATCTTGACTTGTTTATGAATTAGATTGAACTGAGACATAGTTCTATAAAATGGTCAGCCTCACTCTCTCTTGAAGTCCAGTGGCAAGACAAAAATAAGGACAAATTGCAGCCCTGATGCAGGGCAGGACCTTGACTTTTTTGACAGCTGACCAAACTCTAAGCACTCCACAGCAACTGCTTCAACTGCCTTAATGGACACTGGAACAAACTATTCTCATCCATCCATTCTTCTAGGGAAATCTTCATATACTTGGGGTAGACATCCTCCGAGTTCACTGATTGGCATGAGGTCTGTCCTTTACATTCAATCTGCTTTAGTCTGATTGTGGAGACAGTTTTACCAGGGTTGACTCCAGGGCTCTATCCACCATGCCACCTGGCTGCCACTAACCTCCTCCCAAGGTCTACCTTTTAGAGATCTGGAATCTAGACTTTCAAGCTCATTTGCCACTTTCTTTGGCAATTCTAATTGGTTTGAACTCCTGAACCTGATGACAGGTGCCCTCTAATTCTCACATATGTACCTTTTAGCTTTTCTTATGTGTGTTGTCTTCTCTCATTTGATTGAAAGCTCCATGAGGGCAGGGACTATCTTTCTTTTTCTTCTTTGTAACCCTAGTACTTATCACAGGAACTGGCACAAAGAAGGTACTTAATAAATGTTTATTGAGTTGAAATATTTAATTCAATTTATCTAAACAGAGATCTCCAATAAAATTCAAATATTAAAAAAAATGTTTATTCTCTATACTCTCTTCACAACTGCTTTTCTAGGTACAGGAAATATAAAAACAAAATGACATAAACATATGGAACTTGTCCTTTTTTCTGGAGGACATAATATGAAAACAGCATCAACCATGTCCCATGTTTGGAATGCAATCTCTCCTTATCTCTGCCTAATGGAATACTTTTCTTCCTCCAAGATGCAGCTTTCATCCTACCATAGATATGAAGTTTTGTTTTACAATGCATGGCATATAGTAGGTACTCAAAAATGCTTGTTTCCTTCTTTCTTTTCTCCTTCCTTAGTGCTTCCCCTACATAGCTATTTTATATTAAACTCCCTTGAATTTGATGCTTTTTATCTATATTTTTATTTAAAAAAACTTTCTGTCTTAGCAACAACTCTAAGACAAGAGGGAAAGAGCTAGGCAAATGTGATTAAGTGATTTGCCCAAGATCACACAACTAGGAAGAGTCTGAGCCCAGATGTAAAGCCAAATCCTCCCCACTCCAGGACTGGCATTCTATTCACTGAGCCACTGAGTTGTCCCTATATATTTATTTATATAATGCCATCTCACCGGTTAGAAGGTAAACTCTTAGAAAGCTGAGGATATTTCATTCTTTGTATTTATATATTTTTAAAATTATATGTTTGTTACATTTAAATACATAGTTAACTCCTACCCTCCCCTCCCTACATTAGAAAAGGCAACATCTAACAAAAAGATATATGTATATATTGAATTATGACTTACTTGTTTCTATTTATTAGTCCTTTCATTGGAGGTGGACATACATAAGTCATTCTTAAAACAATATTTCTGTTTCTGTATATAATGTTCTGTCTCCTCTAACTCTTCATAATTTCATGTAGGTTTTCTCATGCTTTTCCAAACTTAACCTGTTCATAATTTCTTATGGTACAGTAGTATTCTACCAACAATCACATACCACAACTTGTTTAGCCATTTCCCAACTTGTGGGCATCCCTTCAATTTCTTTGCCATCTAACACTGTTTCTGGCACATTGTACACTCAATAAAGGCACAGTGAATAAGGCACTTTGCCTGGATTCAGGAAGAACTAAAACAACTGCATATTTAGAGACATACTAGCTATGTGTCCCTGAGCAATTTATATAGCTCTTTTGAGCCTCAGTTTCTTTATCTGTAAAATGGTGATAATATTAGCACTTAACTATTATGGTGTTAGTAATGATCAAATGAGATAATGTTTTGCATATAGTAAATGCTTACTATATTCTTATTTCCTTCTTTCCTTGATTAAATTTGAAGAAGGTGAGACCACAGCCAGACATTATTAGGAAAGGAAGCCTCAAAAATGAACCTTGAAGGAATCAGAATAATCTTATATAATATTTTCTGCATACAATGAATCCTGAAGTTTTATTCATTGAACTATATAATCATGGCTTACATTTATATAAAACTATCTTTAGATGTCTGCTCAATTGATACTCAAAACAACTTTAAATGAAATAAGCTATGTAAATATTATTGATCTCGTTTTATGAATGAGAAAACAAAACAATGAGTTGTTCAAACAGACCCTACAAAGCTTGAAGTTCCAAAGACTAAAGGGATACTGAGACAGTAAAATTAAGGTGAAGTTATAAGGCTAAGACACAAAATCCAAGGTGCTACTCTTTTAATAATATAGTTTTTAGAGATGATAGGAAAAAAGGCATAAAATTCCACACTTTCATACACATCAGGTGAAACTTGCAGGTGGTATCCACTTAGCCCATCAGATGCCTACTTTGTCTTTCTCCATAGGAAGAAATGGTAGATCTGTTCAATTTGAAATATGCAAACAGTAGGGGCCCCTTTTTGAAATGTTGGCATGGCACTTCAATCCTTCCTGTTAAACCACTGTGTGGCATAGATGAATCTTGAAATTAAGAAGATATATTTCAGCCTAAAGGAGATAAGATTGATTCATTAAAGGGGCAATGGAGCCCATCAATCAAGGCACCTTTTTAAAATTGCTTCCACAGAGATTTCATTTTGAACTTTAACATCATTCATACAATGCTTTATCCTTGGAGGTGATGTGGGGATAAGGGACATGGCTTTGATATCTCTCATTCACTAAGAAAGAAGCTGAAATCTAGGATAGTACACAGTAGCATAGTTGAAAGATCACTGGATTTGGAGTCAGAAGATCTAAGTTCAAATTATAGTTCTGCAATTTACCAGCTGGGTGACCTTGGAACTGTTACTTTCTCCGTCTGGGTCTTCATCTTTTCATCAAAAAATGAAATGATTGAACTAAATGGATTCTAGCATCCCCTCTGCTTCTAAATTTCATGTCACCTCCACATCAAGGTTGTTTCTTTCACTTATTCAGTGAAACATTTATTGTCTTTAGTATGTGTCAGGATCATTTAAGAATACAAAGATGAATAACTTTCTCTAACTAAATAGTCTCCCATTGTCTCTGAAAAGAGACAATGTATGCATACCCATAACTCTACTATGAAACTGAAGTTGGTTAAATGTTTCAAAGTGTAATTGAGTCACAGGAAAGGGAGTGATCAATTCTAGTAAAAGAGAGAGGAAGGAAGGAAGGAAGGAAGGAAGGAAGGAAGGAAGGAAGGAAGGAAGGAAGGAAGGAAGGAAGGAGAAAGAGAAAGAAAGAGAAAGAAAGA
>NC_058131.1:71093834-71111631 GCF_016433145.1 Gracilinanus agilis
AAAGAAAGAAAGAAAGAAAGAAAGAAAGAAAGAAAGAAAGAAAGAAAAGATGAAAGAAAGAAAGAAAGAATGGAAAGAAGGAAGGAAGGAAGAAGAAAAGAAAGGAAGGAAGGAAGAAAGAAATATTAGAGAGAAAGTAAAAGTAATGTTCCAGGAGGTGACTATGTGTATTGGATAGAGTGCCAAAGATATAATATATTTTCACAAAAATAATAGCAACAAGTTTGATTACTATACCCAGATTTTTACAAAATCCTACTTATTGGTCATCTACTCATTTGTGTCATCACATTGTAAATGAGCAATTTCATGTAGAAACATGGAACTATGCTATTTTGTAGAGGCCTGGGATGGTTCATGGTAGAAAGATCACTGGAATGTTTCGCTTTTGTTTTTGTGTCCCTGGCACCTAATATCATGCCTTAAACCTAAAGGAATTTAATAATCAAATGTTGATCAATGAATTCAAAGCCAGTATACCTGAGATCAAATACTGACTCTTCCACTGAGGATGTCAATCACAAATTCTACTTTCCTTCCCTGTAAAATGAGGAATTTGAGACTAAATATAATTTAAGATCCTTTCTAGCATTCTCTCATTGAATATTTTGTTAAGTGAGGTTATCTGGAAATTACTACTGAAGTTTTTATTTATAGCTATATAACAAGGAATGAGTATATTTACCCACCTATAAAATGGGTATTAGAATAGTTTCCTTGCCTATCTACTGAATTCTTCCTACCTACTTCACAGGGATGTTTCAAGGACAATGCTTTCAAAACTTTAAAACACTATAGAAATAATGAGTTATTATCAAGACTGTCATTTGTTACCTCTTTTTATGCAGTGAGACAAAGAAAATGTGAATTCATTTGTAAAAACCTATCAGTTTATTTCTTCTAGGTTTACTTTGATGTTAATATTTCTAAATGAATTTCTAATTACTTGCATGATATAAGGTAGGGATTATTCTAGATATATCTATGGATACACATATTAAACATATAACGACGCTTATGAAAATTCAATGCGTATAAATTGAAATATTCACAGTAGAAAAAGCTACTAATTTTTTTTGGCTACAGGAGCTAGTCCATAATGCATATGCATGTGCAAAGATGTCTAAAAGTTTTTTATTCAACCCCACTTTTCAAAGCACTCAACCGTTACACTCCAAGACATTTACAGCTACTGGCTTCCTAGTTCTACACAGGTATCATATTTGTAACCATTAATATGCAGACAGGAGATGATTAAATGCAGCTGTGATAAAATGTGACACCCCATAATAAATGAGAACGAAAAAATGAATTTGTAACCATAAATCATGCATTAAAATTTATGTGACAGACTTACATTGATGAAGACAATGCAAAAATATGAAAATATCATATATATGCCTTTATTAAAATAACATTTCAATTTTATGATTATTTCAATTCTATCTTTTGGCAAGAAACATCACTATGTCCTGCTGATCCCATCCTCACACTAGATACTTTAAACTCAGTAAAGGAGAACAATGTTTCCCAGCCTTCAGTGTATTTTTATTAATCTCAACAACTTTTATTAGAATTATAAACCATGAAGGAATATGACCTCAGTGGTTATTTAATACAAAATATATATGAACAAGAATTGACTCTACACTAACCCTAAGAAGTGGTCATTCAACTTCATATGGAAGACCACCAGACGTGGTATTGAAATGAATTTTCTGACACACCATTCCAATTTCTGACAGTTTTGTTTGGCAGCCTTTCCTTGCATTATGGAAAAATTGGCCTTTTTGCAGCTTCCAATCCTTGGTCCCTCAGAAGGTAAGTAAAAAACAAATCTAATTCTTCTTCCCTATGTAACACAGTGGATAAATCTCTGGACTTGAAGTCAAAAAGATCTGAATTAAAATCCAGCTTGAAACATTTAATATATATATATATTTATATACATATGACTCTAGGCAAGTCATACAATATTATCTGTCTCAATTTCCTCATCTCTAAAATGAGGATAAAAGAACCTCCTTTTCAGGGTTTTTGAAGGGAAAATAGATAAAATATTTTTAAAATACTTCTAAAATCTTAAATTGATATATAAATGTTAAATATGTTGGCACCAATGACAATAACAACAATGATACTGACTGATGATGATGACGTTATCGTCTCATAACATACTTGAAGACTACTAACCCATTTTCCCTTCACCTTCCTCTTCTTTAGGAAAAAGAGCAGTGATGTTATCAATGACAACAATGACAATAATAAAAACATTAATCTCTTTTCCTTCAGTTTCTCTCAATGAGCTCTACTCTCCTTGTTGACCGGTTTGCTTTCTACTTCAGATGAGCACCAGGTAAAGTACAGTGTCCCACATAGAATGTGATATGCCAGACAAAGTCCAACTAAGACAAAGTCCTTAATTTAAAAAAACTGCTATAAAATGACAAAAAAATACTAAATTTCTTCATCCTGCATATAATATAACCATCGGTCTCTTCTGCTTGACTCCTTGGGGATTATTGGACCCATGAGATCCTTAGTGCTAAGACTTGACCATTGAGAGCTCTCTTAGTGAGAGAATTGATATATTTTACCTATCTATTCAGCAAAGTTCAGATTCAGAAAGAATGCCTTAGGTGAATACATTTCATAGTTGAAAAGCAGTAGTGTGGTATAGTGAATAGAGCAGCTAGAGGTTTGGAGTCATAAAGATCTGGATTAGAATCCTGCCCATGACCTTTACTAGTTGTGCAAACTTGGGGAATCACTTAACCCTAATTTTCTCATTCATAAAATGAGGACATTGAACTTCTTGACAATTAAAATCTATTACAGCTCTATAATCATGAATACAACTTTGATATATAGAATTCTGCATTTTAGGGTTGATAGGGAATTTAACCTATGTGAATGAATTAATTCCTGGAAATATATTCCATACTTTAAAGAAAGAATTCAAAACAATCTTCTCACAAAGACATCAGAATTTGCCAGAGAATTTACATGTAAATAAATTAGGGCTGTTGCCATTACTTCCTCCTTGTTAAAATTACTTAGTTTTAATATATCAAGGATGTAATGTGTATCAGTCTCATCAATTTTAATGAACTCAAATTCTTCATGAAAGAGAATCCAAAATATCCAGGGCAGACAAATTAGTGGTGAAACTAAGTATAGTAGGAAACATGTTGTCAGAAAACCTCACTTCAAATTTGAGCTGGACCACTTAATTTTTGTGAGCTTGAATAAGTCACATAACCTCATTAGTTTACTCAGCTGTAAAATGAGCAAGATAGAAACTAGATCTCAGTCAACAAGCATTCATTCACTAAGTGCGTACTATATTTCTACCACTCTGATAAGTATTAAGATTAGAAAGCAAGGGGGGAAAAATACAATTCCAGAAATTGTTTGTATCCACATTTACATTCCTCTATAAAATGTAATGGAATAAAAAGCAATGTTGATATGGGAAGGAATAAATGGGGATAGCTAAGTTAAGGAATGAAGCAGGTAGGTAATGGAATGAATGGGGAATATAGGAAAGGCTGCTCAAAGGCTAATCAATGAGGCTAGAGGCAGAGGGTACTGGGAGGAGATAGGCTGGGTCCTTCAGGCAGGGACTATCTATGTGATACAAGAGGAATTGAGTCAACCAGAAGTAATATGGGTTTAGCTGAAAGCTTTCTGTTGTTCATTTCTCAGATCCCTTGAGGGAGGAGATAAGAGGCTCCTCACTGCCAGTGAAACTGAATCTAGGGGAAGTCTCTGCTAGCTACTTCCTGGCCAAGATGGATGCCTAGGTTTTCCCTCAAGAAATAAAAGGAGAGTTATTCCTTCCCTCTTCAGCCTTTGCCCTAATATAAAGTACAATGACTCACCAGAGGCTTTTGTGTAGATATCAAAGGGGATTTATTGATGTCAAGGGTAAGCAGAGGGAAAAGGGGTTTGAGGGTTTTGTAACTGCTGTTAGTGAGAAAGTTGGTGCTGGGGAAGGGTCACAGGAGAGATGCTAAGACTGAGAGAGACCTGCTCCCTCAGTAAGAGGAGGTTTCACTGCCCTGAGGTAAACGTATTTTATCAGATCACTAGATAAGGCTTGATTTAGTTTATCCTTCCTGGCTACAGAAGCTAAAACCCATGATGTCCAAACACCAAACCACTCTTCCTCCCAGGGCCCAATGGGGAAATTCAGGGAAATAGCAGGATGTAATGGAGAAGTCAGAGAGAGGTCTAGAAAGAACAGACAAGGTCCAAAATGCCCCAAAGGCTAAAGGCCCTTTAGTTGGAACTCCAGGGATATTTATAGACTAGCTCTAACGGTTTTACCATGAGCCCAGCCCCGAGCTGGTTCAACATTCTAAACCTTTCTAACTGACAGGCTGCTACAGTTGGTTTGCAAAGGCAAGAGCTTTTGCTGCAACCCTGCATTACAATAAGCAAATTCATATATTAAATATATAGACAAATAATAGAAAAATGAATAGATGATGATGGGTAAATGATAGAGATAGATAATAGAGATGATAGACATATATATGTATGTATATATAGATGGATGGATGGATTGAGGGATGGATAGAGATATAGACAGACAAATAGATGTCAATAGACATAGATAGATAGATAGATAGATAGATAGATAGACAGATACATATATACATACATACATAGGTAGATACATACATAGAGAGATGGATAGATAGAAGGATGGATAGATGGATGGGTGGATGGATAGACAGACATAGATAGATAGATAGATAGATAGATAGATAGATAGATAGACAGATAGATAGACATAGATGGATAGACATAGATAAAAAGATAGATAGAGAGGTAGAGTAAATGTGAAACATAGAAGGCACTAGCAATGGAGGGAGGAGAGAAAAACCTCCTACAAATGGTAGCATTTGAATTCTTTGAACTGAACCTTAAAGGAACCCAGCAAGATAAGAAGCAGATGTGAGAAGAGAGAGAACATCCAAAGTTCTGATAATGAGGAGCATCTGGTGTAGGGCTATCAAGGAGAAAGAGGAACTATTGTTTCTGAAGGAATAGAAGCAAGGCTAGTGTATCTGGACTATAGATTATGTGAAGCTTTGTAAAGTACATGAAGTCTGAAAAGGTAGAAAGGGCTAACAATATGAAGAGATTTAAAGGTCAAACACAAGTTGTTTAATATTTGATCCTGGAGGTCATAGGGAACAACTACAGTTTATTGAGTAGGGAGTGACATGGTCATTCATGAGCTTTAGGAAAATCACTTTGGCAGATGAGTCAAGGATGGTTTGGATTTGGGAGACACTTAAAGTCAAGATTTCACCAAAAGACAACATTGCAATAGCCTAAGCATTGAAGGGATAAGACTCCATATGAATACAATGGAAGGCTTAGATATGGTAGATGCTATGAAAGTAGAAACAATAACATTTGTCAACATATTGGATAAGAGCAGGGAAAAGGAGTGAGGAATTAAAGATAGCTTCAATATTGGCAGCCTGATGACTGGGAGTATGGTGCTGTCCTCAATAGTAATAGAAAAATTAGAAAGATGAGGGGGTTGGTGGGGAGGAAGAAGAGAATGAAAAACAAATGACTGTTCAATTTCCCTTTAGATATGAATCTATACCTGAGGGAACGTGTTACTATAATAAAATATGATTAAGTTTTAAAACAATTTAAAACAATTAAATAGTATCTAACAGAGAACTAAACTTATAAATCAAAAATATACTTGTCACTCCCAAGGAGACATTTCTTAGGAGGTACTTAAGATAAGGTGTCTTCAGAACTCGCCTTACCTTCTAAATGAACAAACATCAGCAAATATGTATTACATGCTGAATATGTACTGATCTCTAAGCTAGCTGGTAGAAAAATAATTATAAATGATAGTTATATATGCATTAAAATTTAGAAAATAATTATATACACGTTCAAATTTGTTCATGTTCATAATACTACAAGGTATGTACTGGAGGAGATAGAGAAACTGAAATTCAGTAATATTAAGTAAAATTCAGTAAGATTTCTATAAGATTAAGATTAATTCAATGAGATTAAGATTATGATCATACAATTATTAAATACAAATACTATTTAAAGTTGTCTTCTTGAATCTGTGTTCGACATTTATTCTTTCTTCCTTGAATATGTCTATATTTATGCATGTATATACACATGAGTGTATATGTATTTATACACACATGCATATTTATTAATAGGTTCAAAATATGAGAAGTGGATAAGGACCTTAGATAAATCGGCATTAGAGACAGAAGGAACCTAAATCTTTCTAGATCAAGGAGTTTTTAGCCAGAAGTCTATTAATTTTTAAATATTTGGATGAATATTTTAATATAATTGATTTTCTTTATAATCTTGTGTATTTCATGCATTTAGAAACATCATTCAGTTAAAGGGTCTTTAGAGGTTGTCAAAGGGAGCCATTGCATGCTTTTTTCTAGATGATCTATTCTTATGGCCTCATTTTATTGATGAAATAACTGAGGCACAGAGAGAAGTAATTTTCTCAAGGTCACACAGCAATTTAATTTTGGACCTGAGATAAAAACCGAGGTCTTATGACTCAAATATCAAAAAGATTATATATTGTTTTTAAGGTAGTCAAATGTAATTTAAAGTTAAATCTTCTGAATAATTAATGTATAATGGAAAGAATGATGATGGACTTAAAAGAGTCAGAAGAGACTTAAATTTAAATTGGTTACTCTTACTATGAGTAAGTTGTTTAAACTATCCAAGCCTCAGGTTCTGTGCCTGTGAAAATGAACTCCTTCCACAACCTATTTCATGGGATTATGGGAAAAGTGTTTTGTAAACACTATAGGCATTTTAAACCAAGTCATCAAGCATTTATTTAGCACCTGTTATGTGCCAGGTACTGTGAGTATTAGTGAATGTGGTGGAGAACTTCATCATTTTGTTTCATTTTGTTTTGAAGGACCAAAGGATGATCATATCAGATTATATTCTCTGGATAGAGAAATTTTTGTTTTTTGTCTGTTAAAGTAGCCCTGAAAGGTACTTCCAATGTGGATCTAGAAACATTTTCAGCAATGGAAGTATCTTAAGAATTGGAAAACTCCTTTCAAGAAGACTTTAAAAACTTATATGTACAAATTGTGCTCCATTGCAGTTTTCTATTAATGAAATCTTGTCACTTTATAAGATCTACACAAAGGAGAAATTTATTTAAACTAATAATGTAATTTTTAAAAATAAGAAAAAAACTGTTCATATTCCCTTTCCTTCCTCAGATCTTCATACTGTGCCAAACTTGGTCTAAAAAATGTTCTGGAAAGACCATGCAGAGATCCAGGACTTAGAAGACTTGAGAGTAACTAACATGCAAATGTCACTTGCTATTTATGTGCTATTGGACAAGTCATTTAAACTCTACAGAATGGGTAAAATAGGCGCCACAGTGAATACAGCACCAGGCCTGGAGTCAGCAGGATCTGGGTTCAAATTTGACATCATGGGTTGATGCAGACACGATTAGAATGTAGACTCTTAATGGCCACCCTAAAACAATTATCAGTTGTTTATATAGAAATAGGTCTTGATTGATGGCACAGGAAGAAAGCAGTGGAAATGTGCGTCGGCTACTGGGGGGCTGGGGGTGGGGGGAGAGAGAGCAAGAACATGAATCACATAACCATGGAAAATTTTTTTCAAAAAAAAAATAAATAAATTTAAAAAATTTTGACCTCAGACAGTTCCTAGTTGTATTTCCCTAAGCAAGTCATGTAACATCATTGCCTACACCTTACCTCTGTTCTGCCTAGGAATTGATGTTTTGTATTAATTCAAAGATGGATGGTAAAGGTAAATGCTCGCCAATGAATTTAACTAATCTTGCTTCACATACTTCATTACTACATGTTGTTGGGCAAGTCACTTAACTCCTATTTGCCTAGTCCTTACCCTTCTGTCTTAGAGTGGTTACTAGGACAGATGGTAAGGGTTTAAAATAAATAATTTCTATAGCACTCAGTTTCCTCACCTATAAAATGAACCCTTCTAGTTCTAAAATCTATGATCATACACTATACTATATATTTTAACTCCTTCAGTTACAAACACAGTATATTGAGCACAGGGGGCATTTATTGTCTTGATGATGCTGTAATTTTTGTGTTTCATTTGAATGATAAAAATGGTTTACTTTCAGTCACATAAGATTTAGAGAAGCAGATAGGGGAAGAAGGAAACTTAGATATTACACAACCATAGGTTTTTGAGCTCTAAAGGTCTTTTTTTCCCCTGACTCTAAATTTTATTTATTTATTTTTTTTAGAAAAATTTTTTCCCATGGTAACATGATTCATGTTCTTACTCTCTCCCCCTTCATCCCCCAGCCAATGCACATTTCCACTGGTTTCTTCCTGTGTCATCAATCAAGACCTTTTTCCATATTATTGATAGTTGTACTAGGGTGGTCCTTTAGAGTTTACTTCCCAAATCACGTCCTCATCAACCCATGTGTTCAAGCAGTTGTTTTTATTCTGTGTTTTCCACTCCTGTAGTTCTTCCTCTGGATATGGGTAGTATTCTTTCTCATAAGTCGTTCAGAATTGTCCTGCATCATTGCATTGCTGCTAGTACAGGAGTCCATTACATTCAATTTTACCACAGTGTATCAGTCTCTGTGTACAATGTTCTTCTGGCTCTGCTCCTTTCACTCTGCATCAATTCCTGGAGGTCATTCCAGGTCACATGGAATTCTTCCAGTTTATTATTCCTTGGAGCATAATAGTATTACATCACCAGCATATACCACAATCTGTTCAGCCATTCCCCAATTGAAAGGCATACCCTTATTTTCCAGTTTTTTGCCACCAGAAAGAGTTCAGCTATAAATATTTTTGTACAAGTCTGTTTATCTATGATCTCTTTGGGGTACAAACCCAGCAATGCTATGGCATCTTATTCTTTAGAGTCTTTTAAAGCTAACCCCCCTCCCTTCCCTCTCCATCTCTAGTGTTTCTTCCCTCTCCACTAGTTTTTTTGTTACCCTTCTACTTCTCTATAGGGTGTGGATAAATTCTCTGCCCCAATGTATTTGATTTTTCTTCCCTCTTTAAGTTATTTTCAATGTACTGAAGTATTAAGTATTTCCTCTCTCCAACCTCTTTACCATTCCAGTGTATTGATCCTTTCCCCTGTTCACCCCACATGCTTCTTTATGGAATATAAATTTAATACATTTTGCCTGTTTTCCCATTTTTCTTAATATTATCTCCCTTCCCCCCTCTAGTTTTACACACACACACACACACACACACACACACACACACACACACACACACATATATCTTGACATTTCATCCTACATTGTTCGTCACTGTTCCCTTTAAGTAAAGTTTTTCTAGTTACCCTGTTGATAATAACAATTTTTAATATTTACTAATATCTTCTTTTCTTCTAGGGATACAAATCGATTGAACTTATTGAGTCCCTTAAAGAAAATATTTTTTTCTTTCTCTCCCTTAATTACATTATGGTGATTCTCTTGAGTTCTGTGTTTGGGCAGCAAACTCTTTGTTTAAGTTCAGTTTTTTCGTTATGAATGCTTGGAAGTCTTTAATTTTATTGAATGACCATACTTTCCCCTGAAAAAATATAATCAATATTGCTGGATACTTGATTCCTGGTTGTAGACCCAGTTCTCTTGCTTTCCAGAATATTGTATTCCATGCCTTCTAGTCCTTCAATGTAGATGAAGCCAGATCCTGTCTTATCCTAACTGTGGTTCCCTGGTATCCCTGATGTTTCATATTTTCCTCAAATTTTATATTTTTTTCATTTTTTTTATATTCTGGCTGCCTTGTGAAGTCATTTTCTTCTAGTTGTTGAGTTCTATTTATTTAAAGACTTAATTTCATCCCTGGCTTTTTGGTCATACTTCTCTTTCTGGTCTGATTTTCTTTGTAGATCATCTTTTGCCTTCTTTGCTTTGTTTTCAAGCTGGTCAATTTTGGCTTTTAAGGCTTTATTTTCTTGTTTTAGTTCGTGTATTTCCTTTTTTCAAATTTTCTTCAGACTCTCTTTGATTGCTTTTTTGAGCTCCTGAAGTTCTTGAGTTAATTGAATTTTGAGATCTTCCAAAACCTGTGTCCAATTCACTGGAGCGTCCCAATCGTCTTCTATTTCATTTGCTGTTTTTTCACTTCCTGGAAAGAAGCAGTCAATTGTAAATTCTTTTCCTCTTTTTCTGTTGTTTCCTCATATGTTTTCCTTTTCTGTTTTGCTAATTTAAGCAGATGGATTTAATGAGCTTTGATGAAAGATCTTTCCCCATCTGGAGGTTTGTAGTTACTTTCTCTGCAGTCTATGTGGGAGGGGTGTTGGAGTTTCCTTGCCCTCTGAAGACTTCTTGTCTTTCCATTTGATGGGATTATGCCTGGATTAGTCTGTATTACTTAATGTTCCCTGAGGCTAAAACCTCAAGAGAGAGAAAAGAAAAAAAAGGGGGAATGCAAGATAGAGTGTTTTTGCTGAGCTGTCCAGCAGTAGAGTCTGCCTGCTCTGAATTGCTATTAGACCTGGTTTTCTTTCCTCTTGAAGAGCTCTGTTCTCTATCTCAGTGTGGTAAAGCCAGCAGGTCTGAAGTTTTGCTCCATCTAAGCTGCCGTTTTCCAAGCATTTTTGCTGTGTTTCTCTGGCTTTCTCCTCTAGCCACCTCCCTGGTGTCTGTGTTCAACTCTGAGTCTGGAGTTTAAGGTCCTCATTCTGGGCCAATGGGCCCAACCACCGGAGATTTCAGGGGCTGCTAGAGACTCTGCATAGCCTGTGGGTGAGGGGTCCTGGGATTCCCCTTCTAAACCCTCAGACCCAACAGTTCAAGAATCTAAGCCTTTTTCTTTGTGTACCTCTTGTGCTGTCCAGCAGTAGGATCCCCCTGCTCTTTCCTGTTGTTAGATTTGGTCCTCTTTCTTCTCAAGGCACATTGTCTTCTATCTCAGTGTGGAAAGGGTGAGGAGGTTTTAAGATTTGCTCTATATAAGCTGCCATTTTCCCAGAATCTTCAAAAGGTCTTCATAGGAAATCTAATCTGAATGAAATCTGGAAAAGACCTCCAGTATGAGATACCCATAATATACATGAAGACCACTCATAGGAACAAATGCTAGGCTCTTCTCAGTCACTGACTGTTTTGAAAGTTTTTTTTAAATTTCAATGAATCCAAATCTAAGTCTTCAAAACTTTCACCCATTGCTCCTAATTTAGTCTTCTTGAGATAAATAAGTCTAGCTTCCTTATTAAACCCCAAATGGGGCTACTTCCCCATCTACCCTTATATTGATAATTTGTATCTATGGAATCTGACTTCTACTCCTTATTTCAATGTTATAGGTATAACTAACCCTGAAAGAATAGCTATTCTTCAACCACTCTTCCCTTTAAGTTCTTACCAGTATGCTTACTATTAAAAGTCAAACTGCAATTGACTTCTAGAAACTTAATTTTTAAGGTATATAGTAAGAACAATTGGTTCTCCCAAAGTCCTGGGACACAAACTCTCTTGGGTACGTTCCTGTCCATAGGAAAAGTAGACTTAAACTTAAAGTACAATCATACTGAACTAATGTGGCAAAGTGGTACCTTACAGCACTTGGTTACTAGGAGGCCTTTCTTGAATTGGTAGATGGCATTCTTCACAAGGAGCTATATTCCTTGAAGGTGTTTCTTCTTATGAGTGGTTATTTTTCTGTTTCTGATTGTGTCCATGTTTGTCCTATATGATTCTCTCTTTGAGTTCAGTTGTGTGAAGTGTATCTTACAGGTTCAGTATCTCTAGTAATATGGCCAATTGAGTGAAAAGGAGATAAATAAATTCCACAAATCTCCCCCAATCCTTAAAAAAATGTCTCAAAATGGAATCCTCTTAAATGGAGTTTGTCCATCACTAGAATGATTCAAAGCATTTTTGTACTATCTCTGAATTGACCTATTTCTGTACATAGGTCAAAAATTGTGATATAGTGTACTCCTTGAATCACAAGAAGATTCCTGTGTGGTGTCATCTGCCATGTCATCCAATGGTCAAAATCCTATTTCCATCTCAAATTTATTGAGGATTTATTCACATCTAGTTTATACTTCAGATTGATTAAGTAAATCAAGGTATCGGGTTTTTCTGAGGTTGTAGTAGTTGGATTATCTTTAAAATAGCTACTGAGGACACCCTGATTCTTTTCTTTTTCAACATAAAAGTTTACAGGTCCTTAAACCAATCCTCCTGTGGCATCAGTGAGTTTGTTTATGTCAAATTCTTATTGCTTGCAGGCTCCCTGAAAAAGAATTTGGAGATCTTGCATACCCTTGAAATAATAAACTAAGATTATAATAAAATATACTAGAGAGTTGGGTATATGTAAAATATTTCAAGATTAATTTGAAATGCTCTTTATGAATGATTTCAGTTCCTATTTATTTAGTGTTTTATGAAATTTTGATATATTTTCTTCTTCTCTTCCATTTCCCTTTTGGGTAATATCTTTCCCTTTCCATTTTTTTGGCACCCTGTTGATACATATAAATGAGATGCCAATCATTCAGACTGCCTTCCTCTGGGCATCCTCCAAGTTTTCAATGTCCTTCCCAAATCATGGTGCCCAGAACATAATACTCACATGTGTTCTGATCTGAAGAGAGTGCATTAAGATTAAACTTCTCTGAATTAGTAGAATGTGCCTCTCAATGTATCCAGAGGGCTCATTTGCCTTCCTGGCTGACATAAGATACTGCTAACTCATTTAGAACTTGTACTTCACTAAGACATCCATATATATTTTTAAAAGACAAACTTCTGTCTGTCCTTGCCTTTGCCATCTTGTACTTATGAAATCAATTTTAAATTCACTGGAATAATCTCTTAATTTTATAATTAAAGAAAGTAAGACTCAGAAATTGGAAATGACTTGTCTAAGCTACACAGATAGGAAAGAGCATGAGGAATTTAGATAAATAGTAAAATTGTAACATTACCAATAAGGGGAACTTCTGCCTGACAGAAATCCCTCTGTAAATTCAGGATAGCATCTTCTCTGAAACCAGGAGTCTTACAGAGTTACCTAGAGTACTGGGGGCTTAAGTGACTTGCTCAGGGTCAGATAATATGTGTCAGAGGCAGTAAGTACTTAAAACCACATCCTCCTACTTTCAATTTAACCCTTTCTCTCCTACATCACAGCTGTTTTTCAGGAAGAAGACCTTACTGAGGTTAAATTCAAAAAGCATTCATTAAGCCTATATTGAATGTGTAGCAAGTAGCCTATATTTGCTCTATGAGAGAACAAAGAAAAGAGTCATAAATAGGATAGAAAATACAGATGAATCATGGTCTATGTTGTTGGGAGGAATGCCCAGATCAATGAGATCACAGGTCCATCAAAATAGACATTGGGAATACAAAAATAATAGAATGATCTCTGCTCTCACAGGGCTTATATTTTATTTTGAATGGCATTAGGAAGGAATGGAAGGCAAGGAGAGAATAAAAACTATAAAAACACAGATCAAACATGTATACAGATATTGGGAAAATCCCTTAACTTCACACCCAGGATACATATGCCTATCCAACTCTAATAAGACACAACTTCAAAGTAAAACAAAATTTACAGACTTCAGATTTTGTCCTCTGTATTAGAAGTTAATAGAATAACTCTGTGGTATGTGTGTATTTGTGTGTGTGTATGTGTGTGTGTGTGTGTGTGTGTGTGTGTGTGTGTGTGTGAGACAGAGAGAGAGAGAGAGAGAGAGAGAGAGAGAGAGAACTGGAGTAGAGGCAGGCAGTAACTAAGGGAAAATAGGCAGAGAAGGAAAAAGGAGGGAGAAAGAAAATGTGTATGTAAATTCTCAGTCACCTCTCTTTACATATATAACCTCAAATTCATGGTGCTAAATGTGCCATTATTTGTGGTAAAACAAAGTTATTTCTGCTTCTTGGGAAGCTAGTTGACAATAAGGAGTCCCCTGGGGCAAGATTCTTTTCAGCACAGTCTTTCACCACTGTATTTGTTTTAAAACAGAGGAGTGATTTGTAAGATCTGTTCCTTTAGGAGAAACCTTAGATTGATGCTATGAAGGTTACTCCAATAGCTGAAGATGAAAAAGGAAGGAAAAAAAAGAAAGAAGAAGGGAAAAACATCTCTAAGAAATGATGAACATATTATCACTTCCCATTTTTCCTTCCAGGGAAAGATCCATCCTGTAGCACTGGAAATAATCTGCAGTGCCATCTATCCAAAATAGAAGTAGGAAATGTGCTCAGTTTTCAGCACCAAGGAGCTATCCATCCATTCTCTGCCCTACCAAGTCCTGTGTTCTTTAGCAGCCTTCAATCATGTATTATTTATTGAACACCAATATATTCCATCAAGTACTGAATGTCATTTAAAGGTGAAGATGCCAGGGAGAGAGTGGAAAATGAGGGAAATGTTCATAAATATGGTTGCAGTTGGAGAATACTTCATTAAGAACATCCAAAATGTTAACAAAATAGAATAGGGATGTAAAATGTGTTGATATACTATGTAGATGTCTAAAAATATTCCATTGTGGCTATATTCTTTCTATGTGGTTTGTAGGTTTGGAGACCATGTGGTTCATAGTGACTCTTCTTTCATTTTGCACATTTTTAATTAAAATGGAATTCAGAAAAATATTGCTCTAATAACAGCACATTGAGATCTCTGTAACTTGTTTTTCACAGTGTCACACTATCCACATCACTACTTCGTGAAGTGGATGCCATTATAATACCTGTTTTACAAATAAAAAAACTGAAACTGAAGGAGGTTAATGAATTGGTCAGATTTCCACAGGTATTATCTATCTGAGGCAATATTTGAACTGAGGTTTTCTTCTCTGTTCCAGCATTCTATCCACTATACTACCTAACTGCCATTTAAAATAAATAGAAATACTAATATTTGAATCCAGGTCCTCTATACTAAGTTGTGTTTAAGGGAAAATAATGTGATGTACAACTGAAATAACAGAGAGGAAAGTCTTGAATGTCTTGCTAAAAAATTTAAATTTAATCAATGGGAGCTAATAGTGAACATTTGAATAAAGTGAAAGGGGAATAAAAAGTAAATAATAGCAAATGATTACAATCATGATGCTGCTGTATTATAAGTTCTCTTTTAAAACTAGATATGGAGTATAAATTTCATTCTTTGACTTTCAGTTTCTAGATTTAAATAATCTTAAGGGTTTTCTAAATTTATCGTAAAAATGTGAATGGATAGAAATAAAGTACGTGAATATTTAGTGATAGCTACAAAACACACATTTACATCCTAAATTGTAAATGTGTTCTTTATTTATTTAAGATGATCAATGTGCAAAAAAATTGGTTGTATATGTGTGTATATGTATGTATATATGTATAAACATATATTGGTATGCATATATGTGTGCAAAATCTCAGAGTTGAGATACTTCAGAAGTCATTTAGATATTTAGTTCAACCCATACTTTAACAAGCATCCCCATTATCATTGATCTGATCTGGTCTCTGACAAATGGTCATCTAGCTGTTGCTAAAAGATAAACAATGGTAGGGAATTCCATCTTCCAAAATAGCCTATTAAGTTCTATTTATCCTGAAGTTTGTCTTTAGTCTAAATTTGACTCTCTTGTATTCACTCATTGCACCTAGTTTTACCTCCTGAAGCTAAGTAAAGCAAGTCTAATCTTTCTTCCAGTTGACAGTCCTTCAGATATTAAAGACAAGAATTGTATGGCTCTACAAATCTTATATTCTCTAGGCTAAATATCTTTATCTCTTTAATGGATCCCTGTAGAGCACAGTCCATAGTCAATTTAATATCATAATAGTCATTCTTTTGGACAAGCTCCAGTTTATCACTGTCCTTCCCAAGATATTATATTTGAAAGAAAACACAATACTACAAATGTGGCACAGAGAAGAGTATTCCTGAATGATTGCCTCCCTGATACTTGATACTATGATGCTCTTAATATATCCTAAATGTGCATTAACTTTTAAGAATACTTTTACAACATTGATTCAAAATGACCTTGAAGAAAGTTAAAGCTTTCTGATCTTTTCTTAGTAGCTAATGTCTAGTCCATCCATCTTGTGCATGTGTACAAATTTACATTTCCTCCCATTTGGTTTTGTCTTGCTTAATTATACTTTTGTTCTAGACTCTGGGAATCTTTGTGGATCTGATCTCTGTATTTGAGTTCTATTATTAAGACATAAACAAAATAAGGATCTCTAACTGTGATTTTTCATAGCATGTGGAGCTCTGTGTTTATCCAGAGTGGGAACTCCCCACCTCCACTCCCCGACAGCTATAACTTATCAATAACTTATAAGGTAAATCCAAAGAAGTTTAGTTTCATGAGACACAAAGAGGTTAAGTCAATTGTCCAGGTTTGCACATATAGTAAATGTCTGAGGCAGGATTTAAATTGGAACCAGGGCTTGACTTCAAACCTAGCAGGCTATCCACTATTGAGGTTGTCTCTTTTCAAGGTTTCTTAACTGGGGTCTGTGGACTTTGTTTATAACTGCATTTTGAGAAACATTGATTTATTTTGTAATCCACTGGATATTATGATATTCATTTAAAACACAATTACAAAAAAACAGGGTCTATGGGCTTCACCACTCTTTCAAAGGGATAAAAGATACAAGAAAAGGTTAAGAATGTCTGATTTACTTACAACAAACTGGGGGAAATCTTTATGGTAAGTCTCTCTGACAAGGGCTTCATTTCCCAAACATATAAAGAACTGAGTCAAAAATTTTTTAAGAATACAAAGTATTTCCCAACTGACAAATAGTCAAAGGATATGAACAGGCAAATCTTACATGAAGAAACTAAAACTATCTTTAGTCATATGAAAAAATGCTCCAAATCACTATTGATTAGAGAAATACAAATTAAAATAACCCTAAGCTATCACCTCACACTCATTAGATTGTATAACATGACAAAAAAAGAAAATGAGAAATATTGCAGGGAATGAGGAAAAACCAGCACACTAGCACAATGCTGGTTGAACTGTGAACTGAAACAATCATTCTGTAGATCTGTCTGGAACCATGTCCAAAGGGCCATCAAAAGGTGCAAACCCTTTGATCCAGCAATGCTACTACTAGGTCTGTATCCCTAAGAGAGTAAAGGGAGGAGAAAAGAACCTACTTGTAAAAAAATATTTATAGCAGGTCTTTTTGTGGTGGCACAGAACTGGAAACCGAAGGGATATCCATTAATTGGAGAATGGCTGAACAAGTTGTGGAATATGCTTATGCTGGAATACTCTTGTACCACAAGAAATGACAAAATGATTACAAAAAATCCTGGAAAGATTTATGTGAAGTGATATGAAGTGAAGTAATCAAAATCATAAGAACAACAATAATGTACAATAATCAACTGTGAATGACTTAACTATAACCAAAGAGCCAAGATTCCAGGACAACTACAAAAGACTCATGACAAAAAAAAATGGATGGATATCCACCTCCATAGAAGGAACAAAGTCTGAGGGCAAACTGAAATATACTATTCTTTACTTCCTCCATGAACTTTTCTCTAGCATAGTTGATGTGAATTTTCTTTTACAACATAATGAACATGGAAATATTTATTGAATGAAAATATACTTACAACTTCTATCATATTGCCTGACTTTTTGAGGTTGGGGGGGTAGGACGAGAGAGAGAGAGAGAGAGAGAGAGAGAGAGAGAGAGAGAGAGAGAGAGAGAGAGAGAGAG
>NC_058131.1:71131561-71193114 GCF_016433145.1 Gracilinanus agilis
TTATATTATATTATATTATATTATATTATATTATATTATATTATATTATATTATATTATATTATATTATATATAGGCAACATAAAATCAAAAGTATTGGATTCAGAAAGCCTTGAGTTCTAATTTCAGTATGACTACTCACCAGTACTGTCATCAGCAATTATTTCTATCTTTTTACTTCATTCTATTTGGTCAAATAAAAGGAGAGAAGCAAATTAAATAAAAGGAGAGAAGTAGAGTAACTTGGAATTTCTCGTAACTCCTACAGCTTCCAAAGACTCTTCTAGTTCTTACATTCCATGTTTTATAGTCATTTCCAATTATTTTTATACTTAATTGTCCAAAGTGAAGACTGAAATTCCAAGTCAAAACCTACCTTTGTATACTTCTATAGTGCTATAGTCTATATGTGGTGTGTGTATGTAGATGCACACACACATACTCACATACATATACTGTCTCCATCCTGTTTCTTTTTCTCTCTTTGTCACAAGTCATTTGTAACACATGTACACACTCCCAAACACACACAGAACAGCCTTCAGTGGAGAAAGGAGCACCAAAGTGACACTAGGTTTTATCTGTGTTTTGTTACCTTAGTTAAATAAGTTTTAAGCTCAGGTTGAATCAATATACTAAAGGATAATTTAATGAAAAGAAGACACAAATTGTGTTTTCTTGTTTCTCTGAAATAAATTAATTCACATGGTGCTTTATCTTGTTTAGAAGTTGTCTCAGCCCAGGAGATATCACTGAATAATCTTTAATGTGGACGAATAAACTCAGCACAGTGCAGAGATATGTTTAAATAACATTGATAAATCAAATTTAAACATCAATACTTGTTAGCATTCCTTTAAATGTGCTCTCCTTTGAGCTAATGAAAACCTTGGAGCAGTTCGTGAGGCCCTGCCATTATTGATTACAAAGTGTTGTAATTTGCCGCCAGAGATTACACTATGCATGAAAGTTTCACATTCATATTTTCCAACTAAGGAAAAGTAATAATTACAAATTAACTGAATGAAACCTTATTGAAATGCAATCCTTATGGCATTTTAGTAAAGCAGTCACAAGCCTAGCAAGGTTCCCACAAATGGCTTGTATGTCACGAGTCCATTTGTCTTTGAACAAAAGATGAGTTTCAGTTATTTTAATTGTACATCTGTTTTCTTGGTTTTTCAATAGTCTTATTTACCAGTGTTAGAAATATTGATGCATTCTTCCTTAAGTCATAATTACAGCTTAGGCACATACTGTTTTGTACAAAAAAAAGAAAAAAAAAGTCTTTGCTAATAATCATTGCTCAAATCTACATTGAACTTTATAAAACAGGATGGTGGGATAGTTTGAGTTGTATTTTTAGTCTTATCACAAAGTTGAGGAAACTGAGGGGGCAGAAACTCACGTACCTAATAAAGGACAGAGCTGGAACAAGAGTTTAGGTCTGGAAATTTGTAATTTGTGCATTCTTCTAAGCCAGGATACCTGTTGATAGATATTTTATAACTACTCCTTGGGGAAATTGATGATACGAAATAAGTAAAAACAGCAATTGTGTTGCTTGGTCTTATCCAACGATCCCTGATTTAAGGTCGACTTTTCTAAGCATATATTATATCCTCTTGGTAGAATATATAATAGTTTAGGAGAGAGACTGTGTCACTTTCATTCTAGTTCTTCAACACAAAGCAAAAAGCACAATGAACACTAAATGTTTGTCAAATATATTCCTTCTGTCAGTGAAAATAATAACAATAAAACCTAATGCTTTCATAACACTTTTTATAACACTTACTAAGTACCAGGTATTATACTTAACATTTTGTAATTATTATCTCATTTGATCCTAAAAGAACCCTGAAAGGGAGGTGCCATTATCATTTCCATTTTATATATGAGAAAACTGAGACAAATAGAGGTTAAGAGATTTGTCCAGAATCAGACAACTAGCAAGTGGCTGAGGCCAGATTTGAACTCAGAATTTCTTGGCTCTAAGTCTAGCTCTCTACTAACCACCAGCTTCTCATCTTATAGGATTGCTATCCATCCCTCACCCCCAAATCTTCCAGAGGGTATTCATCCAGGGACAGAAGGCTGGTCTTCCTCTGGTTCTGTTTACCATTTTGTGACTTCCTTTGTATCACTTGGATTGTTCATCCATTATCTCTCCCTTTCACATGTAACAAACCTCTTTCTTTTTCAGTAATCTTTTGGTTTCTTTTACAATTAAAATATGAAAATGGACATAGTTGAGGTAAAGAATTGATGGACTTGGGACTAAAAGGTCTTTAGTGGCTATTTTGTATGATAATTTCATTTTCAGATGAGAAAACTGAGGTCCAGAGAAGTTAAGGGACCTACCCAAAGTCTTACAGAAAATGATAGAGTGAATATCCCTACTCTATGGATTAGTCTTAGCACAGCACTTAACATTTACATTCACATTTTATATACTTTTTCTTACTCCCTTTTAAACTTTTTTCAATTTTCAAGAATTTATTTTTGCCTTTTCTAACCTCTCCCTTTCACCACAGGGGAAAAGAAAGGAGGGCAAAATACTTTTCCTAAAATGAATATAGTCAAACAAAATAAATTCTTAGGTTGCTCAGTTTCAAAAAAGATGCCTCATTCTTCACATTCGTTCTCTGACAGTAAGTCAGGGCATTGTATATTGTACATCATCAGTTCCCTCTGTTGTTGTTCAGTCTTTTCAGTCATGTCTTATTTTTTGTGATACCTTTTGGGATTTTCTTTAAAAAGCTACTTATAGAGTTTTCCATTTCTTTCTCCAACTTACTTTACAGATGAGGAAATCGAGTCAAAAAGATTTATGCCACTTGCCCAGGGTCACATAACTAGTAAATATCTAAGGCTGGATTTGAACTCAGGTCTTCCTGATTCCAGGCCTGACACTTTATTCTCTGTGCTGCCAGACATCACGCAGTCCTCTCAATGTGAATTTTTGCATTAATGAGTGTTCTGATATCTCAAAATTATTCATTTTTACACTGTTATTAAAGTACATATTCTTGGGGTAGCTGGGTAGCTCAGTGGATTGAGAGTCAGACCTAGAGATGGGATGTCCTAGGTTCAAAATCTGGCCTCAGACCCTTCCCAGCTGTGTGACCCTGATCAAGTCACTTGACCCCGATTGCCCAGCCTTACCACTCTTCCACCTAGGAGCCAATACACAGAAGTTAAGGGTTTAAAAAATAATAAAGTACATATTCTTCTCCCACATATTTTCAATTGATTCTGCATTGGTTCATACAAACATAGTAAAGTCTTTCTGAAACAGGCCTCCTTATCATTCATAAAACCCCAAATTATCCTATAATATCTATACCTCATAATTTGTTTAGCCATTCCTTGATGGGCACTCCCTTAGTTTCCAGGACTTTGCCACTACAAAAGGAGCTGCAATAAAATATTTTGTACATATTTAACCTTTTTATCTTTCTTTGACCTCTAGAGGGAATATAGAGCTAATTTGTAAACAGTTATTATAGGAATTATTTATTCAATGATGATGATAATCAACTTACGATGATAAAAATATTAATGGTGATTGCAATAATCTTGATAAAGATTCCTATTGTATATAATAATGAGGTTAAAAACAATAGAAATACTTTTAGAACAAGCATCAATACTTTGGAACTCCTTGTTGAAATACCACTCAGCAGAGAAAGAGTAAAAACCAAATATAGGTAAGAATAACAAAAAAAAATAGCGAGAATAACTAGTAATCCTGTAATACTTTTAGATTTGCAAAGCACTTTGCAAATAATTTCTCATTTTATTCTTGTAAAATCCTTTGGGGTAGGAGTAGGTGCTATTATTATCATCCCCATTTACAGATGATGAAATTTAGTAGGATAGTGGTTAAGTGAATTGCCCAGAGTCATACTGCTAGTAGGTATCTGAGTCTGGGTTTGAACATAGGTCTTCTTCCAAGTCCAGAATTCTATACACTCTGTCACCGAGCTGCCTCTAGCTTGAGAGGGGGATTAGAGATGAAGGTAGGAGGATTGGAGGAATGGGAGAGAGGAGAGAGGAAGGTAGAGGAAGGGAAAGGAAGGTAGCCCCAGCCCTGGCGGGGGAAATTGACCAGAGCCCCTAATAAATGATCAGATAGCAACTTTAGGGTTTAGAAAGGGAAGGTCTAGGAAAAACAAGGAGGTAGATAGAAAGGGGGAAAAAGGCACCAAGAGAGAGAGCTCCAGGGTAGAGAGAGAAAAAGTCCCTTTTATACTTTCTCTGACACCTCCCACAAAGGAAGTGGGAGGTTTTGGGGGAAGTTGTAGCAGAGAAAGTCCTGGGAGTTATAGTCTGCCAGGGCTTATGATAATTCCAAATGAGACAGCTACAAATATATAGCTAGAAACACTTTTTGAAATCCTTCCAGCTTGCTACTTTTCTAGCTTTCTACCTTTTAGAGATTACACTCTTTCAGCAAGGCCTTTGACAACCCAAGAGCACCTCTGTGTTATAATATAACATCTGAACATAGCTTTTCTGGGAGGAAGGAGCAATAATCATAATAAGGATTGGGACTAGACCTTTGATTTCATTAGTATAGGATTTTTTTCTCTACCAAAGAAAGTTAACACTTTCTTTCGAAGTTATAATCTTAGAGAAGATGATGATGGTGATGAAGAAGATGAGACTTATGGATCAACTTATCACAATTAGAAATTATAAAAGGGTTAAAAATGCATCTTTCTTAAGTAACAGAAAAAAACTATGCAAGAGATCATCTTATCTTTGCCACTTCTAAGATTATCTCCAATTTATCCTGTACATATCATATCCTATTTGTATGAGCCATTACATATTTTGTTCTCCATTAATCTGTGAATTCCTTAAGTGGAAACTTTTTTATTTCTTTAAGTTTCACTTGCTTGGTTTCCTTTCTTTGCCTGGCAAAGTGTTTGGCACATAGTAGGTGCTTCATAAATGTATGTTCATTCACGTACTGACTGCAAAAACTTAGCATATGCCTAATACCTAGTAAGATATAACCTGGTGGCTACACTCACACATCAGAATTTCACTCTCCTTTATGAAGTTACAGATAAGAAATCCCTCTACTCTAACTTCAAAATATCCTGGAGAACTTAACTAATTAATTTCCTGGAACCTGACTCCTATCACAGTAAGAATAACTGCCTGCAATCACCTGGATTGATGATATAGATCCACAAAGATTTAAGAACAGCTTATCTATTAGGTATCATCTTACCAAAAACTCATAAATCCCAAATTCTGTGGAAATAGAAAGCTTTCAGAATAGAAATGTAACAGAAGCAATATAAATAATATCAGAACTGTATGAAGTGCATATCATCTCTGTCAACCTATCTGCTTTTTGAGTAAGAGATGCTATGAATGAACCTAAAGATGAGCCTTAAGAAACTGAATCAAGTTCATAAAAATAAGAGGCATTCCCCAGTTGACAAATGCTCATAGGTTAGAGACAGGAGGTTTACAGAAAAAGAAGCCAAAGTTATCAAAAGCCAGTTGAAAAAAATTCTTTAAATCACTATTGATTAGAGAAATGCAAACTAAAACAATTCTAAGATACTACCTCACATCTATCAGATTAACTATCCTGATAAAAGAAGAAAAATGACAAATGCTGGTGGGGATTTAGAAAAAATGGAACATTGATGCACTGTTGGTGGAGTTATGGACTGGTCCAATCAATCTGGAGAACAATTTGGAACTATTAACCTAAAGGCTATAAAATTGTGCATGACCTTTGATCCTATAATATCATTATTATGCCATATTCCAAGAGATGAAAGGGAAAAGATAAGGATCTATATGTGCCCTAATATTTACAGCAGCCTTTTTTCTGGTGAAAAAGGACATGAAATTGAAAGGGCACCCATTAACTGGTGAATGGTTGAACAAATTGTGGCACCTGATTGTCATGGAATACTACTGTGTTATAAGTAGTGATGAGCAGAATGGTTTCATAAAAACCTGGAAAGATTTTGAGCAGATGCAAAGTGAAGCAAGTAAAACCAGGAGAATAGTGTACAAAGTAATAGCAATATTATAAGAATGATCAACTGGGAAAGACTTAACTATTGTGACTAATATAATTATTTAAGACAAATCCAAAAGATACATGATGAACATGCTATTCACCTTCAGAGAAAGAAGTTAAGTTATACATACACCCAAACAATTAAAACTAGATCTAAACAATTGGAAAAATATTGAGTGCTCATGGGTAGGATGAGCTAACCTAATAAAAATGACCATTCTACCCAAATTAATTTACTTATTTAGTTCCATACCTATCAAACTACCAAAAAACGATTTTACTGAATTAGAAAAAACTATTAAAAAGTTCATTTTGGAAGAACAAAAGATCAAGAAGAATATCAAGGGAAATAATGAAAAAATGTGAAGGAAGGTGGCCTAGCAGTACCAGATATTAACTATACTATAAAGCAGCAGTCATCAAAACAATATGGTACTGGCTAAGAGACAGAAGGGAGGATCAATGGAATAGACTTGGGGTAAGTCACATCAGCAAGACAGTGTATGATAAACCCAAAGAGCCCAACTTTTGGGACAAAAATCCACTATTTGACAAAAACTCCTGGGAAAATTGGAAAACAATATGGGAGAGATTAGGTTTAGATCAACATCTCACACCCTACACCAAGATAAATTCAGAATGGGTGAAAGACATGAATATAAAGAAGGCAACTGTAAGTAAATTAAGTGAACACAGAATAGTATACTTGTCAGATCTCTGGGAAAGGAAAGATTTTAAAACCAAGGAAGAGTTAGAAAAAATTACAAAATGTAAAATAAATAATTTTGATTATATTAAATTAATTTTTTTGTACAAACAAAAACAATGCAACAAAAATCAGAAGGGAAACAACAAACTGGGAAAAATCTTTATAACAAAAAATTCTGACAGAGGTCTAATTATTCAAATATACAAGGAACTAAATCAATTGTATAAAAAATCAAGCATTCCCCAATTGATAAATGGGCAAGGGACATGAATAGGCAATTTTCAGATAAAGACATCAAACCTATCAATAAGCACATGAGAAAGTGTTCTAAATTTCTAATAATTAGAAAAATACAAATCAAAAGAACTCTGAGGTACCACCTCACATCTAGCAGATTGGCTAAAATGATAGCAGGGGAGAGTAATGAATGTTGGAAGGGATGTGGCAAAATTGGGACATTAATGCATTGCTGGTGTGTAAATAGAATTAGCCAGATCCCATTTAATAGTCAAAAATCTACTCGACCTAGGCGTGCTAATGATGTCACTCCCACCTCCCTTAGTGGGGAGGGGAGACGAGTTACCCACACGTGACAATAAGTAACAAATCAAGAATAAGGGACTGCCCTTTGGGCAGTCCAAATCAATGTAGAAACTGCCATTTGTCCATTTGAATTAGAGGTGGACCACAGGAAGTGATGAAAGACACACTCTCTTTAAGTAAGTTAGTGAACTTCCTGTAGAGGGAGTTGTCGTCTGGAACTGGAAGAAGAAGCATCTCCTGAGACCACAGACAGATTACACTCTGTATTGTCACGTGGGTAAGTTAGGCTGGCTTCCTTGGCCTAGCTGGGCCAATTCTAAACTCTGCCTATCCGGCTGTTGGGCCTTGCGGCTTACAGCTTCATTTATTTAGTCTTCTAACCTCCCTCTTCTCTTTATCCCTACTCACCTTCTGATTGTAAATAAACTCCTCAACCCGATGCTGACTTGGGTCTGATTTAATTACGGAATCAACCTGAATTGTTGATTCCTGGCGGCCACATATTTTAAAGATATAATTATAATAACTAAATTTTAATTCTTACACTGGTGGAGTTGTGAACTGATCCAACTATTCTGGAAGGCAATTTGGAATTATGCCCAAAGAGTGATAAAAGAATGCCTGCCCTTTGATCCAGCCATACCATTGCTGGGTTTGTACCCCAAAGAGATCATAGATAAACAGACTTGCACAAAAATATTTATAGCCGTGCTCTTTGTGGTGGCAAAAAACTGGAAAGCGGAGGTATGCCCTTCAGTTGGGGAATGATTGAACAAATTGTGGTATATGCTGGTGATGGAATACTATTGTGCTCAAAGGAATAATAAACTGGAGGAATTCCATGTGAACTGGAAAGACCTCCAGGAATTGATGCAGAGTGAAAGGAGCAGAGCCAGAAGAACATTGTACACAGAGACTGATACACTGTGGTAAAATGGAATGTAATGGACTTCTGTACTAGCAGCAATGCAATGACCCAGGACAATTCTGAGGGATTTATGGAAAAGAACTCTACCCACGTTCAGAGGAAGAACTACAGGAGAGGAAACACAGAAGAAAAACAACTGCTTGAACACTTGAGTTGATGAGGACATGATTGGGGCTTTAGACCTGAAAGGACCACATCAATGCAACTATCAATAATATGTAAATAAGTCTTGATTGATGATACATGTTAAAACCAGTGCAAATGCGAGTTAGCTATAGGGAGGTGGTGTTTGAGGGGGTGAAGGAGAAAGTAAAAACATGAATCATGTAAGTATGGAAAATTTTTCTAAAAATAAAAAATTAATTAAAAAAATCAATATTGTGTATTTGTTTCAAAGCAGAAAAGTGGTAAATACTAGAAAATGGGGATTAAGTGACTTGTCCAGGGTCACACAGCTAGAGGGCATCTGAGGTCAGATTTGAAGCTAGGACCTCCCATCTCTAGGACAGACTCTTAATCCATTGAGTCCCCCCTGTTTTATTCAATATATTATTGAACATTAGTCAACATATTTTAGAACATTAAATAAAAAGGAGACATTTGACCTAGGACCCTCTCTCTGAACTCCATTGATTAAGAGAAAATGATTTTTCCGAGCTGACAATGATTTCAACCTATCAAAAACTGCAAACATTTAAGGTTTATAAACAGTTTTCTAGAATAGCAACCTGATTTTGCAGGCAGAAGGCTTCAATCAATTCCAAAGTGTAACATTGGCTACTAATATGACCCTTGGTAAGATATTAAACCTCTGACTCTCAGCTTTCTCAGATCAACTAAAAGTTTGGACATTATATTTCCCTTTCATCTCTGATTAAATAATCTCAATTTATATAGTGAAATTTTTAACATTTCCATTTTGCAGATAAAGTAACTGAGATTTGGAGAAACATATTATTCTAATAATTTAGCACATCTTACTCTAATTATCCTTCACATATCCATCTAGGCTGTGACATTAAAATATCATATCTCAGAAATTTCAAATTCCCAAATCATCATCATCATCATCACTATCAACATTGTTATTGTTACTACTTAGCTATAATGGAGATCTTTGAAGATTTTAGTCTTGCAAACTCCCCACGTTTATCTGGTCTAGAATCTAATTTTTAAGAGAACATTTGAAATCATTATGATTATTTTAATTTAATCATATTATCATATGCAATAAGTATTTGTGAATATATTATGTCTTTACATATGAGTATTTTGGCATTATCAAAAGATCTGGATAAAAATTGCCAAGTTCTGAGATTTTCTGATATTTGAATAATTGAAAAGATTCATGGCTTCACTGAAGCAAATTTAAAATTCTCTATAACTTAGTAGCTTTTTTCTTTAATGCTAGGGCCAAAAATTTCACTAGTTGGTGGCCAGCCGTTGGGTGAAAGTCCACACCATACTTAATGAGAATGCTCTCTGAGAAACTCTTAGCTCATCACCAGATCTAGATTTTCTATCCATACAAGACCTGCTACAACTTGTATTCTATTGGCATAGCCCTTGAGAGCAAAGGACTATTTCCCTAACACTATGACTCATCTGGGCAATACTTTAAAAGGAGAAAGTACTTAGAACTGTTGAAAATGTACACAAGGAGCTTAAAATTGTACACAGAATCAAGGAAAGTGGAATGTTTGGACTCTTTACATTACAGTTTCTGAAGAAGTGGCACTGAGGAAAACAAAGATTAAAAGAACAGCTGGACTAGATTAAAAGACAACTTAATTTTGAGGACATCAAATAATTGATTTTCAAGTCATCTGGATAAAGGGGCCATGCGAAAAGAGTGGAAAAGATGGCTTCTATCTGCCTTTCCAAGTTTATTTCACTTTCTATCATCTTCACACACTCTACATTCCAACAAAGCTATTATAATGACTGTTACCTGACCATGATATTCCATATAGTGGCTTCATGCCTTTTTTTTCTATTTTCCCTGTGCCTTGAAAACCCTGGTTTCCAGGATTCTATTCTCTACTCCAGACCCTCCTCCAGTTTGGCCTCCAGGTGGTCTTCCTAAAGCACGAATCTGGCCATCAGGTTCCTAAACATACACACACACACACACACACACACACACACACACACACACACACACACATCTAGTGGTCTTCTGTCCTCTCCAGATTAAATACAAAATCCTCTTTTATTTGAAGTCCTTCACAACTTGTCTCCTTCCTACTTTTCCATTATCCTTTTATCTTCAGCCCTTCTATGTAATATACAACCCAGATACAATCCAGCCTTTTGGTTATATCTCACATTTCACATTCTTTCTCCCAGCTGTATCGCTTTTCATTGGCTGTTCCCCATGCCTGCAATGATCTCCTTCCTGACTTCCCTAGATTTCTTTAAGACTCAACTTTAATCCTGGTTTCTTCAAGAGGCCTTTCTCAGTCCCTCCCACTGCCACTACTCCCAATATCTTTTAGATTGCATGACTTCTACAACTTCAAAATTTTAACTTCTTTTACCTGGGAATTCTCCATATCCATGAAATCACAGATCTGGCCCTTATCCTTTTCCCTTACTTACATATACACAGAGTAGCAGTAAATATACTTTTACAGACATACAATTGAGTGAAAGATATAAGGAGTACAAGATTACACTCTACTTACAGTTAATTATTAAAAAATAATTTGATTTCATGAAGCAACATACCATTCTCAAAGGCTTCTTCTAAAATATATATCTTTGTACACAGCATAATATTAAAAAAATTCCTTAAAATTTTCAACAACAGAGATAACTTAGTTTGATGATAAGGTGAAGCACCGAAGAAAAGATTTTAAAAAGGTATTCACAGGGGGTAACTGGGTGGCTAAATGGATTAAGAGCCAGGCCCAGAGACAGTAGGTCCTGGGTTCAAGTCTGGCCTATGACACGTCCTAGCTGTGTGATCCTAGACAAGTCACTTAACTCCTATTGCTTACCTTTTAACACTCCAGTGTTAAATATCCAGTATTGATTCTAAGACAGAATGTGAGGTTGTTTTTTTTAATGTTTTCAGGAAATGCTGAAATTAAAGAAGAATTCTCTAAACATAATGAAATCTTATGTATATTCTTGTTTTTATAACATCATATTAATTACATCAAACTGAACAACTTTAAGGATCCTCCTATATGAAATCCATGATCCTTTAAAAAATTTAGCCTATCTGAAGAGGAAAAACAAAGTGTCTTAAGACTGTTCAAATTATGATAAACTTTGATGGGCATCCTAAAGAGCTGTCTATCAATATACATATCTGTATAGGATTCTGTGGATGGATAAGAAGCTTGGTCCAGATCATAAAATTATAGAAAATCATGATAATATTAATGAAGATGACAGCTGGTTTTTAAATAGCACATACTATTTGCTAAGAACTGTGCTAAATACTTTTCAAATATTACCTTGTTTGATCTTCACCATAATCCTAGGGTAAACATACTATTACTATCCCCATTTTACAGTCAAGGAAAGTGATAAAAAACAAAAGGCTTAAGTGCCCAACGTAAATTCCATAGATAGCTAATATTGGAAATAAAATTTGAACTCAGGTCTTCAAGAATACAGAACCAGTGCTCTATCTATAATATCACTTAGGGAAAGGAAAATGGGTTTAGCTGCCTTTAATAAATTCTGCAAATTCTTTAGTGAACCAAAGTTTTTCCCTGAAACAAAGATTATGTCATAGAGGATAGAATGCTAGATTATATTCAGGAAGCCTTGGGCTCAAATCTTATTTCAGTCATTTATTTATAGACTTGTAGTCAGGAAGCCTTGGGCTCATATTCTGTTTCAGTCATTTATTTATTCTTTACGTGGCCCTGAGCAAATCATGTAACCTTTCTTCAATTTTCTTGTCCATAAAATGGGGACAAAATACTTATTTCACAGGATTATTGTGAGGCTCAAATAAAAATCTTAAAATGTAAGTGTTTTGAAATCCATAAAGGTCTTAAAATGCCTATTATTAGCATTCTTCTTATATTTTACATTGATATATTTCCATCTCTTTGGCATGGCACTGATTTGTGGATTAACTAGAGTCTTTAAAAATCTAATATTGAGGATATCCAAAAAGATAATGAATATACACATGGTGGGATGTGGGATACAGCCTTCAAATGATTATATTAGAAAGAAATTTCATAGGAGAAGCATCAAAGATGATGTCAGCAAAGAAATTTGTGAAAAGAGGGAAAATATGATGGGGCAATCACAAACCAAAATCAATGGATAAATGATGAACACCTTTCATTCTCCAATAGAATCAATGTAATATTGAAAGATTTAGAGAAAGGTCTCAAGAACAGGAGGAGAACTTTCTATTGAAGATTCATGGAATGACATGGTCAAGAGTCACACAGGATAGACAGGTATGAATTGGGATATAATTTGAACTGTTGAGGGATCAACCATGCTAATGGAATCACAGATTTACTGACATGTCCCTGAACCCAGCATAATGCCTTAAACATAGTATGTGTTGAATGTGTGTTGAATTAAATTATCTATGTTTATATCTCCCTCCATATGAGCACTGTGATGTGTGTTGTGAAAAAGTATTATGAATTCTTAGTTTGAATTAAAGAGTCTAATTAGCAGCTTCAAATGGGTACAGGTCTAATAGAAAAGCTAAAGACAAACTTCTCAAAGAAGAGGTGGGATATTTCAAAGTAGGAGTAGTATGAACAAAGACACAAGCTAGAATGAATCCAGAGGAAAGAGTGAGAAAATGAGGAAACTCAAAAATTTTCTCATACAAGAATGAATGGTAGGAAAGGAACAAATAGATGTGTAACCTAGGAATTTGGCAAAAGCAATTTCATAGTCTTCAACTATTTGAATGACTCTCATAAGAGAAAAAAGGAATTGGAACTTTTCCTGATTTTTCTTAATAGAGAGTGGTTGGGGAGGAATAATCAAGTAGACAAGTGAAACAAGTGTTTTTCAAATTATTTTTTTCAATTAATTAATGCTTATCTTCTCTTCTCTCACTACCATCCCACAACTGGGAGAAGTTTTTGAGAAATATCATATCATATTAAATAAGTAAAATACTTACTATGTGTCAGGCATTGTGCTAAGTATTGAAGATATAAAGAATGAATAGCCTTGGTCCTCAAAAGATTAAAGGTTAAATATTTAAGGTTTCAATAGGCAGCTTTCAGATGAAAAAATCAAAGCTATCAATAATTATATGAAGAAATGTTCTAAATACCTCCTGATTAGAGGAAGTAAAACAACTCTAAGGTTCCACCACCTCACACCTATCAGATTATTCAATATGACAGTAAAGGGAAATGATAAATGTTGGAGGCAATGTGGCAGAATTGGAACAGTTATGCATTGCTGTTGGAGTTGTGAACTGATCCAACCATACTGGATGGCAATTTGGAATTATGCCAAAAGGACTACAAAAGAATGCAAACTTTTTGATTTAGTAATAACAGTACTAGATATGTATCACAAAGAGATAAAAAAATGGAAAGGACCTATTTGTACAAAAATATTTATAGCTGTTCTTTTTGTGGTGGCAAAGAATTTGAAACTAAAGGAATGTCTCTCAATTGGGGGATGGCTGAATAAATTGTGGTATAAAATGGTGATTGAATGCTACTGCGTTATAAGGAATGATGAACAGGATGAGTTCAGAAAGAGCTGGAAAGACATACATGAACTGATGTAGAGAAAAATAAGCAGAACCAGGAGATCATTATGCACAATAGCTGTAATATTGTGGAATGATTAAATATGATAGACTGTTACTAACAGCAATACAATGATGCAGGACAATTCTAAGGACTTATGAAAAAAAATGCTATCCACTTCCAGAGAAAGAACTGTTGGAGTATAAATGCAGATGAAAATTATTATTTATAACTTGTTTATTGGGATATATGTTATTTGCTTACAAAATGAATAATATCAAAATGTGTTTTGCATGATAACATATGTATAACAAGGAAAAA
Organism: Gracilinanus agilis; assembly: GCF_016433145.1. Classification (NCBI taxonomy): domain Eukaryota; kingdom Metazoa; phylum Chordata; class Mammalia; order Didelphimorphia; family Didelphidae; genus Gracilinanus; species Gracilinanus agilis. The sequence goes on from NC_058131.1 coordinate 71,145,834, forward strand.
TTAAAGTCCTAAAGAATCTAAAATTTCAGTTCAATATAAAGGGTGAAAGGGTGGTGAAAGGAGAGAACTCTCTAACAATAAGTCATTCCAAAGAGACATGAGATATCATAGAAGAACCTCCCTAATCCTGAATGTCTTCCTAAGGATGCTAACTGACCACTTGTCAGAGATGATCTATTGGATCAAATGAATTTTGTGGGCCCTTCTAATTTTGAGATGCTGGTTTTAGATATGAAGAAGAAAACTGGGCAATGAACCCACAAAACCCTCTGGAAGGAGGGACATAAAGTGAAAACCCCAGAAGGTGGCACTAAAATAAAGACACTAAATAATAACAATGACAGGCAAAGACTGGGCATAGATCAACCCCTTTGAGTATTAGAGATTAGAGGTTATCTTTTGATATGACAGCCAGTGCTCCTAAGATCTCAAAAGACCATTTTCTTTTCAGAGTTTAAAAATAAATAAACAAAAATTTGACAGGAGAATTATAATCTGCCTTCATACACATTTATGAAGACCATGTTATGAAATTCACCTATTTATTTCATCCTAGCATGAAAAGCATTGAGTAACACATGTTTACATTTTAAGATACCATAGCAAAACAATTAGTAAACAGGCTCCCCAAACTGTCCATTTGAAGTAACATTTTTTACAATGCGCATACCCTAGTAAGTCACAAGATGCTGACAACACAATATGCCAGCTGCCAAAGGAGAAACTGATGAAAAAGCAGTAATTCTGAATTTTAATATAATATAAACCATGTCAGCAACATTTGTGAATAGCAGCTGCCAGGATTTCAGTCGAACTTGAATGGATAATGTTATTTTTATGTTCGGCTCTCTTCTCATGAATTAAACTTTTTCCTCTTTTTTTCTCATTCAATAAGCTATAGATCTTAACAAAAAATGGTGACATAATGGTGTGAATAATAACAATAACTCACATTTCTAGACTGCCTTAAGATTTGTGGAGAATTTTTTCTCTCAACTTTTCTGAGTAAAACAAACTCCATTTTACAGATGAGGAAACTGAGACTCAGAGAGGTAAAGTGTTTTGCCTATTGTTAAATGGCTAATAAGAATCAGAGTGGTATTTGAACCTGAACTCTTCCTAGGCTCTCTCTTCTGAAGCTTAGTGTGGTTCATTCATCATCACCTGTACCATACTGATAAATCTGACTGGTTTGCCAAAAGGGCAATTGCTTGGCTACAATCACTGTCAGAGGCCAAGGACTATTCTTGGTACAAGGGAAGATATATGTCACTTCTTAAACCCCACCAGTGTGCTTCCTGCTTTAAAAAATCCACCAAGATAACACTTTAACTCTCAAACATTAATTATTTACTAACAGAAAACAAAGTAATAATAATAATCATAAAAGAATATAGCCATTAACCCATAAACCCAGTAACACTACCACAAGCAATGCACAAAGTACTTACAGAGAAGAATAGATAAAGATTATAGAAAACTAGCAGTGAGGCAGTGAGTGGGAATACTTATGTTTCTAGGGCAACTGGTAATTTGAGACTAAGTCCTTGATGCCCTGTTACTTCAAAGAAGAGTATGCACCATTCATCACCTGTAGAGCAGAACTCTCTTAACAAACCTCTTATATCTCCTTTTGGGCAATTATTTGTCGATTATATTATAATAAGGATTACTTTTTGTGTATTGGTTGGATATATAAATGACACATGAGGTCCCTCTGAATTAAACATTCTGTGTTTATGAAATCATTTTTCTGTCACTTTTGAACTGGTAATAAAGAATTAATTTTATTAGCAAACAACAGCCATAACCCCAAGGTATGAATAGATTCCAAGGTCTGTTCCCTTACCTGAGCACTAAAACAGTATTTTACTCTTCAGTAAAAAGAAGTTCCCTTAACATAGGAAGGCCAAATAAGCAAAACTACTCAAGTGTGCTCTTTTTTTTTTTTTGAGGGGATTCTATCGCATATGCTATAGAGAACAGTACAAGTTAACATAAGTGAGCCTCTGGAATTTTCCCCTCCCTGGAACCAAAGGAGGGGATTAAAAGAAAGCGAGAATTTCCCCCCATCAGCAAGTTCTTCAAGCAGAAGAAGGGTCTGCATTGTCCTATCAGCTCCCAGCATCAGTATTTTCCTCCAATAAGGTCAGGTCCCTATATTATCTGCAGAGCTTTTCTATTTCTATTTAGTAGACCATGATGGAATTTTCAGATCTTTCAGCTTCTCAGCTCTCTTAACCTCTGGCTCTTGCATATAGCTTCTAATATCAGCTTCTACTTATAATTGCCTAGTTCTTCTTCTCTTTCTTGCCTCAACTAAGCACCTATGCATTTGTAATGAACCACCTCAATTTTAGAATGAGAAGCCCTAAATCCATATTTCTGTCAAATGACATGCATTATCATTGTACAACTGTCCTATTGCACCCAAATGGTTCTTTAATTCAATTTTCCGGGGACAAATTCCAAATTCCTTAAAAGAAAAGTCATAGTTAATTAGCTGATGAGGAACAATGCACTGTATCAAATCTTTACTATCTGTACTTTTGCTTCTGAATAGGTAGTTTTCATTCAAGTCCTCTCAGAACTCTCTATGATTCTCCTCAAGTATTTTCATCAAAGGGAGTCACATTTTTCTTAGATCCTCTCAGAATTCTGAGACTTTTCTCAAGATGGTATTCTTTCTGGGTTTTTTTTTCACATAAATGTCCTTTTCCTGCCCCTTTCAGTAAACAAACTGTCTACATAAGAAAGGGGAATTACCTTACACCAGGTTTTATGGCTCCCAAGTTCAGCACCCGAGAGACAAACTATGACGATACCAAATTTCTAAACTTGTAACAGAAACCAGAAGAAGAATTGCACAGAAATTTTCTTTTCCTATTGAAAATTGATATTCCTTTATAAAGATGAATTGCTTTCAGTTTTTCTATTGTTTTCTGATCAGATTCCACTCATGTTGAATGGTATCTTGTATGGTACCTCAATTTATTGAATGCCAAAGTGTAAAATAAGTTTTCGAAGTATAAGTAGCACAGTATTAAATTGTTTCATTGTCATTATTATCATCAGGTATATATANGGTATTCTTTCTGGGTTTTTTTTTTCACATAAATGTCCTTTTCCTGCCCCTTTCAGTAAACAAACTGTCTACATAAGAAAGGGGAATTACCTTACACCAGGTTTTATGGCTCCCAAGTTCAGCACCCGAGAGACAAACTATGACGATACCAAATTTCTAAACTTGTAACAGAAACCAGAAGAAGAATTGCACAGAAATTTTCTTTTCCTATTGAAAATTGATATTCCTTTATAAAGATGAATTGCTTTCAGTTTTTCTATTGTTTTCTGATCAGATTCCACTCATGTTGAATGGTATCTTGTATGGTACCTCAATTTATTGAATGCCAAAGTGTAAAATAAGTTTTCGAAGTATAAGTAGCACAGTATTAAATTGTTTCATTGTCATTATTATCATCAGGGGTATATATATATATATATATAAATGAAAAAATTAAATAAATTCTATATGGAACTGTACAATTGATAGGAATGGTTCTCCAGAGCTTTCAGCCATGTGTGAATCAATTTGGTGAGTTAGAAAGAACCTTAGAAGGTCTGAATTGGAATTCAGGCACTCTTTCAGGGTTACTGGCAGGAAAAGTGAGGACAAGCACAGGGAGTGTGGCATACAGGAAAACAATGAGGCAACTGCCTTGACTGTGTTACTTTTTATATAGAAAACTATAGAGAGTAAAATATAAGGTGAAGCCCAATTATTTAGGACTTTGAGAGTTAAGTAAGTCAAATAAAATTGTAGAAACAAAGTCTCAGTTCAGATTTTGGCCTTGTTTTCTGCCTGACATTGAATAAGTCATATAGTCTCTCTTGTCCTCAGTTTCTTTACTTTCAAAATGAGAAGTTCTGACTAGATGACCTCTAAGGTCTCTTCTAGCTATAATACCTGATTGAATGAACTTAGACTATAAAGGAAATATGGAGGACATTTGTAGTTTCTTGATAAAGGGAATGAAAACCAGTGTTGTAGAAAGACTGGCTTACAATTTCAAGTAATTTAAGCTTTGAAAATTTCCATATTATACACATATATATGTTTATTGAGTTAAATATGTGTATTGTGTAAGCTTTATAGAATATGCTTATATACATGAGTAAATATAAATATATGCACATGTATTTATATACATTTCTATTCTTACTTGCTTTTTACCATAATCTAGTAAGGTAAATGTTTATATTAGCCCCATTTTACAGAGGAGAAAACTGAGATTCAGAGAGAGCCATTTAGATTTAGCTTGGTACACAGATCCACTAAGTATCTCAAACAATCTTTACCCAAGTGCTCCTGACTTCGGGTCAAAGTCTCTGCTCTCTATGCTCTCCTTCCTAGATGGAGCTCTTCTTGAATAAAAGTTTTGATTTTTCAAAATCAACAGGATTTATTTGGGGGGAATCTGGATTTTAAGTTTTCTGATGCCCAAAGCAATTCTTATCACACAACCTTACTGGCTCCTAAAAATTTGGGATTTCTTGCACGTAGAGATGCCCAGATTACATACTGCCCTGGAGTGGTACTTTACAAAGCAATAAGGTAATGATTGGAGAGAGTTAATGCAGTTTCCAGGAGGTAGCAGGAACATGCTCAAAGCCCAGCTCATTACATGAAATAAAGGTACTAAAGAGGAAAGCCCACAGAGTTCCAAACAGTAAAGGTCATAGGTTACATGCATAGTGACTACTTGTGTTTATCATTTCACATTTACATTTTATATATCATTTTATGCTCCAATGTATTTTTATAATCATTTTAGCTATTTACCTTTGCACATGCAAAATTCCCAATTTGCATCCGCAAATATCTGCTCCAGAGTACAGCTGCCCACAAGTAGGCTTAATTACTTCAATAAAATTCATTGACATTCTAAGACATAAACTTGTTCCATAGCTATAATGTTACTGTATCTCCTAATATTAAAAGTGGATACATGAACATTTTTAGATATATCTTTGCCTGTGCCTCTTGAATATGGAGAACAAGCTTCTGGTTGTGACAGTGAATCATGAAAACAATTTGGATAAGAGTATGAATAAGTTTAAATCAATATGAGAGATTTTAAATTGGAAAGGAACCTCCCTATTACTTTTAATACTTATAACTCATAATTCTATGTCACTTTAGAAAAAAAGCTTTTGTCACCCTCTCCCAAGAAAAAAGAAAAGAAAGGAAGGAAGGAAGAAAAGAATGAAGGAAGGAAAGAAGGAAGGAATTAGGGAAGGAAGGAAGGGAGGGAAAAAGGGAGAGAGCAAGAGAAGAAGGGAGGGAGGTAGGAAGGGAGGGAAGGAAAGAGGTAGAGAAGGAGGAAGGAAGGGTGGAAGGAACAGGAAGGAACAAAGGAAGGAAGGAATAGATACGGTTAAATTATTTTGATCTCCATTTTAAAGATGAGAAAAATAAGAATCAAATTAGGGAAAAGCTGTGTAGAAAGTGGCATTATTAGTAAGGGTTGAGTGACAGATTTAAACCTCTGATTCCAGGGCCAGGGCTATTTTGGCACATAAGAACCACACAGGGGCATCTTGACAGAAACAGGTTTTGTTACCTACTCTGCAGTTCAGATCACTGATCCAGGGCAGACTAAGGAAGAGGCTTGTGCCTGAAAGTGGAAGTCGGAGGTAAGGATACAAGCAAATTCAGAGGCAAATAAGAGTGATGTGGCTCTCCCAGGAGCAGAACAAGGCTTCACTTCCAGGTTCTAACCTATCTTAAAGTCTACAAAGGAAAAAACAGGTCAATAATTCCAGACCAAAGGGAAAACCACAGTTAAAGCTTTCTAGCTAGATGATGGGGACTCAGGTCAACAGCAATCTACTCTCCCTCTGACCCAGGTAAGGAATTTATAAAGTTCAGACAAGTGAGGCAGCAATCAGACAGTACTCTAAGATCATATGATGTTGGGAGTATTGAAAACTTGCAGGTCCACAACCTGAGCTGACCCTGAGATCCTGGGGAAAACACAACATTTAATAACCCCCAACATGTTGTAGTAGGATCAGTTCAGATTTTTCCTACAAAAGTGTAAAGATAAAATCCAGAGCAAAAACAATTTTTTTTTGTAATTTTTTTTAAACCCTTGTACTTCAGTGTATTGTCTCATAGGTGGAAGATTGGTAAGGGTGGGCAATGGGGGTCAAGTGACTTGCCCAGGGTCACATAGCTGGGAAGTGGCTGAGGCTGGGTTTGAACCTAGGACCTCCTGTCTCTAGGCCTGACTCTCACTCCACTGAGCTACCCAGCTGCCCCAAAAACAATTTTTAAAATGAATCCCCCTTTGGAAAAGCTGTTATGATTACAGGAATACTCAGGAAACAAACCTAGAGATGTGAAGGACTAAGAGCATAGAACAAAACATATATTTTTTATAAATGGCCAATACAGAAATCTCTTTTATCTTGACTAGAAATGTTTATAGTGAGGATTTTTGTTTTCTTTCATTCTCAACTAGGGGAAAGAGAGGGAGAAAGAGAAGTTGGATTTTTACTGATTGAAAAAAAAAAGCAGGCATGTATGTATATAATTAAAAACAAATAAAGTGTTCAGGGCATGAGTAAGCCAGTAGACTAGTGCAGGTGAAAAGAGAGACCTGAGGGGCAAGGATTGCCTGTATAGTATATTTCTCATAGGTTTTCCTTAGAAGCTAATTCATTCAGTTCTTACGGGTGACAAGAAAAGCCTTTCAATCATGTGCCCTCAAATGGAGATCACAAAGTCGAGTGTTGGTGTGTCATACAGCAAATAGGGCAATGTACAAGTACTTGTATAGGAACAAAGTGCAAGAAGACTAGAAAATTTAGGAAAACATCATGTTTTAGAGTTTTAAATAACAAAGAACAGATTTTATATTTGATTCCCGTAGTGATAGATAGATAGATACAGGAGTATGCTAAAGAGATGAATTATATGAATTTTTTTAGTAAAATTTTTAAGTTTTTAGTAAAATTACTTTGGTTTCTAAATAAAGATAGAATTTGAGTTTGGAAATACTTGAGGCAGGGAGACCAATTGGAAAGCTATTGTAAAAGAGTCCAAGTGAGAGGTGATTTGGGCATGAACCAGGGTGTTTACTATAGTTATGGAGAGAAGAAGATAGTTAAGAGGTAAAAAAGCTAGAAATGAAAATATTTGGTCACAGATTACATACGTGATAAGAGTAATAGTGACAATTTAAGGATGACACTAATGTTGGGAGCAGGAATGAGTAGAAAGATAGTAGAACCCTTAGCAGCAATACAAAAATTTAAAAGAGGAGAGAGACTAGGGTGAAGGAGAGATAATGATTAGAAGTTCTGTTTTGTAAGTGATTTTGAGATGTCTGTGGACATTATATTTTTAGATATTCAACACACAATTAGTGATACGGGACTGTAGCTTGGGACAGAGGTTAGGGCTTCATATATAGATCTGGAGATCACCTCAAAAGACAAGGCAATAGAACACATGAGAACTGATGAGATCACTAAGTAAGACAGTAGATGAAAAAAAGAGGTCCCAAAAAAGTATTTTTGGGTAGACCAGACAATTCATGGATGATGATCACTCCAAGAAGACTGAGAAGGAGCAGTCAGATGGTTAGGATAAGAATGAAGAGAGAACAATGCTTGAGAATTTAACATAAATCTGTTTCCTTTTTAAAAGGAAAGTTCATTTTGAATGTAAAAATCGGTATCAGTCTCAACCTAACCCTTTGACTGGATTAAGAACAAAGTCTGAGGCTAATCCATATAAAGGGAACACATGTGCACTCTGGAAGGATGCTGGAGGCCTCTTGGCTCCCTGGTCTCCTGGAAGATTCTTGCCTCTTGTCCCCTGGGACTCCTGACATTGAAAAGACAGCCCTGACTCAGCCTAAGGTCAAGTCTATCCAATCAGGCAGACCCCCCAAAAATGATGTAACAGGGTGGAGTGGGGGAAGTATAAGGAAGCTAATGGGTGGATTCTGGTCAACTGAGTGTGAGCAGCAGACACAAGGTGGGCAGCAAGTTGGGGTTAATTAGGTGACCATCCATGTGACTATATGCCTTTTCTTTCTATGACCTGCTTTTCACTATTTAATAAGTAATTATAAATTAATATAAAGTCTCCAGATGATGTTAATTGTAACATTTCACATGAAAACATAGAGAAAAGAAAAGAATATCCAGGATGAAATACTGAATTAATGTACCACATTGTAAAGGATCAAAAAGGATAAGGATTATGAATATGGCATCACCAGAAAGAATTATAGACAAGAAGAACAGATTTGAAAGTTACATGTTGAATTTATCCTAAACTGGAAAGTGAGTGGGATATGATAGATAACATCAGTTTGGTACACAATCCTCCCCTTCTGTTCTAATATATCACACATAAATATAAATATGTAAATATGTATATGTGTGCTCATTGTGTGTGATAATTGCTCATTTCAGAATTAAAAGAAAGAAAAGAGATAAGTAAATCTGACAACTAAGAGACCATTGGTAAATTTGTAGCAGACAGTTTCAGTTGATTCTACTAAAGATCTTACCTCCTACCATTGAGGCACGGAAAAATGAGCAACTATGCTTTCAGTCTGGCCATTCAACCATGTTTTTTTTTTTAGATCCATCAATCAATAGATGTTTATTAAATCTACTATGAGTCAGGTTCTGTGGAATACAAATTCTGTGGAATACAAATTCAGCCCTTTGTATACTCCTGGGTCCTTATGCTAAATCACACTCTCATTTGTAAGTTAAATTTTAAGAGCAAGACTACCATCTCCCAGCCAGGGTTTTAGGGGTATAACCAAAGTCAACCATGTTTTGATGATAAGACTCATATTGACCAGTATCTTGTTACTGTAATATTGAAGTTCAGGAGAGGTGAGCAATTCAGAATGAGAGATTTAGAGCTTGTTGGGACCAGAAATGCAATCTGGTACAATACTCTCATTTTCCAGATTAGGAAAGTAAAGCCCATATATTTGATTAAGTTCACAAATGTCATAAGTAGCCGAGGTAGGATTTGACCCCCAGTCTTCTGACTCCAAATTCAGCATTTTACACTATATCACATTGCCTTTTTCAAACCCACCTAATGTCTGATGACTAGTAACTAAAGGAGATAAGAATAAAATCTAGGATTAACTGGTTTTCCTCATATATAGAAAGCTCACTTTCAATAATAATATCTCCTCTCACGCACTTTAATCTAGAAACATATATTTATTAAACATCATATGCAAGGTAATCTCCTAGGTATTATCCAATAGTCTTCAAATACATGGCCCATGGGCCACATTCAGTCGACAATATCCCCATGTACAGCTTGAACCAGATTAAAATATAATTGGGAAATATTCAACAAAATAAATAAAAATACAATAAAACAAAGATAATATTACATTTTAAAATTCAGTCAATATGCCACCCACAGGGATGCTTATGTACATTTTAGTGGTCCCCATTTCTATTTGAATTTGATCCTACCAACATAGAAGTTACTGACACTTAACTAAATAGGTGTATATATTCTCTCCACCAACTGTTCCACATTCACTGAATTTCTATGAAAAAAGAAAAATCAACACCCATTAGCAAACCTTCTGGTGAAGAGTTTATCAAGATTATCTAGTCTAATTTTCAGTTGACAGATGCCAAGTAATTATACCCATTAAGATATCTCTCAGTATTTGTTGAAATAATTAATTACATAGTAGGGGGAGGCTTATAGTAAACTGACTTGTTTAAATGTTTAAATTAAGACATTTTAAGTTTATTTTAAATCATGACCTCCACTAAGATCATGAAGATGACAATATATTTTGGCTATGCCAATCGACCACAGTTCTGGGTAGACTACTAAAATGGAAAGGCTTCAAATCTGGACCTCAAGAAGAAATTAGCATCTTCTGTCAGGGAATTAGGGATTAGCCTAGCTAAATAAAAAGAAATCCATCAACAACATCATTATGGGACTGCCCCCTAGAATATGGATATATATTGCATATTTACATTTAAACAGTATGCATATATGTAATTTTCATGTATATTTGTTCATGAGTATAGTGTGTTCAAATATATCTATGCACACACAGACAAGTGAACATGTTTGGTCACAGTATGACAATGAAGACACTGTCCTCTATAATGGTGAATGGAATGCCCAATGGTGAAAATGCATAAAAAAGTACTATTTGTAGAAATGTTGCTATAAAAGAGTTAATGGCATGCTTATTAGATAGAAGAGTAAAACAAAGTTGTATTTGCTTATCTCTTTGGGGTCAGAAGGGAAGCGGCCAGTTGAGAGAGAATGAAGATGCAAAAGAGAAAGGAAGATTGATGAAACAAAGAACAGGGGTAGGGGAGGGGATGTGATGAGGGCCAAACATGGAGAGATTGGTTTAGCAAGATGGGAACTGTCAAGTTTTCTGCAATGTAGAGGAAAGGAAGAAAGGTTAGCAAGCAACATTTTTAAATGTAGAGTAGGAAAACTAGAATAGTGTGATGATGGAACCAATATACTTAGTAATACACAAAGCAAGATAATAAGTGCATATGATGGATCTAGAAGAGATTATGTAACCTTCCCTAAAGGAAAGGGGAACGTGATATAGGAGAAAGATTGATAAACTTCAAGCTAGCTTATGAGTTCAGATCTTATTTTGACATTTAGAGGATCAAAGTAAAACCAGTGTCTCCCTCTCTATCTCTAATTCCTAATTCCATTTATGTTAATTACCTCACACAGTTCTGAAGAAAGCATTATTTTATACTTTGACACACATAAAGTTAATACCAGAAGTTGGTCAATTATCCCTCCTTCTCTCCTTCTTTACACTTCAGAAGCTGAGGTGGTACCCACCTTGTCAAAGCTAATCTCTCTGTCTTTGGCCTTCATCTCATCTCCTTTACTTCCCCTGTTCTTTCTTTCCTTTTTGCATCTTACTCTCAATATAAAGGGTCCTTATCCAAAGGGTCAAAGAGAATATAAATCTACCTTAGTTTTTATTTTAATGCATATAACAGACATAAATAAAATATTTCCCTCTGAAATACCAATAGAGCTGATTCAGAGAGCAAAGGAAGTTTAATATGAGGACGAGGCCCTGTATCCAATTGGGGATCATAACATGTAATGCAGAAGAGTCAGTCAATAAACATTTATTAAGTTTGCTTACCATGTGCCAGGCACCATGTTAAGTTCTTGGAAAACAAAAAGAAGCAAAAGTCCCTGCCCTCTAGGAACTTACAATCTAAAATTAGGAGACAACATGAAAATAAAAAAGTACAAATACACTCTATGAAGGAAAATTACAAAATAATTAAGAGAGAGAAGGCACTAGAACAAAAAACGTTTTGAGATTTTGATTGGGTCTTGAAAGAGAGTTTTGATGAAGAGTGATAGTGCCCCACAGGGATAGTAGGCTTCAAACAAGCAAAACAACAACAAAAGCCAACAAAACAAAACAAAAAGCAGTTGTACTACTTCACAGAAGGGGAAGAAGAGGACAGATGCTAATGGAAAACAATATTTGTGTAGCTGCCATTGCCCTCAGTGTTAAGAGTAGCACAGATTTGTTTGGCTCCATATGTGCAAACATGGAACTCTGATCAAGGCATCCTTCAGGACTCAGAATTATGGAATTTAAGGCAAAGAACCAACATGGCACCAAGAAGAGATTGCCCCTTCCTTGAAAGATGAAGACAGTACTATAGTTAGGACAAATGAAATGAGGGTATTTTCTAAATTACCTAATAAGGAGTAAGGAATAAGGGACAAAGTTACAGGGAAATTAATCCTAAATATGTCATTTAGTAAGGGACTAGTGGGAAGGGTAACATCTAGTCACTGGTTCATATATGCATACTGGGAGACTGAGATAATACCAGTCAAACTTTTTTATCAATTCATATATTTATTCAGTACATTCTATCATCTATAAAATAGGGATTATATTTGCCTCTATTATCTGCCTTATAGGACTGCCACGAAGAAAATGTACAATAAACTGTAATAAAATATAGAAATGTGAGCTATTATGATTGGTGTGGAGTGCTTTGCCACATTATCTAATTTTCACCTATAGACACACCTGTGATATGTGAAGGACAAGTAGGAAGGGATGTGACTTTAATGATTAAAATTCTCTGGAGACTATATCTTAATTTCATAATTATAATTTATTAAATAGGAAAAAAGTGAGTCAAAGACACAGAGAGAGTGAGAGAGACATAGAGACACAGAGAAAGAAACAGAGAAAAAGAGACAGAGAGAAGTATGAGCCACTTGGCTCACTAGCTGGTAAAGTTAGAACCCAGGCTGCAAGGCCATCCACTGCTTACTCCTTGAAGAGCTGAGCAAGCCCCAAATTCAAACTGTAAGGTCTCCTAAGTCCTCCATTCCTGGAAAAAAGCTCGCCTTTTCTGTACCCTCCATCAGTTTGTGCTCTTCCTCATGTCCCTTTCCATAGCTTTTCTGATTGGAAGGTTCAGACCTCAATCAAAACAAGAGATAGGTCTTCCAGAAGCCAAGAGTTTCTCTAGCAATCCAGAATGACTTCATAACTCATTAACATGGCTAACCAAGATTTCATTGCCTTGTCTCTCAAGAGAGTTGTGTCTACTCAGCTGAACCTTAAACCTATCATCTTTAACAAAGACTTCAACAAAGGGAAGGAAGAATGAACCTATTTTGATAGCTTGGGGGAGAAATATTCTTAACTCCAGTTTAGAATTAGACTGTTTTTCATGTAGTCTGAAAATCATTTTGCTGAAAAATCCCAATTTAACATTAATTTTCCACATTTCCTTCTCTGATTTGTTGAGAGATTTATTAGTCTCCCCAATGAATTATTCCATATATGATATCTATACATTTCAGGATTGTCTCAGCAGGATACATAAGAGCCCAAAGGTACCATACATTTCTAGGAGGATCTAACTACTTTTAGGTGTTTCTTAATATATTAAAAATGATTGATTAGATGCATTGACAGGGAGTCATTAGGGGGCATTCCCCTTTTTTTGGCACGAAGTTTTTAAATCAAAATAAAATATCAACACAAGAGGAAGAATGAAGGGGATGGATGATCTAACCCCCACAGTTCAGTTGGTTACATTCAGGGTCTCACTCAGAGTCTCCTGTTAGGGACATCTCCCATTGCTTTCACCTTAGACTGTCTGGAAATATGTTTGTCCTTGCAGAATTTTTTCCGGTGCTTCTGCTTTCCCAGTCCAGGTCACTGGTAACATCTTTCCCTAAAATTGCTTAAGGAATAGATCTTAATACAAAAAATCTATAAACTTTTAGTATAATCTCACATGGTCAAGAATAATGATGGAGAGGATAGTCTTAGCAAGGGCCTAATCACTTCTGTCTCTCAGATTGGATGGAGGGAAGAGAGAATGTGAAAACTCAAGAGAAGCATTGAGGTATTGAGTAAAAGAGATAGAGGATCTCACAGACAGTTCTGATATTTTCAATAAAATCCAAAACAAAGTTTAAGTATCTGATGTTTTAAAAATAGAGGGGATCTTAGCAACTATCCCTATGATAGAGAACAGTATAAGACTGGAATGGAATGTTAAAATGGAATTTAAAAGTGGCAAGTTGATACTCAATATTTTCTTCTCTTTCTTCTTTGATGCCAGCAACCTTGCATCTTTTTAAAATTTTTCTATTTCCTCCCTGGGAAATGATATAAGTTGTGCTCTTGATCACCTCTATGTCCTCTTATCATCCTTAGCTATGGACATTTAATCAGTTATCCACTTTTAAAATCTCTCTCCCTCTCTGTCTCTGTCTGTATCTGTCTTTCTCTCGAGCCTAGAGAAAATATAATAGTTGACTTTATCATATGATCCCCTCTTTTGTTATTTTATGGAGTTTATGTCAGATAAATAGTTACTTGTAAGATTACAATAGCTCATATCCTCAGTTAAGAAATGTCTTAACATTCAGACAAAAATTAAGCATTCTTTCCTAATTTAAATTTGCTTTCACCTGCAGCAAATCTGTTTTGTTCTTTATGCTTGTGGGTGAAAATAGGATGCAGGAATATTTAGATAAAAGAATATATTACAGCATCTGATCCTCTTCAGGAAGAGGAAAAGAAAGTTGGATTAAGCCTCCTCTCCCCACCACAACTTCCCTCATTCCTTAAAAAAGGTGAGCTCCTTTTTTTCTTTGTTTGTTGTTTTAAAAGACTTTTATTTGTATCTCCACTAAAGACAAACTGTCAGAAGACAGAAAACTACAGCAGACATTTTCATAGTGAAGAAACAGTATCTTTACTCTTTCCTTCCATACTTTCATCTTATTATTAATATTGTGTGAATTTAATATCTAGAAGACCATTAGATCCTGAACATCTTAAGCCACAGGAATCACAGAATCATGTGTCTGGCGGAAGTCATGGAAGTCAGGGGATATGATGTATGGGGACTGAGGTGAAACCTTAGGCCATTTGAAGGATTCTGGGAGAAGGTTTAGACTAAGCTTGAAAAGCCTGCTAGTGAAGTTCTCTTGCTCTCTCAGCCATTCCTTTGGAGCTTGTGAAAGGACTTCTCTCTCTGTCATCTGGTTTATCTATGTAGGCCATCTCTGGTAAACAGAGGAAGGAGCAGGACTGAAATCTGGGAACTTAGTCTCTTGGGCTCTGATGCCTTCCTGAATTAAAATCTTCTCCTTGGCTGGCTTTAATTTGTCTGACTTGACCATGTGGGTATCTGGGCCTCCTGGCCCCAACTTGTGAAACAGAGAAGGGTCCATGGACAATCTAGGTCTTGCAGGAGCAGAATTAACACTACTAGGGACTTACTTTAAGTTAGAAAGGCTGGAAACCTTATTTCTCTCTTTCTTTCTCTTTACTAATAAATACTTATAAATTTAGTATAGAGTCTCTGAGATTAATTTTTATTCATAACAATATGTAAAAGAAGTTTTCCAAGTTGAGATAAATGACTTCAGTAAAAAGGCACCCATAATCACAAAACTCCACTCTTCTGTGATAGTGGTGGGCATTGTATAATTTTTCTAATCTTAACCACATATTGTAACATAATTAGAAAGCTTTTTTTGCCAAAAATAATCAAATATTTTAAGGTTGTGTTCTGATTCCCTGTTATCTGCTAGAAAGATAGAATGACTCCCAAGTTTTTCTTGACTGTGGTTAAAATACTCAACATTGAGAAAAAACACTGTGTAAAACACCTAAATTATTACAAGTCATTGGTCATAAACTTAGATATTCCCAGAAGGGAGGTAAAACTCAAAATTAGACATGTTGAATTGTTTCTTCCATCAAGTGGATAATTACAAAAGGAGATGATTTGTCTATTAGGCAAGTTAAAGAAACGCTACTCCTGCAATGCTCCTGAATAGCCTTTTTTTTTCTTATATGACAACGATACTAATTGGCTGACAATGGAAATTGTACCAGTTCTAGCAAGGTTAGTCCAGAATAATACATGTCCTAAAGACAGCTAACGGTATCAAGAAAGTTTAATGATCCAAGTAGAATGATGATAAAGGCATAAGGAGAAGGATCAAGGACATTTAGTGTCATTTTTATTTAACAAGCTATTAACAAAAGCCCAACGACTCCTGACTTTTCATCATCCCAAGACATTTTCAATCAATTGATACAGAAAGACATGATTAGAAGGCTGGTTTCTCTTCTGGAAGAGATTTTTAAGGGAGACACAGACAGACCCCAGATCTTTCTGGAGTGGCCTACAGTAGAGGGGTGCATCATAGATATTTCTCAACTGAAGAGATCTATTTGGTGAAGACACCTTTAGAAAATGGTTTTTGGTCTTCACTTCAGAGATAGTTGGAATGATCATGACACTATGTCTATCTCTCCAGTCAATAAGAGTAGCAACCTTCTTGTATATTGTCAACGGAAGGAAATCAACCACTTTGAGGATCTCATCAAAGTTCCTGCCAATAGTGGCTGGGTAGAAGATAGACAACTTCAACTTTTTATGTGGACAAAAATAAATAGCATATAATGCATCATGGACGTGCACTCCCCGTCCACTCATCTGGGTCTAACATTCCCAACATGATGGTACATCTGGTTTATGATCACCAGTAAATGGGAAGGCAACTTCTCTATGGGATCATCTTTATTACATCCACTTACTTGAGGGAAGATTGCCTTTAGAATAAAGGTAATAGAAAAGGTGAACATCTTAATATCCTACCTGGAAAATTCTGATGTCAGCTTTGCAACAGAGCCCATCTCTGTTGTGCCCACTGAACTAAAGTCCCAAGAGTGTGGGAAAAGAATATCCCACAAGTCCCTGAGGAATTACTGGAAACAGATGTAGCTGACTGATGCCAGTCTTTGCCTCTAAGTAGCCCTCTACTCCAAGCAGCAGACTTGCTACCATAACTGCAGCAGGTGAGGAACAGGAGAAGGATCAGGTGGAGGAGCAGAAGGAAGAGGAGCTACAGTCAAACTGGGCATGCTACACTCCTTCCAGAAGAATTGTTGTTGTTTTATTTACAGTTTCAGTTCTCCTTTTGCTTGGTCTTTCAGTTTCTACCTTTACCAGGTACTCCTTTGGCATTGGGTCTTTCATTTCCAGATTTACTTATTAAATATTGAGTTAGTCTTAGAGATGTAACATTTTAAAACTATTTCTTCTAATTTTGAAGTCTCTAGTCCTTATGTCTTGAATTTCTATTCAGAAATTATCTAAGTCTAAGACCTGTTATCTGCTAGAAAGATAGAATGACTTCCAAGTTTTTCTTAACTGTGATTAAAGTCTAAGACCTCTCACATAGAGGACAATACAAAGACACTCTCAAAGTCTCTCTGAAGAACGTTGGTGTTAGCGGAATTACTTGTCGGCTCCAGGAGAGGGAAAGGAGGAGGGGAGAGAAAGAACATGGATCATGTAACCATGGAAAAATATTCTAAATTAATTAATCAATAAAAAAAATTTAAAAATCTAAAAATAAAAAAGAACTTTGGTATTATTGCTTGTGAGGCGTGGGAGATACCAGCATGACCTGTCCCCATCAAAGGGGGCACTGTTCTCTGTGAATGATGAAAAACTATAGTAGCCCAAAAGAAACATGAGATGGGAGAATTTAGAGACATTTCCATCTCAAATGTTCAAACAAGTTATTTATGCCCTATCTATAGTAGAGCCTTCTGAATTCACATTGGTCTGATCAGCCACAGTCACACACACTGTTGACCTCAATATATTCGTGTCATTTTGGTTCTCTTGGAGTATAAAAGACAACAACCACCATCCAGTATGAGAAAAATCCATCTTCCAACTCAAAAATTCCATTAGTCCCAGATTATTCTAAGGTCTAAGAAGCAATACTGATGCCAATCAAATCTCAAACTCCTGACATAAAGAGAGTAGTTTAGAAGAAATTTTTTCTATGCTTGGTTGTTTTATTTTGTATTTTTGATAAGGAAACTAAAACCCTGAGAGGCTGAGTGACTTGTCAAATGTCACATAAGGAGTAAGTAGCCAAGACAGAAATTGAATTCAGGTTTTCAAAAGCTGAGGAGCTTCAAACCTAAGCTTTTTTTTTTCCTCCCATTTCTTCACACTGCCTCTTACTCTTCACTCTTTAGTGAAGAAGGAAATAGAGGAGACCAATACTGAAAGTGAAAGCTGGACTACTGGATGGACTTTTATTAAATTTCTTAGAAGTATTTATTTTTAAGTGTTCGCCCACATAGAACAATATTGTTTACTTTGACCATATTCTCGAATAACTGATAGTTGCTTCTGGGGAGTAATTTTAAAATAATTATTCATATTTTATATATCTTTAGACATGTATAACATGATCAACAACTATTATATTAAATTTTAAATACATTATAATTCTAAATATGCAATAATTATAATTTCACCTAGACCTTTTTTCTAATAACGCCACAAAGGAAATAATGTGAGAATCATTATTCCCTTTTTACAGATAAGAAAACTGAGGCTTAGAAAATGATAGTAATCAGTCCATGAATACACAAAAATCATAAAATCAGTCAGATTTTATGTCTATATGTCCACTGGACTTCCTCTCACTCCACAAAATTGCTTTTCTAAAGTTACTATAAGTAATTAATTTGTTGTTGTTTTTGTTGTTATTACCAAGATACAACCAGTAAAGATAATATGACTGAATACTTTTTACAGAGATCTGTCAGGATGGTGTCAGGAGTTTGCATATTTTAAGTATCTTACCTACCCGGCAACAGCACTTTAAATTTCACTAGAGGCTTTGGAGATAATAATAGCTCACATTCATAAGAAGCATTAAGGTTTGCAAAGCACTTTACATATATTATTATCCCACTTGATCCTTAGAAAAACCCTCTGATGTACGTATTATTAACCCCATTTTAGAGATAAAGAAATAGAATCTGAGAGTGCTCATATACTGCACTATGAAAAGTTACATAGGTGACTTTGGGTAAATCACTTAACTACATGGTCTTCATTTTCCTCAGTCTTAACATGAAGAGGTTGAAATGAATGATCTCTGAGTTCATTCATCTCTAAATTTATTATCATATTTTCTGAAAGATATGAATAAACTCAGACTTTAAAAAAAAATTAAAAATAAAGACACATTTAAATAGAAAAAATATCTAAGGAAAGTTTTAAACTTAGGTCTTCCTGATTTCAAATCCTGACACATGCTGCCTAATAGAAAGTAAAATTTCCAAAGTTTCCCCTTTAAGAGGACATTGTGTCTGCCATTGTTTTGAAAGGGGGCCTGCCATGAAAGCTACTAAACATTCTATTTGTGCTGCATAGTTAACATTCTGGAATAATTTATTTATTTTCTCCTATTATGCTCATAAGAAAATCAGAGCAGCTTGCCGAACTCCAACCTCTTTGGATGTCTTAAACTGAGAAAGAATAATTAGGCCAACCTTTGCAACTGCTTGTGAGGTGGGAGATCTGAGAATGCAGACCTTCTTCATTGTCTTTAGTGCATATGATTTTCTCCTAATTTACCACCTGGTAAAAAGGCAGAAAAAAAAGAAGAAAAAGAGAAATTTAAATGAATTTAACAAACACTGGACTTCTGTAATGTCTCATACTTGAAATTCATCAGCTGGTATTAAGCTAGGACACTTTCTAGAACATAATCCTTTGAATATTTATGAGCTGATCTCACAGGAAAAAGAAAGTCTTTGTTAGAAACAATATACCTCGGGAATTTATCTAATTGTGATTTTAATAAACCAAAGGGAAAACATGAAACCCCTTAAACAATTCATTCAGCTGTGAGCCTGTTGTAAGAAAATAAAATGAGAGGTTAACACACTTGCCCAAGGTCACACAGGCATAGAAATAAAAGTATAGTGAATCATACCACTGAAAGGCAAGAATATAATCCTCTACTCATAACACATTACTAAAATTTAGTTTTAAAAAGTTATTTATTAGTTTTAGGAGAGAAAGAAGGCTGTTTTCTATAGACCCAAACATTAAAATTTTTATACTTAAATTGTAGAGCTATTTATGGAACAAACAAACAAAATTATGCAGTAAGAGATCAATCCATCTATTTCTACCAATGTGATTGGTTGCTTGGGGCAGCTAAATGGCTCAGTGGATGGAGCACTGGGTCTAGAATAAGGAAGACCGGAGTTCAAATTCAATCTCAGACACTCACTAGTTGTGTGACCATGAGTGTGCCACATAATCTCTCTGTGCCTTAATACCCTAAAGAAGGAAATGGAGACTACTTCAATATTTTCTATGAAGAAAATCAAACCATTTGGACAATTAGGTCTGTGGGATCACAAAGAGTTGGACATGACTGAATGCATGAACAAAAACAACTGGTCAATTGAGCTTTCAGTCAGTATCAGGAACAGAGGCCATACTTGATATTCTTTTTTTTTTTTCATTTTTAAACCTTTACTTTCCATCTTAGAATTAATACTGTGTATTGGTTCCAAGGCAGAAGAGCAGTAAGGGATAAGCAATGGGGGTTAAGTGACTTGCCCAGGACAGCCAAGAAGTGCCTGAGACCAAATTTGAACTCAGGACCTTCTGCCTCTCAGTCTGGCTCTCAATCCACTGAACCATCCAGCTGCCCCTCCATACTTGATTTTCTCAAGGAGGACTGTTTTTAAGTATTTTTTAAGTCAGCCACTGATAAAAGGGACAAGGCACAGCTCCCAACCCACAGCTGCTGAAGGAAGTTCTAGACAGTGATTTAAGGATTCACAGTACATCAGCAGTGCTTCAGAAACATCATCTCTGCTGGAGCCAATAGGGAATTCCTCATTGTCTCAGAATTACCTAGGAAGAGGAAATTTCCAAAGAGGACCATCTTCCTGAGTGCCAGATATAGTTGCACCATTGTGAATGGGCATCATATCTTTTTTTTTAATTTTTAAGTTTTTTCCATGGCTACATGATTCATGTTTTCTCCCTCCCCTCATCCCTTTCCACACTAAGATTTGACAAGCAAATCCAATGGGTTATATATATGTGTGTGTGTGTGTGTGTGTGTGTGTGTGTGTGTGTGTGTGTGTTTGTATTTTTTTCACTATAACAATGAGCATCATATCTTGAAAAAAAAAGTCTGATTTATTTTCTCAGTTTTTCTACCTTCTGCCTGAGAGTCATTCACAAGTACTCCAATTGTCCTTTCTTCATCATCAAAACATTCTACACTGAAAAGTCACACATGCCATAATGGCGAACACATGGGCTATACATCTAATGGGATTTCCTACCCAAAGGTCCCCTTCTACAGGAAAGGACAAGTAAGTTTAGAAAGACGTAATCATATCAGTTATTGTTTAGAGTGGCTTTACAGGCAGGCGAAGGAGTTGTTGGTCTTAATAGTTTGATTTCAGGGGTGTTTAGAAGATCTTTTGCCCCCATATCTCCATTCTACCTGTTCAATACTGCATACTATTCTTTTCTCAAGGCTTCAATTCTACAGTTGGAGAGGTTCCAAGATGCAAATACTCCTAGAAGACAATGTGTTTGCTATAATGGGATTCCATAGACTTGGGGTATAGTCCTGACGTTGTCCTTGGTGAGCTGGATGATGTTGAAGTCTCTTCATTTTTCTGAGCCTGTGCCCTTATTTTCAAAACAATGAGATTGAAAGTGACTACAAAAATGTAAAGAGAAAGAAAAAAAAAGATAGTGAATGCTGTATAATTAAAACAAATATACTTGGCAACACAGAAAAGGCTAGAAAAATGTACTTCCTTCTGTTCTTTAATGGGCATAGAACAGTGAATATACTTTCAGATTATGATGACGTAGAGCTTGGGGTTGAAGAATTGATTCATACACCCCCTTTTCGTTTCAATCTTTCTTAGAGGTGTGACTCATAAAGAAGAAGAGAGTGGTATATTCATTATAAACTTGATCTAAAAACAAAAGGTTTTTATTTTTTATTTATAAAGGAAGAGGTTGAGATGATAAACAACAATAAACAAGATGCAAGAAAATTGAATTGCTATATTAGTCCCATATTAATTTCTCCTTTTGTGTACAATGAAGATAATATAGGAAGACAGATGGACTTAATATTTTTTTAAAAATTCTATACTATGGAACTAATACAATCAAAAGAAAATATGGCATTTTAGGAAAATATGTCTATTATATATGAAAGATAAAAGCTTGAATATAAAAATAGAATCTCCCAGTTTACAATGTAATCAGAAAATAGTTTAAAAATATACGAATTGCTATTACTTGAAAAAATGTTCAACCTCAGTAATAATCAATGAAATGCAAATTAAAACTTCTTTGAAGCACTACCCATGATTCAAAAAACAACCCCAAAAGTAAAAACAATGAAACTTGAAGCTAGCCAATTTATGGAGAATGACATACAGACTCATTTCATTGCTTTTGAAATTACATTGTTGATTGGAATGGGAAGAGGTGGGGAGAACTATCTAGAAGTACAGAATAAATGTTAACAAGACAAAAACAAAATTTGACCCCAAAAATTACATTATCAGAAATGGACCTCAAAAGTATTATTAAAAACCACAAAAATTATCTTTTTCAAATGTTTTAATAGCAATATTATGTGTAACTCCTCCAAAAAGATCTGAAAACAATTCATATGTCTAACAATAAGTAAATGGTTTAATACATTGAAGGTCATTAATGGAAAAGAACAATATAATGCAATTAAGACTGTAGGTATGAAGAATATAAAGAAAATTAGAAAAATCTGCATGAATAATAAAAAAAAATCAGAAGAAGGTAATATACACCATAACCACAGAGAATTAGAGGAAGTATCTCCAAAGTCAGGAAGATGTTTTATACATTGTAATTAACTTATTTAAATGCAAATTGTTACAAAGAAAGCTTAATTTGCTCTGTTGCTGTTTATTACTAATAATAAAAACTAGTATATATATATATACATTTTGTAAAAGCATTTTACATGCATTATGTCATTTAATATTAGCAATAACTCTTTGAGGTAGGCACTGTTGTTAATTAACCCCATTTGACAGATGAGGAGACTGAGTCCCAGAGAGTTTAATGACTTGCCTAGTGTCAGTGTCACAAAGGTCATTATTGTCAGACAGAGGATTCTAACCACAGTCTTCCTAAATCCAAATTTGGTACTCTATTGACTATGCCACCTACCTATTATTAATTTTGTAATAAATCATTCACTATTAAAATTAGGGAGCAGACCTAGCTCTCTTCCAGATATAAACCCTAGATGCCCATGTTCAAAGATTTCTTCCGGTTATAAAACTGGATCTTTTTACATCTCCTTGTGGTCTGGCATTTTAATGCCTAAAGTCGTTTCTTGCCCAAATAATTTAAACTGATTTATGCCAAAAAATGTAAATCAAGACATAAATGATGGTTCTTTTAACTTCAAAGTCATCTACCATATGAGTTGTCAGAGGTGATATGGTCACAATACTATTCTGTTTGGTGAAAAAGTATTTGCAAATTCAAGAAGACTTAAGTTCAAATCCTGTCTCACAGGCTTTATAACATTGTCACTGAAATTCTCAGCTTCTGTTTTATGATCTACAAATGAAGGTCATAATATCTTCCTCCCAGGGATATTGTGAGGAAGCAAATTAAACAGGATATATAAAATGCTTTGCAAAACTTAAATTATAAATGCTAACTATAATTAATAATATTGTTGTTGTTTGATCATGCTGATTCTTCAAGTTCCCATCTGGAATTTTCTTGGCAAAGATACTGCATTTTATTTCCTTCTCCAGTAGATTAAGGCAAGTAGAGATTAAATGACTTGCCCAAAATCACACAGCTACTGTAATTCTGAGACTGGATTTGAACTTAGATCTTCCTGTCTCCAGGCTCAGTATTCTATCCACTGAGCCACCTAGTTGGTTGCCTCTACTAAATATCATTACAACATATAAACAAACATCTGTTCTAATTTAAAATGTTCTTTTAAATTTATCTTTCAAAAAACTTGCTAGCACTATAATTTTTTTCTCATCTGAAAATTCCCTATACCAATGAAATTATAGGCTTAGTCTTTATCCCTATTCCTATCTTGCTAGATTATATTTAGATGATGATGATGATGATGATGATGATGATGATGATTTATCTATGGAAGACATGTGGGCAAATCAATTTCATAAATATTCTAAAAGTCTAAAATATGTAAGAAAACTCTGCAAAGTCCAAAAATATTATTACTGAATCTAAGCAGGAAGTTTTAGATAACTGGGTTAGATCCTTAGACAGTATACCTGAACTCTTCTAACATCCTAATACAAATTTATTCATAATTCACAAATGAAAACTAAAACAGTAAGGTTGGAAAAATTAATTTCCTACATTTGCACTATGAACAAATTTTCTTCTAAAAAGGCCTGAAATCTAAGGCACCCGGGATGTAAATTTATGTGTTTATCTGTACTCCAGTATTTTTTTATAATCTGAAGAAGCAAAACAAAACAAAAAATAGATTGAGAAATGAGTCCTTCTTCTAGTACAAAGAGGAAAATGATTTTTATCAGAATTTATAGAGTACAAGAACATAGGAAGTCTGTTTTATGTGATTCTACATTCTCTGTTCTCATAGAGTCAGCATTGCCAAGCCAAACCTTCCTCTCTCCATGATCCCAACCATACTTGTTCTCAGGACAAAATGTTGTCAGTTTCTTACAGGGAAATATTTGGGGAATTTATTGGTTATTTCAGGTTGAAGAGACAGCTCAAATCTGCTGAAATGCAGAGCCCAGAAGGGCAGCCAAGTCCTTTCTGAGCTGGTATAGTTTAAACAAAGTTCCATTTTGTCCTGTTGGCTAATAGCTAAAAGTCTACCAACTCAGATTATAAGATTATGGCAGCCCACTATTAGACATTGTTATGGAATTGTTTAGTGCAATGCCCAGTACCCAATCAGAGGCTTAATGACTATTACTGACTAACTGGCAATATCTGGCATGGATCCTAGGGTTGGGGCCTCAGTACTCTTAGCTGTAAAATGTCAGGAATTAGAAAAAGAACTGAAATTGGTATCTGAAAATGTGAGGGGAAAATCATCTTCTTTTGTCTTAGAAGATCATTTTTAGAATTGCTTTTCTCCTAAAAATGAGGCTTTTCAGTCCTTTGGTTATACAAACGGCATTACAGGGAAGGAGGAAAAGGAACCAAATGTGTATGAAGTGCCCAGAGGCTTTACAAATATTACCTCATTTGATCTAGTAATAAAGAAATTATATACACTCATATTATATTTAACATTGCCCCTAAATAGCTTTGGTATCAATAAATGTTAAATAAAATGAACAAAGTATTGCTATCATCTTGTTTAGATGATAATAACATTATCATTAATTAATTAACATTAATGACATCACTCTCATCAACTAATTAGCCTGGTAATGTTTTACCTAATACTGCGTTTTCAAAGACATATTAATGACATTAGACCATGTATACATTTATGAATATTTAGCCTGGAGAACAGAAGACTTTAGGGAGATATGATGGTTCTATTCAAACACTTGAATGTGAAAGATGGATTCGACTTTCTTTACTTGCCTCCTGAGGGCAAAACTGGAAGTGAGGCATAGAAATTGAAAAGATTTTGATTTCCACTTGATAACAAGAAAATTTCCAAAGAATTACCTCTGACCCAAAATGCAAAGGGTTGCCATAGGAGGGTATGAATATCAGTCATTAGGTGGAAGCTAAATGATCCTTTGCCTGAGATTTTCTGGAGGGGATTGTTGGTTTAGCCAGTGATAGACTAAATAACCTCTGACTCCTTCTAACTCTATGACACTATGATTATTTGTGCAATCAGATAGGGTTGATTTTTCAAACTACATATGTGTGTATACATTTATATGCATATATCTATATCTAGTACTTCATTACCTTTTATGATATAAGATATAAGAATATGTAAAACAGAAAAAAAATTTGAACAGGTAGCTAAACTTTTCAATGCCTCATTTCCTAAATGGAAATAGTGGTATTTAACATATTTCTTCCTGTCAGTGACCTTGTACATTTTAAGATAAATCTGACCAGTGGAAAAGTGCTTATAATTTCTAGATGCATTAATTCTTCCAGTCCAGTACAATTCATTTAATTAATAGTAACAGATTTCTGGCTGAGCAATTGTCCCATTTATTTTCTTTGTTTGCCCTCACAGTCATCCTGTGAAAATAGGAATTTATTTCCATTTTACAGAAGAAGAAACTAAGGCATAGACTTTTGAGTTACTAGCCCAAGGTCACAAAGCTAATCACTGGCTCAACTGAGACTTGTCAATCAGTCAACAAACATTCAGCATCTATTATGTGCCAGCTACTGTTCTAAGAGTTTGAGATATAAAGAAAGGCAAAAGACAGACCCCATATCCTCTGAGAGCCAGCCTAGGACTTGCTTTCTTATTTTTTTTTTGGCTAATACTGCTCTAAGACAGAATAATATCTTGTGTGGGATATCTAAATTGAGTATTTTCTTCTTCCTTGAATAATATATACAGCATGACCTAACATGCTCCTGTAGGAATCTATCTTAACTTTATCTTCAAACTCCTTCTAGTATCATCACACAACCCTCATTGCTGACTCTCATTTTTAAGCCCTTTAGGAATTATCACAGGACCCCATGTCATATGAGGAAAAGAGTCATTTGCTTAAAATAAAATATGAAGGAAATACCTGGGGATGAAAGTAGAATATATTGAAAGTAAATATTCCCATTACAAACATTTTCAAAACAAAACAACTTCCCCAGCGTGTTTCTTTCCAGAAAAGTCATGGTTTCAGCACAGCATGGGAACTAGGGAACATTGTAGAACCAGAAAACTATCTCTTCTCCATCTCCATCTGCCATTTTTAGAGCTCAAATATTCCTCTCTGGGCACTGAAACCTCCTGTTCTCCCTGACAGCTCCCAGACAGAAACTTCCCAACACAAAGGTAACAAAGCCTCACAAAACTGACAAGAGAACAACCACATTGGAATCCTAAATCTTTCATAACAGACAGGAGTGTGCTGGAACCAGCTCTTACCTTTTGGGAGAGCTGATTTTTAATTTTCAGTGTGAGTATTTATACCTCAGCAGTCAGAAAAGGCTACAAATCATTGCTTGATTTATTGTTTTGTTGATTGCCTAGACTTAAGAAAGAGATGAAGAAAATGTTAATAATGCAAAATTAACTTAAAAGTGTCTTATGTGTACTTTTTAGGGGGCTGTGGAGAGATGAGCAATCATGTTAACATGTTAACAACTATGTTAAACATTTAATGGTATATTTGCATGCCAGAATAGAGAAATTATCAATAATTATAATAGCCAGCAAGATGGAGTATAGGTCATAGGATATCCCTGCTTTGGTAATCATTCCTTTCTTCTCATTTCTTGTCTTCTCTTTCATTCACCTCTCTTTATTATTAACTATGGCACTTTTCTGAACTGCCAAAGATAACCCAAAGTATTATAGGGATATAGTGGACTTTCCATACATGAAATCCAATACAGTGTTGGTATGGTTACTGTCATCATCATTCCAGATTACAACTATAAATTGATTAAAGAAAATCCATCCATGTTTAACCTTCTAGTAATGAGTAGATTCATACTTAATTAAGCTGATTCTTAGATGACAGAATCACAGATAGTCACCAAGCTGCTACTTAAAGCATTATTAGAAAGACCTACCAGGGCCTGGATTTTACCTTTAAAAAATTAGGAACCTTTCATACCATGTATCAGGTATAAAGGGTCCCTAGCCCTCAAGCATGTACACAATACTTTGACTGGTGGCAATCCATGCAGATGCTTAGCGAGTCATCTTTTGTAATCTATCCGGGTCTCCCTGCTTCCCTCCCCTCCTTCCTCTTCTTCTCTGTCTCTGTCTCTCTGTCTCTGTCTCTCTCGTTTTCCCTTTTTCTTTTTCTCTATTGCTCTACTATCTATCTATCTATCTATCTATCCATCCATCTATCTATCTTTCTATCTGTCTGTCTGTCTATCTATCCATCCATCTATCCATCTTTTTTCTATCTATCTATCTATCTATCTATCTATCTATCTATCTATCTATCTTTCTATCTTTCTATCTACCTGTCTGTCTGTCTATCAATCTAACCATCTATCTATCTATCTCTCTATCTAGTATGTTTTCTCTCAGCACTGACAGTTACCCACCCTAGTACAGTACATTCTCATTACAAGCTACCTCTACTTTTGCTTTAACACCTAACAATTTTTCCTGTCTCCCCTTTCTCCCTCTAATTCATCCTTCATACTGCTGACAGCCTAATCTTCCTTATGTGTAGATCTGGTCATGTCACTCTATCAAAATAAAAAATCTTCAGAACTTGCTATTGCCCTCTGAATCAAGTTCAAGTTCTTCTACCTGGCATTCACAGCCCTCCACAACATAGCACCATGCCACCTTTCTGATCTCAATTACTATCTTCTCCATGGATCTTATGCTCATACAAACTGGACTATGTGGGGTCACTACACTCCCCCCCCCACTGTACAGTCCCACCCTGAATTTCCTTTTATGCATACCTTTGTTCATGATGTTTCCTAAACTTAGTCTTCAATTCCTACAGAATTTTTAAAGCCCCACTCAATTGTATATTTATTATGAGGCCTTTCTTGATTTCTCTGAGTCTGGGGAATCCTCCTTAGATTGCATACAATGTGGTCCCTTTTTAGCACACATGCCATATAGTGTTGGGCACTATAACTATCTGGACATATGTCTTAATATAATACTAAAAGTCCCAAGACATCAAGGACAGTTTCCTATCTAAACCTCTCTTAATACTAGTACCTATTACAGTGCTCTAGACATAGCCAGAGCTTGCTAAATATTGTATTTGTTGAAGGGCCAGGGGCATGGCAAACCTCCTTAGGTAGCAACAAGGTGAGGATAAGAGCACACCCAGATCGATTATTTCCCAATTCTCATTTGTTCGTGGACCAAAAGGTTCAGTAACTCATGTTTTTGTTAGGTTTGTCTTTTGTCATTTGTTTTGTTTTACTTTATAAGAGCTATACCCCTTTCTTAATGTAGAGGCTTGATCCTTGAAAACCCTCTGGAAAAAATATGAGGAGAAAAAGAAATTAAGTTTTGTGGAAGACTTATGGAAGAGAGAGGAGCAGGAAGGTGATCTGTGAAATGGAAGATGCCATGATTTATGGCACTACTCCTCCAAATACATGAAATTGGGTTGGTTTATGATCCTTGAAGACTATCACTTTATTGACCTCATACACCTTTGCAGTTTATAGTAAATGCTGCCCTCGTTTCAGAATCCTGAGAATTTTGGATGATTAGATGATGTCTAAGAGCCATTTGAACTCTTGATTCAATGATTGTCTGTGTATTTTCAAGGGATCAATGGGCCTCCAGTGCTACATAACCATACTTTTTTCTCCCTTTTTCTGATCATGCCAATTGTATCTTATGTTCATGAATTCATTCAACAAGCATTTATTAAGTACCTGCTCTGAGCCAGGAACTGTGGGTCCAAATACAAAAAAGAGAAAAAAGACCCTACTCAGAGAGGACTTACATGCTACTAGGAGAAAACAGGAGGTACAGAGCAAAGTTAAAACAAAATCTACTCCAAATACACACTAGGCATCCATCAGGAAGTGGGTTTCCACACCTATAGACTATAATGTCTGAGCCACTGATGGTCCTGATGTTATTATGAAATTACAGAAAGACAGACAGAGAAAAGGAGAGGAAAGAGGGAAGAGGGAAGAAAGGGAGGGAGAGATATAGAGGGAGAGAGGAAGGGAGAAAGAGCAGTTAATCTGGGGAGAGGAAGGCATTAATAGTTGCTCATTTCCCTATGAAGGATTCATAATAGACTCCCTGCCCCCCCATCTCTCTCTCTCTCTCTCTCTCTCTCTCTCTCTCACACACACACACACACACACACACACACACACACACACATACACACACAGACAGACATACAACCTTCCAATATGAAAAACAACAAAGGAGGAAGAACTGGGTCCCGTAGAACAATGTTTAGATTCACCATTTCACCATCATACTTTGATTATAGAGCTGCGTATGTTTAAGAGGTAGGATAAGTAGAAACATTATGCACAGTAACAGCAATAATGTATAATAATCAACTGAGTGACAAGTATTATCAGCAATGCAAGGATTCAGGACAACTCCAAGGGACTCAGAATGGAAAAGGCTCTCCACCACCTTAGAAAGGACTGATGGAATCTGAATGCAAATTGAAGCATGTCATTCTTTACTTTATTTCCTCCCTGAAGTTTTCTCTAGTGTAGGTGATATGTGTCTTCTTTTACAACATGATGAACATGTAAATATGTATTATATGAAAACACATATGCCACTTATATCACATTACCTGCTTTCTTAGGGAGAGGGGAGGGGTGATTAGGGAAGGTGAAAAAATGGATCACAAAATGGCAATTGTATCAACATGTAATCTGGAAAAAAAATTGAGGAAAAGTAAGAGAGCCAAGTAGAAGGCAGCATTACGTAGTGAGATTTGTGCTCAATTTGAAGTCAGAAAAGCTGAGTTAAATTTCAGATTCTTTCACTTAAATAGTATATGACTTCATTTTCCTGTGTCTTAGTTTCCTCACCTATGAAATAGGGTAGTTTTACTAGAAATTCTCTTCTAGCTCCAAATCTATGATTAAATAAACCTATGACTTTCTCTTTTCCAGAGTAAACATTTCCAGCTCTGTCAATCACTCATCATACACAAAATCATAGCAGGCCCTTTACCATCTTGGTTATCATTGTGTGTATGCTCTCCAGCTTTTCAATATCCTCTTCAAAACACAGCACCAGGGAATGAACTTAGAACACCAAATGTGTCTTTAACAAAGAAGAAAACAATGGCATATTCATATGCTTCCTTCTCCTTTTTGCCTCTCTACTTCTCTTAGTATGCACCAAAATATTCCCCTAGTCAGCCCTCACATTGCCCCCACAAAAAACACAACTTTGTCCTTATGATTTACCTTTTATACTGGCTTCACTGAGAATGCTTTACACCTGATTTCTTGCCCCTTTTAATGGAGAAACTATAGTCAAAATTCTCCTTCTTGTCCCCATCATCCTTGAGCATTCCAGAGGACATCTCTTTTCCAGGACGGAAGAGACAGGATAGATAGATAGATAGATAGATAGATAGATAGATAGATAGATAGATAGATAGATAGACAGACAGAGAGATAGATAGACATATGGATAGATGGATAGACAAATAGAGAGACACACAGACTGTCCAATGGACAGATGGACAAACAGATGGATAAATAGGTAGATAGATAGATAGATAGATAGACAGACAGACAGACAGATAAACAGATAGTTATGTGATTAAAGAGATGATAGAAGAAGATAGATATGGTAGAAGAGAGATGTTAGAAAGTGTAGACATATCAATCAATCTATATCAGTGAATGACTATTACTATATTGATGTATAATGAATGACAGATAGGAGATAGATAGATGGATAGACAGAGAGGGAGAGAGAGAGAGAGAGAGAGAGAGAGAGAGAGAGAGAGAGAGAGAGAGAGAGAGAAAGCATTTACTAAGCATTGTGTGCTTAGCACTAGAGATACGAATCAAAAGAAAATATAACCTTCTCAACAGTTTATTTTTTAATGGCAAAGACTTTGGCTGGGAAGGTACTGCTGAGGAAGCTGGAAAGTGAATTGAGCTGGAAGTAAAATGAGCATGGTTGTGGGTACATGGGCACATCCAGATAAAGGCAGAATTTATTCATATTTCACCCACAGTCTTCTGAATTTAGTCCGAATAAGAGTAGTCATAGTTGTAGAGAATGCTCATTTCACAGATGCCAAAACTGAGTATGAGAGAAGTGAGGTGATCTATCCCAGGTCATTCAGCTGGCAAGTGATTGAGATGCATTTAACTCCCTGGATTTTTACTCAATATTGCTTTATTTCAGTGGAGGCCAACACCAGTCTTGTCCCCAAAGAAGGATTCTAAATTTAAATTCTTTGCAAAAAGGAAAGAGCAAAAGTCATTGAAATAATAAAGTGCTTTTTTTCATGTTTTTTCCTCTTCTTGTTAATTATAAAGGTTTCTTTTGTCACTAGCTTCCCTCTTCTCCAGTTCACTATTATGCCTAGAAGTTGCTTTGTCCTTGCTTCAGTCTGAGTCTCATTTCTTAAAAGCTCAGCTTATGGACTGCCATCTATATAAGGGCTTTCCTCATCTCTCCTGTTCTTAGTGTCTTCCCTGCCCCTCCAAAGGTCTCATATGTATCTTGTTTGTAATTATATATTGCATGTTGTCTCCTCTAATAAAACTGAAGCTCCTTAAGATAGAAGATTATTTCATTTTGTCCTCTGAATCCTCAGAATGCTTGCCACCTAGAAGGCAATTAACAAATGCTTGCTGATTGAATGACAAATCTCTGATTGGAAATTTTGGTCTATGACTTCTAAAGTTTTTGGTAAATAAAACAAACATAAATTATCATCTTCTCACCATCTCTCAACCCAGACAGAAATCCTGGGCCCACAAAAGAGCTATTTTAGGTATATCCCAGGGAGGTAGGTTTTCTCCTGAATCCAGACCTCTCCCTTTGACCAGGCCTTTGCCAAAGGGGATAAGGCTTGAGAATGTAAGACACAGCTGCAACTTGGTCCCCTTTATTAACCTTGACTTTATATTTGTCCCTGACTTTGTAATTCACACTTTGATTTCTAATATCACACCATACTCAGCCAACAGGCAAACAACCTTTTGCTAGTATTTTTCCTTTCTATGGAAGATGTAATAGACAATTCTCCTGTCCACGATAAATGGCCATTCTCTTTGAGATATGAACAGGAAGTTATGACCTTTTGCCAGGGTAATTCTCATTTTCTCAAAAATTGTTCTCATTTCTACCCAGTGGGTGCCAGGAAGAGTTGTAGACCAAAGCCTGGGGCCACAAAATTGAAAGTTGTGGACTTTATTTTTGTCTTTCTTAAGGTCCTTCAAGGTTTTTCTTCCCATTCTTCTTACTCAATTTAGCTAATTGTTTTTCTCCCCTAGGGCTGTAGCAATACCTGGGTGTTTCCACATACAGCTTTCTTATTCACAGAAAGGGCTTGGGAACCATCTGATACCTTCACATTGCACTATGAAATGGATTTTATTTGTGGGGGGTCAATAAAATGGATCTGTGCCAAATTCAGGCACAGATTGTAGAATCAAGAGTTGAAAGGATCTTATGCCGGGGTTCAGAAGACCTAGTTAATCAGAGTTTTCCACTAGTTTGCTCGGTCATTTTACTTCATTAAGCTTCAGTCTCCTCATCTGTAACATGGGGTTTGGACCAAGTTCCCATTCAACTGTGATATTCCTTCATCATTATCCCTTCTACAGAACAGAGTTCCACTGCACTCTCTCTCCATAAGAGTTCCATCCAAATTGGCATACTCAGTTCTGGGCTTTACATTATAGAAAGCACACTGACAAATTCTACTGGGCTCAGTGGAAGATATCCTGAATATTAATATAACTTGACTCCATATCATATGAAGAAAACTCAGAGAGCATTGGGATACTAAACCTGGAGAAGAAAAGACAGAGAAGGAAAAGGTAATTTCTTCCAAAGTTTTGAAGATTTTTTATTCCAAAATATCATTAGCCATTTTCTGTTTGGAAAATCTGGGGGGGGAAGGTAGAAATCAAAAGAAGGCAATTTTGACTTGATGGACACAAGGTTGTTGAGAAGTTATAGAATTGTTCAACAGTGGAATGAATTGCCTTATAAGAAAGTATTTGTCCTTTCCTGTGTATTTTCAAGCAAAGGCTACATGATCACTTTCCTGAGATAGCAATTAAAAGATTTCTGTTTCACAGATGGGCTGGACTAAAAATCCCCTCCAACTCTTAATTTTCTGTGAATGTAATTTTAAAGTGCTCCTTCTCCATCTAGTAGTGGCCTGGCCCATATATGATATATAGATTCTCTTGTATCTTACCATTAAGTAAATGTACCTATTAAGTGGACTTAGTAATTATAAAGTACTATATAAATTTGAGGTATATGCATTTTTTACAAACTCTTCCATTGGTAAAGATAGCCATAAAGTAATAGACTGTTGGCCAATGCTTGGTGATAAATTTCTTTGTCTTGAGCTTTTAGTAATAATAGAATGCCTCATATTCATCATTTCTTTAGGTTGATACAACCTTGGTTCAAGGAAAAGAATATTGGTTTTAGAGTTGGGAGTGTTGGATACAAATTGTTTGACCATAGACCTTAGTTTCCTCATCTGAAAAGAAGGTTTTGGATTAAATGGTCTCAGATGTGTTTTGTAGCTCTAGATCCTATGACCAAGGTTCAAACTCTACTGTTGTCATTTACTGTTTGTGTGACCTCAGAGAAGTCACTTAAATTCCTTTGGCTAGAGTTTCCTAATTTATATGTGGAGGAGTTGATACAGGTGGTTTCTAAAGTCCCTCTGAGGTCTAAATTTATGCTCCTATGATCCCAAACTATACCAGAACTTGGGATCCACAGGCAAAACTTGCTGAATCTAGGGGTACCCTACTGATACCATGGCATACCTGAATAATTCTTTGTGAGATATTTGTTACTGTCAATTTACTAATGTGTTCACTTCCTTTTTTATTCTCAGAAAGGAACAGACAGAATAAATTAAAGAAACTAATAAATAGTTTTCTTTTGTGATTTTCTAAAAATTCTTCCTCATTTCTTAATACTTAGCTATTCTATATTTACAGCAGATGAGCCAAATTGATCACTGCCCAAGTAGGGAAAAAGTATGTCCAACACTAATAATGGAAAATCTGCTCATATGTAGATGAGAACTAGACCCTAGATTTCTGAGTTTCTGCTTTGAAAAAGATTGACTGCAGATAATCCCTAGATGTGTGACCCTGGACAAATCACTTAACACACATTTCCTAGCCCTTAATACTCTTTTGCCTTGGAACTAATACATAGTATTGATTCTAAGACAGAAGTTATGGATTTAAAGAAAAAAAAAGATAAATTGGATTTCCCAAAATTTTACTGCATTGTATGGATTCTCAGAAGAGTACTATTATTCAGTTAAAACTTAGAGCTTAATTGACCTACTACAAACCTGTCAAAGAAATAGTTTATTTATGGAATTTAATGTAGGTGCTATACATTTTGGCTTAATTGCACTTATTCTCTCTTTTACTATTTTCCAGCTACTTTATGTCTATCATCCCAGAGTCCTGGATTTTAGAGCTGAAAGGAGCCTTAAATCTTCCCTAGTCTCATTTTAGTTTCAGGAAATCAAAGCTGTGTGGGGTGGCAAAGATGGGACTAAAGAAATATATGTAGTAGCTTCTGTGATTTTAACTGATTCTAATTATGTTCTTTCTCCATCCTCAGTCACTAGCTGTGTGACCCTAGGCAAGGCACATAACCTCTGTATGCTTCAATTTCCTCATCTATAAAACGGGAATAATAATAGCATGTACCTCCCAGAGTGATTGTAAGAGGAAAAAGATTATATATATATATATATATATATATATATATATATATATAAAGTGCTTTGTAAACCTTACAATGCTACAAAAAAGCTAATGATACAATGGTTGGAGACCCCAATTCAGGAAGACTTATCTTCCTGAGTTTAAATCTGACCCTAGCCACTCACTAGTTGTATGACCCTAGGCAAGTCACTTAACTCTATGTGTCTCAGTTCCTTATCTGTAAAATGATCTGGAGAAGGAAATAGAAAACCACTTAAGTAACCGTGCCAAGAAAACTCCCTATGGGGTCATGAACACTCAGATATAACTGAAAAACAAGTGCATAACAAAATTATGGTGATGTAGTTACTATTCTACTACTTTGCCAAAATGGATTAAAATAAGAAGATATGAGTTCAAGCACTGAGGCACTGCTTAGTTACTGCTTGACTGTAATAAATTAATATGTCTAATGCTCAGTTTCCCCAATTGTAGTTCCCCCAATTCTCTAAAAATGAGAAAATAATATGTTTTGCATATTTTGCCAATGTAGTCTAAGAAGACTGTTGTACAAGTTGATAAATAGCTATTGTCCTACATAAATGTTAAATTTAATTATTAATTGCCTAAAAGTATTATAATTCCCTTAAGAGTAGAGGATTGAGAATGGGAAAAAATCCTTTTTCACATCCTCCACAGTATACTGTAAGGGGGTGTGATAAGAGTGTAATAATTACTAGTCTTATTGTAGTGAATCAGAGCAATCATTGAATTTAGAGTCAGAAGGGATTAGAATATAAACTACTGGCACATTCAGTGATAAAAATGTAAGGCTTTATAGTAGAGAAGGTTAGGTGATGAAAAGGGCATAGACTGTTAGAGCAAGAAGGAAGTATGGGATAGAGCACTGGACTTGAGTTCAACTCTTTCCTCAGATACTTACTAGCTATGCAGGCTTAGGCAAGTAATCAAACTTTTGTGTGCCTCAGTTTCCTAATCTTTAAAATCAGAGATTTCAATTTGATGATCTCTAAAATCCCTTTTTGCTCTAGATATATGGTTCTAAAATATGGCATTAGAGCTGGAAGTGACTTTTAATATCATCTATTCCATTCTACCCCCTCTTTTATATATAGCCATTTTTTATCCAACTCCCACTCATAATTATTTGGGTCCCCAAAAAGGTGACTTGTTACATCATTCTGTCTGAGGAGTCTAGCTATTGGACAAGTTGTACCCTTGTAGCATAAGAACATGGCATCTTTTAGTAAATCTGCTTTTGGTCTGGGTCAAGGAAGTCATTCCTCAGGGCTTCTTTTGTAAGTAATATGACTCAACCACAATCAACCTCTGGTTCTTCTCCCATTTCTGGACCTCTCATAGTTTGTTGTCCTGTTCTTCTGAAGACTGCAAGTTTGTAGCCATCTCCAAAACTCCTTTGCCTAAGAGCAAGAAGAGTAGACCTAACAGAGATGGAAAATAAACATATCATGTGCACTTGGCTTCATGGTAGCTTTAGTTGGCAAAGTGTTCATTGTCATCAAAACAGTTCATCTTGATGACTTGTTACCAAAGAAAGAAAACAAAATCGTGTCATTCTTTTGGGAGTCATCTGTTTTTTCACTCAGTTCCAGATCATCAGCTAATAGAAAAAGATGTTCCTCACTAGACTATAATCAGAGAGGAAATAGATATAGAAAACCTATCCATGATCTTAAGTGAAGAGACAGGCTACTCTGCCATATATATTCCAGAAGAAGATTCCTCATACACACATATTCCCAGGGCATGGCTCTCATTTGCTAATTCCTGCATATTATATATACATCAAGAAACCAACTCAGAAAAATGATATGATGAATCAAAGGTCTTAAAGATAATAAGTATCAAGACCAAAATCTTAACACCAGACTCTGTCTTCAAATTCAATACACTTTGTCAGATACAATAACAGAAGAAGGGTGGTTTTGAATTCATGAAGGGACTTGATTCTACATATTTGAAGACTGAGACCCAGAAAAGGAAATGATTTATTCAAAGTATCATAGCTAATAAGTATTTAGAAGTGCTCTACTATGCCCTTCCTGATTCCCAAATGAAAATCTCATCAGCATTTTCTTTTCTTTTTCAATAAACTATAAGTCATTAAGATCAAGATATCCCCAAGAGGAAAAACATCCATTTGCTTAAATCTTTCTCGATATGAAGAAAAGCTGTGTTTTCTTACTGTGAAGAGCAATCAAGCAGAATGAAAGTTTTTAACCCATTTTCTATTAAATGGAGACTGCTAGAAGATCAACTGCTTCAATCCTGTATCATTAGTCTCATTAATTAATTATCTGCTATGTAGAACACACAAAGATGAGCATAGTCATCTTCCTTTATGTGGAAATGGATTATCTACTTTATGGATTATTCCTCACACAGCCCACCCACTCAGTCCTAGGTGACATGGCAAGGCTTTAGCAATATCAGAGATAGGCAATGAAAGGACAGTCTATCTGATAGTAGAGAGAGAAAGAAATATGTACAGAGTTAGAAATCAGTATCTCACAAGTTACAATTCATTATTTATAAACATAGATAAATATGTATACATGTGTATACATACATATATACATATTTATTTTTACAGGTAAGAAAATGGATGCCCAGGAAGAATACTGATTTGCAAAATTCACTTAGTATTCTTCACAGATCTAAGAATTATACTCAGGTCCTGTGAAGGACTCCAGGACTCTCCAATATCATAGATAGATAGATAGATAGATAGATAGATAGATAGATAGATAGATAGATGATGGATGAATAGAAAGAAAGAAAGAAAGAAAGAAAGAAAGAAAGAAAGAAAGAAAGAAAGAAAGAAAGAAAGAAAGAGAGAGACAGAAAGAGAGAGAGAGAGAGAGATAGATAGATAGATAGATAGATAGATAGATAGATAGATAGACGGATGGATGGATGGATGGATGGAGAGATAGATGCATAGACAGACAAACGGACAGATGGAGAGCTAGATAGACAGACACAGACAGATACATATACACAAATATATGTGCATTGCATGTGTTTACACATACACACCCATATATAGTTTATACATTTATATGCTATGTAATATATACATATATTTACCTATCTATCCACGTCAGTATGTTTTTTGGGCCTCCATTTTCTTATCTTTAAGAAAGGATAGTTTGTACTAGGTAAATTCTATAATTCAGACAAAGTACTTTTAAAGATGAGAGAGACCTTAGAGTCAAGGAGCCTTAGAATTCTGCAATCTTAGGTTTCTGACAGTTATTGGTTGGGTGAATATGGAAAATTTGTGTGACTTCTTTGATGCTTTACTTCCTTCATCTGTAAAATGTAATCTATAAGTAATAATACTTGTCCTAACTATATCACAAAGTAACTGTGAGAATCAAATGATAAAATGAAAATGAAGACAGTATAACACCAAAAACCTTTGAAAGTCCTGGCCTGGTTCTGATTTTGTTACCACCTTGGTAGACGACCTTGAGCAAAACTTGTTCATTCTCCAGACTTCAATTTCCATTTTTTTTAAATGAAGGAAAATGGATTATAATATTTGCATTGTCCTTCCATTTTTATCAGTCTTTGAAATGCAGAAAGATAAGTAATTTGGCCTTTTAATTCTCTGCTTCCATAAAAATCCATTATTGAATTAGTCCCAATGGCACTTTTCTACCTTAGAAGAATGTATCTTTTTATTGGGATAGAACTGTGGTATTCTTGTAAGTCTCAGACCTGACCCTAAGGGGTATTTAACCAATTAGAGGGCAAGAAATTGTGTTTTATTCTAGCCTTCCTATTAGCTAGTCATGGAACTTCCAAGAAAAACAATCATATATTCTTTCATAGCTGAATTCTTCCATACTCTGCCTCCACCCTCTACTGTTCAAAGTGAAACTTCTCCTCTTCCAAGTGGAAACTGGACCTCTCAGGAAACTTGGACTCTAAGCAGCAGATAAAACACAAATGTCATTAGGAAAATCTTCCCCTCGCCCTCTTCTTTCCAGGTCACTTCACAGATTAGAGGGAAGGATGTGTGCCTTTGGGAGAGCAGAATCCTGTAAATAAGATCCCCACTTTCAAAACTTAATTTTTGGTAATTGAGGAAGATTTCTGAAAGTTGAACAGGCATAGTTGGATTGGCATCTGTGTCACAAATGACATTACCTTATAATCCCTTCTCTCTTCCAAATGTTCTTATAACCCTGGAGGGCCATATCATTCTTCTGGTCAATCAAAATCCCACAAGCCCAGAGTCATCTTTACATTCTTCTGTTACTTTACTGTATATAACCTGAAAAGAGTCAAATTCTAATAGTTCTATCTCCACAACTCTCTTCTCTGTCTCTTTTTCTATTTACAAAAACCACCACACTAGCTCTGATCCTCATCTTATCAACTATGAACTATTACTACTGCCTAATTAGACTCTGTTCTCCAATTCATTCTCCACGAAACTGAGAAAGTAACTTTCCTAAAACAAATAGGTCTACCTCTTCAGTGATTATGGGATCAAGTAAGTGATTGTTTAATCTTTACCTTATGCTTTGAAAATTCTACTTTTTTGTAAATTTTAGAACATATAATTATTAGTACAATATTGTCGTTGTTGTCCAGTTATTTTTTTAGTCATGTCTGACTCCTCGTTACCCAATTTGGGGTTTTCTTGGCAAATATATTGCAGTGGTTTATTATTTCTTTCCCCAGCTCATTTTACACATGAGGAAACTGAGGTCAAGATTAAGCAATTTGCCCAAGATTACACAGCAAATAAGTGTCTGAGGCCACATTTAAACTCATAAAGATGAGGCTTCCTGACCCCAGGGATAGTGTTCTAACCACTACACAACTTGTCTGACCTTGGTATAATATTATATATGGTTTATATGAATTTATATAAAACATATAAATGTAAATTTTATGTAAATTCATATAAACATACATACAATATGTAAATATGTAATATACACATTTGAGTGCTTGATTATTTTTTACTGATAGGAGTACATGATTAATACATTTTGGAGAGCACTAATCTAAAATATTTGTTTAAAGTTGAGACTACTTAATATGCCATTGGGAGTATCACATTTGGAAAAGTGTAAATATTGAGAGTTTGGATAACATATGCAATGACATTGATTGAAGTTCTTGCCTTCTATCTGCAAAAAAACCTTTTTTTTTCAATATAAGTGTGGTATTTGGTCATTAAGTTGTATATGTAAAGCTAAGTGTGAGTACGTTACATTAAGTGGTAATTAGGTCTTCTCTCTCTAGATATTAGTCTGTCCACTATTAGAGAATTCCTTTCTTCTCTATTTACACTAGAAAGTTGTTTTAAAGACTCAGACAGGAGGATCTGTATCATTATTGTTTCAGAAAGGGAGGGCAGCTCTGTTAGGATCCTGCTTATATAGCTATCTTTAGTAATTATTAATGGATACCTGCTCAAACATTGGCAATATATAATATAGACAACCATTTCTCAATTAGATGTCAGCCAGATACTGGTCTCAAGAGCTTGTCCCCCAGGGAATCATGTGGCTTCACTGAGAAGATAACATTCTGTTAATCAACAGGGAAAGACCCTCATTGGCTCAAAAATATTTTGACTTTTGTTTTAAAAAAGTAATACCTTCTATCACATAGAACTTGTCATGAAGAAAATATAATTTTGGGAGATACTAAAAAGCAGGTTTGAAGAATCTAGTTTGTGGTATGTCTAAACCAGAAATGATGTGGAGGAATAAAATATGCACAGGTCTCCTGAGATGTGACTCTTTTCTCTTTCTCCCTGGGCCACTTCTGGCAGGCAAAACAATATCTTAAAATATGACTCTCTACTACCAATATAACAGAATCAAAATACAGCTTCTCTCTTTCCTTTCATCCCTCTTCTTTTCTTTGCTTATTCCTCTCTCCCTTCCTTTCTTTCTTCCTTTCTTTTCCATGTCTTTATTTTTTCTTCCTACTTTCTTTCCTTCCATTTTGCCTTCATTCTCTCCTTTTTTCCTTTTTACCTTCCTAAACTTCCTTCTTTCTTCCTTTCTTTCATTTTCTTCTTCTCTTCTTTTTTTCCTTCCTGTTCCTCAACCCATAACTCTACTTTTCACTTGGTTTATACCTGGGGAACTAGCAATATTTAAAATCAAGAAAGAAGCACACAGGCCCTATTTCCATTTATAGAAAGCAAACTAATTCCATCCTGTATAAAGAAATATTTCTTCTAGGTTAGTTTTTATTTTTCGTACTTCTGTTTTCATTTTTATTTTTTCTAAGACTCCCTCATCTCTCTGAAGTTGAAGTTCAGTAGCAATTCATAGGTTTGCTCCCACTACTTAATGTCATGGGAGTTTTGACCTGCTCTGTTTGTGGCGTAGGTTGTTTCACACCTTCATGGGCAATCTTATCCCCACACTCCACTCTGCAACTCTGATCACTCACCATATAAATGCTCATCTTGGTACCCACACCCAATTGGCATAGCACTGAAGCTCAGAAATCTCAAGCTCAAGAAATCCTCTAGTTTCAGCCCCTCAGTAGCTGGGATATAGATATGAGTCACCACATCTGACTTTAAAGTTTCTATTAAGATTTAAGCTCTCAACTTTTAGGTAGAAGACATTCTGACAGATTTTTATATTTTTCTTGAGTTAGAAATCTCCTCTGACCAAAGTGTGTGTACTTGTTCATTCTTATTAAATAATTTTCTTCAGTGCTCTTAAGAAGAAAATTTCTGTTTATTCTTTAGAGATTTTAATGGCATTTTTAAAAGTTAAAGCATGGATATGAGGCAAGGAAAAAGGTTTTTTTTGTTTGTTTGTTTTGTTTTTTAGGGCAAGGGGGAGAAAGTGAGATTTGTTGACACAAGTATGAGTAGTAGGGAAGGAGCTCATCTCTAAAATCCATGTAAGAGCTTCCAGAAGCATCTACTATGGGTGAGGCACTATAATATACTAAGTGCTTCAGATTCAGAGTCAAAAGAAAATGTCTTTGACATCAAGGAAATTACATTTTACCAATTAGAGAAGAGAAAGAATAAAACATACAAAAAGTGCATTGAGATCGTTTGAGGAAGATGAGTACAGTAAAATTAAGATCAACGGGTCTTTCTTGGGGAGGTTTAAAATGTGTTGAGCTTTGGGGGAAGATAAGGATTAAAATAGGCATTGGTGAGAAAAGAATGCTTTTCTGGTATGAGGGAAGGTCTATGCAAAGTCGAGGTGGGATATGGGATATTGTGTGTAGGGAAACATCCAATAGGTAAGTTGGAATGGATCATAGAGTGTATGAAGGGGAATAATATGCAATTAGCCTGGAAAAACACAGTGAAAGCAAATTTTGAAGTATTTTAAATGTTAAACAGATTGTTTTTGTTATCTTAGAGGTAAAAGGTTTTGAGAGTTCTTCAATAGGTAAGTGGCATTGAGAGATCTATGCTTCAGGAATTTCTTTTGGGCAATTGAGTGGAGGGAAAAAGTAACTGAGGCAAGTAGAACAATTAGGATGCATTTTCAATAGTGCAAGGAGAAGTGACCCTGTAAAAAGAATGAGGGGTATAGATTTAAGAGCTATTGTAGAGATAGACTTGAAAATTTTAGGCATGGTGGGGGAGGGTGAAAAAGCAAGAAGAATAGAGCAAAATTTTTAGATTTTGAACTCAGCTTCAATGAAAGGATGATGGTGTCTTTGACAGAAATAGGGAAATTTAGAAGTAGAGTCAATTTTGGGAGAAAGATGATGAGTTACATTTTGGCTATTGTGAGTTTAGGTTTCCTGTAAGTCATCCTCTTGGAATTGTCTTCTGGACAACTGATGACAAAGAACTAGAACTCAAAATGGAGTCTAATGTTTGATATATAGTTTAGGGAGACAGCTGCCTAAATATATTTATTAATTAAATTCAGTCACTTTTGTGACTACTAAGAAAACATGTG
Organism: Gracilinanus agilis; assembly: GCF_016433145.1. NCBI lineage: Eukaryota > Metazoa > Chordata > Mammalia > Didelphimorphia > Didelphidae > Gracilinanus > Gracilinanus agilis. The sequence goes on from NC_058131.1 coordinate 71,188,847, forward strand.
GAGAAAAAAAAGAGAGTCTATGATACATAGCTTTATGAAGGGGAACAACTATGATTAGTCTAGAATGAATATGAATGGATGGTGATGTGACAAAAGAGAACAAGAAGTCTTTACCCCACTCTTAGCCTCACATTTCATCCTCTCTAAACTAGAGAAAGTGTTTTACCTACTGAAACATTCTGAATGTAAGTATCTGGTGGGAAGTTTTATCTCATTCTACCTTTCCCAAACAGCGAGTCATGGAGCTTCTAACAAAAGCAACCATATCTTCCCTCATTTTTAATCTCAGTTCAATTACAAAAGTCATGGAAAATTATATTGTAGTAGTAAGGGTAATGGATAAGACTGAGGAAGAAGCGCTGTACCATCATAATGTCTTGTAATTTAATTTAATATTGGTTAGTTTTATCTTCACATGAAACTGAACAGTGTTGTAACAGAATAAATTCTGAGTTGAGGAGCAGAGGATCTGACTTCAAATTCTGCCTCTGGTTTCAGCACCCAAGACAGTAACTTACACATAATATATTTTGTTATTTTGTTTGGTCGTTTCAGGTGTGTCCAACTCTTCGAGATATCATTTGGGGTTTTCTTGTCAAAGATAACAGAGTAGTTTGGCATTTCCTTCTCCAGCTCATTTTATAGATAAGGAAATTGGTTAGTATATAGAACCTATTATAGATTCTTAAAGATATAGATTTAGAATCCTTATAGATAAGGAAACATGGCTACAGGACATGCCCAGGATCAGACAGCTAGTAAGAATCTGAGGACAGATTTGAACTCAGAAAGATGAGTTTTCCTGACTTCAGGCCTAGCACTCCATCCACTATACCACCTAGCTACTTACTGTATGTCAAGAAACAGGAAATACTTATTTAATTTAATCCAGTTGTTGAAATTCAGTAAATCATTTAACTTCTCCAGGCTTCACTTTCCCCATATGTATACTGAATGAGCTAGACTAGGTGATGTGATAAAATCAACTCTAAATCCTATAATTAGGATCATATGATCTAAAAGCTGACTTTAAATTTTAAACCTATGTATTATCAAACACTTAAAATTGTGATATTTTATTGCTTATAAATTAAGATTTTTGTTTTCTGAAACTAAAATGAGAGGCTATTTCTTTACACACACAAAAGGATCAGTTGCAGAAATATGGTTGCTAAACACCATAAAATGCCATATGGCTTTTTTTTCTTGTGGAATTAACAATCAACCTTCAAAATGCAATTAATACTGCAATTATGATCTGAATGCTCATTTCAGATAATGGTAATATACTTTGCAATCAAGGTTTTCCATTTTGTTGTCTTCTCTGGATGTGTAAATTTTTCTCTCTAGTAAAAAATATCATATTGTTACCTCCTTGAGAGTAAAAAAGTGCTCATTTTTCTGTATTATCCTCAATTAATTTGCCTTTAAATATCAGTTTTAACATTCTAGCTGTTTGCAATAATTATATCAGAGAAAACTACTATGAAGGTCATTCCCAACATCTGGAAACGGAAACAAAGAAATCTGTTAATTAGGAGAACTTAAGAGATAACGAAAGAATTCATTTTTTAAAAAACAGATCAGAAAGAAATAGAGAACAGGACAGAGAATATAAGAGAGAGAAAAAGGGGGCTAGGAAAGAGACTCCCAAGAACAGCAATAATAGCAATTTACAAAGTATTAATTGTTAATGATACTTCTTTGGAGGGAAAATTATGACATTTTTTCTTTTTCCCCCTAAGTTTAGTGAAAAACAACATATTGTTAAGTAGTTGGTTTGCTTAACTTGGTATGAGGAAAATGGGTGTGACAAATGGGTTTCTGGCATTTATTAGCTGTCTCATCATACACAAATCCCTTCATCTCTCACAGTCTCAATTTCCTCATCTTTAAAATGGGGATTAAAATGCCCAATGTTGTGATGCTTAAGTGAGAGAATGTATATAAAGCACCATCCTAATTTATGGTGGTATATGAATGCCAGTTTTTTTTTATAATAGAAAGAACATAAGATTTATATTCAGGTGAGGAATAGGTTCAAATTTTGGAGCCACACACAGTCTCGATTTCCTTATCTATAAAAATGAAAAGAAATGCTTTGCAAACATTAAATTTATAAAAAATGTGAGTGTTACTATGTTAGTCCTTATAGAATTTGATCTGCTGATTAGCCATCATTCCAATATGTCAGCATCTTTAAACTGCTATTACAGGGGTAGTGAGGTGACACCAACCTGGCAGGGCTCCCTTCCCAGCCTGCAAACTTTGTTCCAGGCCTAAGGCAAACTCAAGCAAGCCATTCAATAAAGCCACTCGTACAGGGCACGGAAGCTTCCAACCCAGCAGCTGTTGTTCAGTGATGCATCAGTGAAGCAAAAAATTATGCCGGTATAAAAAATAGATCTTGAGTCACAATCCTCCTTCTTATCCCTTTGTTCTGCATTAGGGGAGAACCTCTGGGATTCATTTAGCTGTAATCATTTGTTACTGAGGGGCAAAGCGTCTTTCAGACAGTGATGATGGAGTCACCTTTGAAAGAAGTGCAAATGAGGAGAAATCATTTTCCAATCTGCCCTCCCAGGATTGCATTTGATAAACTAGTGCTCACTCAAAGAGACTGCCCAGAATGTAGATCATATTCATAAATAACAAATGGGCACTTTCAACTTAATTCTGTTCTTAGCAGGTTAATTGGCTGATCCCCTGAACCTTTCTACAATAGTTCATTTAGGAGGCAAGATGAGAAAAAAAAAGAGAAGAAGTGAGCTGCTTCAAATTCCAAATGGCCAGCACCAGAACATACCTGGAATATTGCATCTAGTTCTGGGTACCATATCTTAAGAAGAACATTAACAAACCAAAGCTCATCCTGAAGTGGATGACCAAGATTGTGAGAGGACAAGAGACCATGCTATATGGTAATCAATTCAAAGAAATGAGAAGATTTAGCACAATTTTAGAGAAGTCTCAGGAGATACATGAATGTTTGCATCAAATATTTGAAGGACTATCGTGAAAGAGAGATCAGAGTTAGGAATACTGGATCAAGGTGGATGGGGCTTTTGAGGGCATGACTCTTTGATGGTCTCACCCCCTTATTTTACAAATGAGATTCTGAGTCAAAGAGAGCCAAAATTACCTAAGGTCACACAGGTGGTAATTGGGGAACCAAGCATTTGAACCCTGGTCTTCTGATTCTTCATTCTTTTGATTAAATTGCAGTGCCCCAAAGCAGACACTTAGATACTTTGCTGATGTTCATGGATCTGGATCTCCTACTGAAGTCAATAACATTGGCTCAATCATTCTCATTTTGAAATGTTAATTTCCATTTTAGCTTTGGAGCAGCAATCAATAGGCTGTGATTTCTTCCACATAAATTAAGCCATTAGATTTATTGGCAATGCCAAAGCCAAACATCAAATCTTTAATGAAAATGAAGATTAATATTTGGCCAAGAAATCTCAAATCATCAAATGTCTGAAATGTTTGCTTTGCTTGCATTGACCAGTACCTTAGTTCGCCCTAAGGGCACTAGTTTGCTTCTGAATCATATTCCTGCTTGGGTGGCAGTTATAAAGAAACAATGAGGTATGGAAGAGAAAGTTCAGCATTGAAAGTCAGAAGGTGCAGTTTCTAACACTACCTCTGCCACTGAGGATCCCTGAAACCTTTTGTAAATTGCTTCTTTTTCCAGGAACTTACGTTCTTCATCAACAAAATGGGGCTGATTATACTAACCTTACCTATCTCACAGAATGTATAAAGTTTATACTCTATCAACTTTAAAGTAATATAGCAGGTGAATTAGAATTACCTACAAAATGAAGTTTTTCAATTCAGTTTAAAAAGCATTTATTAAGCATTTATTATGTGTCTAACACTCTAGTGCCGAGGACACAAAAACAAAAATGACACAGACCTTCCCCTCAAGTAACTTATATTCAAATGAGAGAAACAATAAGTATAAAGATAATTAAATGGAAAATAATGAAAATAGGGGAATGTGGAGAGAAATGGACCTACGTCTGTGAAGATCAAATTGTCTGGTTATTAGTTTAATGATCTACTTTTTAAGTTATACCATTCATCCTTTTAGAAATCTAAAAGCAAATGTGCAGAGGTACCCCTCAGATTTATTGTTGGTAGCAGAATGGAAACAGAGGAAAGAAAGAAAGAAAGAGAGAGAGAGAGAGAGAGAGAGAAAGAAAGAAAGAAAGAAAGAGAGAGAGAGAGAGAGAGAGAAAGAAAGAAAGAAAGAAAGA
>NC_058131.1:71201325-71300429 GCF_016433145.1 Gracilinanus agilis
TATTATATTATATTATATTATATTATATTATATTATATTATATTATATTATATTATATTATATTATATTATATTATATTATATTATATTATATTATATTGTATTGTATTGTATTGTATTGTATTGTATTATCATGTCATGTCATATATTGTTGTATTATAATATGCTATATAATATAAATTATACTTTTATATTGAGTTGTATACTCTTCTATTCTAGCCCTGCTATAAATGAAACAGCATGCCTCCTGGCATCCTGGCATCTCCCCCAACTTTTTTAGCTTCATTCTAGGTATTGTTTCCCCTCATTAAATTCTAAGTTTCTTGAAGTCTAAGACTGTTTTTTTTTTCATCTGTATACCAAAATGCTGCTAGCATAGTGCCTGGCATATTACAAGTATTTAATAAATATTAATATAAAGGAAGGCTTAGGAAAATTTCAGTGCCCCACCCTCCAGTACTCCAACCAGAGGGGACAAGTCATGGAAGGGTAGATTTATTTGTCAAAATACTTGTTGAATGAAAATGAATCCTATCTCTCTCCTAAATGGGTACACCTGGTGGAATTGCATGAGTGGATTTTCACAGAAAATCTACTCCAATTTGTACCCGAACAAGAATCCTCTTTATGATATCTCCATTGAGCAGGAACTCCATCTCTGTTTAAAAACTCCAGCCAAGGATATTTTTCTGCCTCCCTACTGCTGTGGATCTGGACAAAATCTACCCACAACTCAGGTTTGGACATAATGACCATGCGGCTTAGAAAAATGCTTAAAGATCAATACTGTATGTTCCCATATTGCAAAGACTAGTATAAAATAGAGATTGATTTATTTCCTCCACTACAGGTATTGCCTATTCAGCTCTGTTCAAAGTTTTCAAAAGGCTTTGGGATAATAATTCACATCATAGAGGTATTCTGAAAGGGGGAAGCTCACCAAGAAAATGAACAGTTTCCAAATTTAACAAATGACTGGATATGAATGGACTATATTTCCCAAGATGAAAAATGTCAAATTTTTAATACTGAACCAAAAAAAAAGCACACAGCCTATTTTTCTTACTTTTGGAAAAACTCTGTTAGCCCTAAGAAGCCAATAACTTGTAAACAAGGTACACATAGTTCTATATTTAGATATAAAATCTGATGTCTTGCTGCCTTCTTTTAAGGCAACACTAGCATGAAGCCCAAAGAAATTATTCATTCTTCTTTTTAGACTAGGAGGTAAGTGGGAAAAGAAGAAAAAGAAAAGAAAGAAAATATTGCTGGCCCTTTTCTCTCTCACAAAATTGCAAGATAGGGGTGCCAGTATTACAGAATCTACAACTTTGACTTTTATTATTATTGTTATTTGTATTTTATAGTCTGAATCATAAACTAAGCAATATAAATAGGGTCAGGCAAGTGGAATTTTTCCCATGATGCCAAAATTTAGTACATGCTGGTATCACTTGAAACAACTGACTTTGGCACTGAGATCAAAAGAATAATTAGTTAAACTAGGAAGCTACTAAATGGACTGCCTTGTCCTTCCTGTGGGTATAATTAAATCCCTGACTCCTACCCATTCTTCTCACCTTCATAGTGTCTTCCCACCTAGTAGTGGCATCATAGGGTTCAAACATTCCTTTCTTTATAACAGTTTAGCATCCCCGGCTCTCAGGGGTCCTTTCTTACTTCTTGCCTCACATGGTGAAATTGCTAGTTTTGCCTCTGACAAGATGTTAGTTATGTGACCCAGCACAAGTCACTTAACTTCTATTTGCTTCAGTTCCCTTATCTATAAAAAAAGGGGTTATGATAGACCCTACCTCCCAGGTTGGCTAGGAGAATAAAATGAAATAATATTTGTAAAGCACTTAGGAAACCTTGAAACAGTCTATAAATGCTAGAGATGACAGAGATGGTGGTGTTGGTGTTGGTGGTGTTGGTGATGATGATGATGATGATGATGATGATGATATGAAGATGTTAGGAGAGAAAAAAATGATTGTCACAAATATGTCCACTGTTGGTTACTCCTCTCTAGTGACAGACAATTGAGCTGTTAAACCAATCTGTAAGATGTATCATTACTATTCAGAATTCTCTTAGAAGTTATTGTGTTCTAGCCCTTCTAGCAAATGGTCCACCAAATGGGTCAAACCACAGACAATCAGAGGACCAAAGAAAACAGTTACCATAATGAAAAAGCATCCCGCTTCTATTCTGTACGAAGCAATTTTCTAGGTTCTGAGAATACAAAGACAAAAATGTGAGTTTTTATCTTTAAGGGACTTATGGTCTGTTGATGTGGGCAATCACCTACAAATAATAGCAAATAGCTAGCATCTAGCACTTTAAAGTTTGCAAAGTTCTTTACATGAATAAATCTCATTCAATCTCATGACCACCCTATACAGTAGGTGATATAATTGTCTCCCTTTTACAAATGTGGAAAGTGAGGCAGAAAGAGTAACCTTGTCCTGGGTCATACCATTAATTAGTATCTGAGGTGGAAAAGTCCAATACAAAGTAAATTGATAAATGGAAGATCTTGAACAAATTTAGGGTTCAGGAAAGTTTCATGAAAGAGAGATGACATTTCAAGTGAGACGTGAATGAATATAAAGAATTTCAAAAAAGAATTGATGATTTTATGGCAAATTTCAGAAATTGAGATAGGCTAGGAGAGGTCAAAGACATAAGAGATTAAAGAGTCTAATTTGCCTGGAATTTAGAGTACATGAATAAGAATAACAGGTACTCCTACTTAATGGAAAATTCCATGAGAACTGCACCTATGTCTTAATATAAACATGTATCTCTTAGAACTAAAAAAGTGCATAGTAGATAGTCAATACATTTTCACTGACTAGAGTTGAATTGAAAATGGTATATTTTTAAGAACATCACTGTTGGAACCTATAAGGAGGAGTCAAGAAAGGAGAGATAGGTCATGGGAAAACTATTCTAGGTATGGTAGAATATTGGGGAATGTGAATAGAAAGATCCATGATTCAGTGGGAAAGATAATGGATTTGGGAATTTAAAAACTTAAATTCACAACCCTGGGTTTATTACTTATAAACTGTGTGACCTTCAGAAAGTCACTTCTCCCTCAGTGCCTATAAGGCAAATAAATGTCTGTTCATTGACTGAATTATTGTCTTTATGACTTCTCTATGAATCTCAGTTTTCTCAGTTGAAATAAGGGAGTTGGGTTAGATGATCTGTAAGGCTCCTCTCAAATCTAAATTGGTTATCCTGTGACCTATGTGAGAAAAATATTTCCATTGGAAATGTCAGAACTTAGTGAATAACTGGCAGGGAAGATAAAGGATCTGAAGAAAACAAAGACAACAATGAAGTTATAAACCATCAAGAGAATTATGTTACCACAGTGAATGGAAATAGGGAAGCCTGGAGGAAGAGTAGCCATGTGGATGGAGGAAGATGACATAGTCCAATTTTTAAAGGGCTGAATTGGGGGTTGAGTTGAATTCATGGCTACTTTTTTTTTAAAAAAATGAAAACTTTAAGGTTAGGTAAAATTAGCTATGTTAGTTATCATTATTATTACTAACATTGTCAAACAAACTTTTATTGTCATTACTTCATTAAATCACTATAGTGCCATTCCTTAGAAGAACAGAAATCACTGTTATCATTGAAACTGTAATAAATAATAATATACCTGTATTTCCTGGATGTTTTCATCCTAGGAAATTTTCTCTCCACCAATGCCAATTATCTTAATAGCTTAGCAGACAGTTTCATGAGTTGGGGATTCAGAAAAAAAAAAAGAAAGATCCAATATCACAAACCTCTAGTGCTGAGATTGTTCACCCATTGCTGGGTTGGTACTCAGATAACAAATCTATTCTATCATTAGGCCAATATTGAAGTCTTTCCAGTGTTTGAGGACCTGCCAGAACTCATTCTCTTTACCTGGGAATCCAAACTGTGAGATGAGAATTCAAGGTCACTGCCATGCCATAATGAAGGAAATGAACAGAGCTTTTCTTCAGCATATCAAAGGAAGGTGAATTTGATAATGGACGCAATTCTTTCACTAACATAGACTTTTTAGCAGAAAAAAATGGCAAAAAATAAACAAATAAATGAGTAAATAAATAGGCAAATGAATGAATATATAGCTTATTTTAATATTTTTTCTCCTTTCCTAGATTGTGAACTCCTGGAGAGCAGTGACTATCTTTTTTTACATTTCTTCATTTCCTTTATATTTAGCATAAATCCTGGAACAATAAATGAATATTGACTGACTGGGAGAATAGTGTAATGCCTGGAATTTTGAATAGAACTCAAGTTTACATCCTCAGTCTTCTAATAAATCTGCATAACTCTAGAGAAGTAATTTTACCTAATTTTACCACAGACCTCCATTTCCTCATCTGTACAAATAATAGTTATAAACTACCTAATTTTTTAAGTCCTCTCCAACTCTAATTCTCAGCATCTGCTACCGAGAGAGGTAATACATGAAGACAAACACTTACCGGCGAGAAAGAAATAGGAGCACATGGCAGATTCAGGTCAAGAAGTACAAAAGATGAAAAGACGTAGAACCCACTTTTTATGAGTGAAAATCTGGATAAGGAATTATGATAGGGGAAGATGACTGCTTTTTTAGAATATTAAAGAAGCTTAGAAAGAAAGGTGGAAAACACTGAAGCATTCTCTGTATATGTAGAGCATTCACATGGATAATTACCACCTTAGCTGGAATACTAGTTCTCACTCAGGCAGGAGACAAGGGTTGTTAGCTCCTTTCACATAATGGTATTTCTACTTTGAATTTAAATAATTGTTCAACTTTCATCAGGGCTTGATCATATCCCAAAAAATAGATTTTATGTTTTCATATTAATTTTGTTCTATTCCTCCCTCTCAACCCCACTTGATTTTTTTTCCAGAACTTTTCTTGTCCTTTGTTTTATCTGGAGATCTCTTCTGCCTCTCTTCTCTGTTGTTTATTAGAATGATGCAGCTGTCATTTTGTTTTAGTCAAGCATTAGATACTGTTGATGTGTGCCAAGCTCCAAATCCCTAGTTACTACTAAAATGTAGTAAATTTGGGAAAGTAAATTAATTGATCTAGATCACCTACTTTTTCTTAATTTACAAATTCAGAAATCACAAAAAGATCAAAACTGAACCCCTTCTTCTAATATAGGAACAAGGCTATATCTGGTCTTCTGAAATTCTGTGCTTGTGTTTGATCTAGGCTAAATGCTCCCAATGGAGCATAATTCTTATTTTATCTAAATATTATATTACCCACTTGTCCTTAGCCTAGCATAGTGCTGTGCACACAACAGGCACTTCACATGTATGAGTTGGATTGAATAACAAAGTTTTAATTGTCCACTAAAATCCTTTTCTGATGGATAATCAAGTAAAAGGGGTGTTTTGGGAATGTTCAAATAACTTAAATTCCTCACTATAGCCCTGTATGCCAATGCACATCAAAGTCTCTCAAAGTCTTAGTGCCTACTAAGTCTTTATGGTCTTTATGAATTGTTTTGGCCAAGAAAATTCATCATTCCAGTGGACAAACTTCTAGTAAGCCCTTCTTCAATATCTCTTGAGATCACTTAATGAACTGAGCTAACTCCTAGAGAATATACACATGGTTTTCACTACTGGGTCTGTATTTTAATTTTTTTCCAGTTTTTCATCTTCTTCTGGTTAAGCCTTCAAGAGCCCAGCATCATCTCCAAACCATTTTGGAGCAAAATATAAAAATACACATTCATTACTGGACTAGAATACTAATAACCATATTATCAAAAGCAATCTCCCCTCTATGCCTGCCTTCCACATAGGTCCCCTAGGAAACCTAACCTAATTTTGTGAAACTATTTAGTTCATTAAGCATCCAAAACAGCAAAATCATTTTGCACGAGTCCCCAATGAATATACTTTTATTGGCCACCCAGAGAACAAGTTAGTTGGAGCAAAAAATGGTACAAGGCAATGGACACTAGAAGGAGTGTGAAGACCTGAGTTCAAATCCTGTCTTGGCTATTTATTAAATGTTTTCCCTTGAGAAAATTACTTAATTTCTCTCAGCCTCAATTTTCTCATCTGTAAAATGTGTATAATAATAGCAGTAACCTCACAGTGATGTTGGGAGGATCAAAAGAGGTAAGATATGTAAAGTACTTTGCAAACCTTAACATACTATGTAAAAGATAGCTATAGAAATGATGTTTAATCAAAAACACATTGAATAAATTAGGCAAGAATAAATTCTTCATCTTCTTTATGTACACATGTGACATAAGAACCACCATATCCTCAACAGGGGAGACTCCTACCAGAGGATATAGATTATACAGATGACCAGTGACAATTTACAGCGGTTTCATAGGTAAAGAGCATGTATAGATGAAGGTTATATATATATATATATATATATATATATATATATATATATATATAAAAAGAACATAGGTAGGGAATATATGTGGCTGAGACAGGAGTTAGGCAAAGCCAACTCACAGCCCTTTTTTAAATTAATTAATTAATTTGTTTTTCATATTAAAATGCTCAGTTAAGTCCCTTCCTCTTCTCCCCATTTAAAGAAGGCATTATTTGGCAAAAAGATATAGATAGATAGATAGATAGATAGATAGATAGATAGATAGATAGATAGACAGATAGATGGATAGATAGATGATAGATAGATGGATGGATGGATGGATGGATGGATGGATAGATAGATAGATAGAGATATAAAACTTCATCTATTTTTATTTTTTTTTCTCTGGAGATGGACAAACAGAAATCTTTCTTCAAACAATATTGCCTGTTTTATTATTCATAATTTCATGTAAGTCTTTCCGTTTTTTCCCCAAAATTACCACCTCTCACTCTGAAGGATTGTAGATAGAATCATCTTACTACAGTACAGTACTTGTCATTCTTGCCCCACAATGCTATCTCTGTTCATTTTGCATTTGCTGCTGTGCAGCATTTTTACTGGTTAATCCTCTATGGGCTGATAGACTTTTGATTGCTACTTAGTATATTGTCTCTGCTATGTCTTTTTCCAATAGCCATTGTCAAGTGTCTCTGTTGCTTTCATGGTCGCTGAGTTTCTATCTATACAGGTTACTGCTGATTAGGAATAAATTATTTCAGTAATCTAGTGTTTGATAAACCCAAAGATCCCAGCTTTTCAAATAAGAACTCACTCTGACAAAAACTGCTGGGAGAATTGAAGAACAGCATGTCAAAACTTAGATAGAGATCAATATCTCAGCCCTATACCAAGACAAGGTTGAAATGGGTATATGATTTAGACATAAAGGGCGATATTATAAGTAAATTGAGGCAACATAGAATATTTCAGACCTATGGAGAAGGGAAGAATTTATGACCAAATAAGAGATTAGAGAACATTACAAGATGTAAAATAAATAATTTTGATAATATTAAATTTAAAATTTTATGTACAAACAAAATAAATGCAATCAAGTTTAGGAGGGAAACAACAAACTGGTGAAAAAAGGTCTCATTTCTCAAATATATAGAGAATTAAATCAAATTCATAAGAATACAAGCCATTCCCCAATTGACAAATGGTCAAAGGATATGAATATGTAGTTTTCAGATGAATAAATAAAAGCTGCCAATAATCATATGAAAAAATGTTCTAAGTTCCTCTTGAGTAGAGAAATGCAAATTAAAACAACTCTGAGAAACCACCTCACAGCTCTCAGATTGGTCACTATGACAGTAAAGGAAAATTATAAATGTTGGAGGGAATGTGTCATAATTAGGACATAAATGCATTGCTGGTGTAGTTGTGAATGAATTCAACATTCTGAAAGGCAATTTGGAATTATGTCCAAAGGACTATAAAACAATGAATACCCCTTGATCCAGTAATACCACTACTGGTTCTGTATCTCAAAGAGATAAAGGGATGGGGGGGGGATAGGACCTACTTATATACATTTCTGTTCTTTATCTCTTTAGTGCCACTTGCTTTCTATTTTGACTCCTGTTGGCTAGGGTGCAGTAATTAGAAGGTTTCTCCCTGTTGTGACTAGGCTACTAGTGATTTAGTCATAGCTAAGACTATGAGAGAACACATTTACCTAAAGGGAAAATGATCAAAAAAAGATAAAATTCCCAAAGGTTAGGATAAAAATATTTTTTAAATTTAGTTTTATTGAATCAAAGGATGAATCTCAGAGTGTTACCTTAACAATAAGAACATTAATAAACAATTATCACATTGCAAGCACTGGATGTATGAAGACAAAAGTAAGATCCTGCCTTCAAGGAGCTTAGACTTTAATGGAGAGACAACAGGTTAACATTTGACGATATACATAGCATACAAAGGAAAACAACATCAATTTTTTATAAACAATGTTGGTCACGAGGGCAATCAGAAGAGGATGAGTTTGTACTTGAGGTGAATCTTGAAGGACATCAAAGATTACAAGAGGCAGAGATGAAGAGGGAATTAATTCCAAACATGAGCAATAGGTAGTAGGAAGGTAGAGTATTTTATGTATGGAACAATAAACCTACATAGTTGGGCTGCAGAGTATGTGAAGAGGAGTTACATATAGGAAAATTAGAAGGGTAGGAAGGGTTCAGGTAAAAAAGAATTTTCAGTGCCAGGAAGAGAGGTTTACATTTCATACCACAGTAATAGAAAGCAATGAGAATTTATCAAATAGAAGTAGTGATATGATCAGAACTGTGCTTTAGAAAAATCAATTGCGTGGCCATGTGGAGAATGACTGGATTGATGAGAAGTGTGAGGCAAACAATGAGAACAATAAAAACAATCAGGAAGCTACTCTAATAGTCCATTCAAAAGTTGATGAGGACTTGAATTAGGCTAAAGACTAAAAGGAATGAATAGAGGGAAAGAAATATTGTGATGACAGAAACAGCAAGATCTGGCAAATTTAAATAAGAGGGGAAGTTTGGAGTTTAAGATAATTACCAACATTTTAAACGAGGGTAACCAAAAGGATGGTGGTACCCAAAATGATCATTAGGAAGTTCAGAGGACAGATGAGTTTTAATTTATTTTTCAAAAACTCATTATTTGTTTTTAGTATTCTTTTCTTTTTAAACTTTGAGTTTCAAATTCTCTCCCACCCCTTCCTCTAATAACTGGGAAAGTAAGCAATATGACATTATACATGTGAAATGATGCAAAACATTTCCATATTAGCTATATTGCAAAAAATTAGAAAATTATACCTTATTTGCACTCAGAATTAATCAGTTCTTTCTAGAGGTGATTAGCATTTTTTCATGATGAGTCCATTGAAATTTCCTTGGATCATTGTATTGATCAGAGAAGTTAAGTCATTCACAGTTAATCATCATTATAAAATTGCCATTATCGTGCACAATGATCTCCAGGTTCTTCTCAATTCACTCTGCTTAAGTTCATGAAGTTCTTGCCACTTTTTTAAAGTGAAACTTCTCTCCCTTCTCATTTCTTAAAGCACATCACAATTACATGCCACAACTTGTTGACACATTCTTCAACTGATGAGCATCCTCTCAATTTCCAATTCTATGATGCTATAAAGAGAATCGATAGTTTTTGTACATATAGGAAATACTCTTGTTTCTTTGTTCTCTTTGGGATAGAGACTTAGTTGAGATAATGCTGTGTCAAAGGATATGCACAGTTTTAGAACTCTTTGGGAATAGTTATAAATTGTAACCCAGAATGGTTGGACCAGTTCACTATTATTCAGTTCATTAGTGTACCTATTTTCCCTCATTCCCTCCAGCATTTATCATTTCTGATAAGTAGAGGTGGTACCTCAGAGTTGGTTTAACCTGCCTTCTTCTAATCATTAGTAATTTAGAGAATTTTAAAAATATTACTAGAGCTGACTTAGAATTCAGATTTTGTTTATATTTATCTATTGGGAAATGGCTCTTGTTTTTATAAATTTGGTTTTCTATGCATTTGAGAAATGTAGCCTTTATCAAAGAAACTTGCTATAAAATTGTTTGATGTAATTGCTTTGTCCATATTACCTTTTAGCAAAATATAATTCTCTTCATTATCTCTTTTAGTTAAATCTGTTTTTGCTTTTGTTTTGTCTGAAATCATGATTGAATAGCCCTACTTTTTTCACTTCAGTTAAAGCATACTAACTTCTGCTCCAGACCTTTACTTTAACTCTGTATGTGCCTTTCTGTTTCAAGTGTGGTTCTTGGAAACAACATATTTTTGGATTCTGGTTTCCATTTTACTGTCTGCTTCTGTTTAAGGGGTGAAATCATCCCATTCACATTCACAGTTATGATTAATAACTACGTATTTCCCTCTATTCAATTTTCTCCTTTTTCTTTTTCCTCTCTTTTTGTCCTGTTCTTCCTCAAAGGTCTATTTTACTTCTAACATTGGCTCCTTTAATCTACCCTCCCTTTTATCTTTTCTCATTTTTTCTTATCTCCTTCTGCTACTATTTTCCTACTGAGTAAAATAGATTTCTATAAACAGTGTGAATATATACTCTTCCATCTTCAAACCAATTCTGATGAGAGAGGTTAAAGAACTATATACCATAACCTACCATTGTCCCCTTGACTGCAAAAGCTCTTTCTTGATTGCCTTTTTATGTGAAAAAAAATTTCCCATTCCTCTGATCCCTTCACATTTTACTAGTACATCCCTCTTTCTCATTTATTCCCTTAATTTATTTTGGAAATCATTCCAACATAATTGATTCACATCCATGCCTTCTGTCTACTTAAAGTCTTTTAAGTGCCCTAATAATGATAAAGTTCTTAAGAGTTACATGAATCATCTTCCCATATAGAAATGTTAAGATTTTAACCTTATTAAATCCCTTATAATTATTCTTCCATGTTTACCTTTTTATACTTCTATTGTGTTGTGTTTAAATATCATATTTTCTATTTAGCTATGCTCTTTTTCATCAGAAATGTTTGAAAGTCCTCTATTTCATTAAATACTGTTTTGTTTTGTTTTTTTCCTCCAGAAGAATTATACTCAGCTTTGCTAGTTAGGTTATTTTTGTTTGTAATCCTAGTTTCTTTGCCTTCCAGAATATTCTGGAAGTCTTCTGCTCCTTTGAAATGGAATAAACTAAATTTTGTGTGATCACTAATTGTGGCTCCATGATATCTGAACTGTTTCTTTCTGGATGCTTGCAATATTTTCTCCTTGACCTGTGAGCTCTGGAATTTTTCTATAACATTCCTAAAAGTTTTCATTTTAGGTTGTCTTTCAGAAGTTGATAAGTGGATTATATCAATTTTTATTTTAACTTCTGGATCTGATATATTCCGAGTTTTCCTTCAGAATTTCTCAGAATAAGATGAGTAGTAATGAGTTGTCTAGCTCCCTTACCATCTCTGAGCTAAGAGCTCCTGAATCCAATGCTGTTGCTTCTGCTGTTGTTGCTACCACCACGTGTGTGCCCTCTGGATAGAACTTCACCCCAGGGTCACAAAATTTTCTTGCCAACCTCTTAAGCTTTCTTAGACCAGAAAAATGCCTCACTCCGACCATTTGTTGGCTCTATCATTCCAAAATTTTATTTGAGACATTATTTATAATGGTTTTTGAGGGAAACTTTGGAAGAGTTCAACTGAGTTGCTTAAGGGGTAGGTTTTAAAGAAAAATACTAGGACTAGAGTGTAGGAGGGAGGCAGGTGATAAGCTCCCCAAGTGAAAAACTCTTATAGAGAAAAGAAAATTACCAGAACATTTAATCAACTTAAAGCTGAAAAAGCCCAGCATTTATAAAGTCTAACCTCTTCTTTTGGAATATGAAGAAATAAGAGGCCAAGATAAGTCAAATGGCAAGGGCTTGTATATGATTCACATTTTTCTGTGAAATTTTCCATGTAGCCATTTTGATTTCATGAGCTTGGTCTTCACTGCCACATACTAATAACTCTTTGTGATCAAGTTCTCTTTTTTTGGTGTTTGTTTTTTTTGTTTGGTTTTTTTTTCCAGATCGCCTTCCATCTTAGAATCAATACTGTATTGGTTCCAAGGCAGAAGAGCAGCAAGAACTAGGTAATGAAGGTTAAGTGACTTACCCAGGGTCACACAGCTAGGAAGTGTCTGAGGTCAGATTTGAACCTAGGACCTCCCATCTCTAGGCCCGGATCTCAATCCACTGAGCTACCCAGCTGCCCCCTTTTTCAGATTACTTCTTAACCTTCCTCAAATCACTTACTACCTATTGCCTAGCCCTTATTACCTTGGAACCAAAAACACAGTATTTATTCTAAGACAGTAGGTATGGGTTTTAAAAGAGTATTAAAGAGCAAGAACAACAACAATAATAAAACTACAATAAAAATTAACCTAGCTTCCATGCTGTATTTTAATCCCGGAAAAGACTCGTTTTCTATTAACAAAACAGTTTTTTAAAATCCTTAAAAACAAAATCTATCATATATTTACCACTTTAAAGATTATAAAGCAGTTTTTTTACTCTAAGAATAATTTCTTATTTATATAGCTTTTAAGATTAAAGATGCCTTTCCACCCAAACACCCTGTGAAGCTGATTGTTCAGGTATGATTAGCCCCTTTGTTAAATAAGGAAGAAGTGACTGAGAAGTCAAGGGACTCCCTACTGATCACAGAACTAATAAGTGTCTTAGGTGAGATTTAAACCTAGTTCTTCTCACTTCAGGTATTCTATTCTATTTAATAGTTCATGCTGTCTCTCTTAGCTAATTTGATTCTTATCTTAGCCTAATAAAGCAGAAGTCATATTATTCTGATTCTGCATATGGGTAAACTGAGGTTCAAGCACAGAAAATCAATCCCCAAATCAAACAGTTTTTGTGGAATAAATGGAATGAGAGGTTATCCCTCCAGTAATTCCTTCCTCTATAATCTCTCTTAAGTCTTCCTTTAGTGAAATAACCCCCTTTGGAGCTTCCTACATGTTTTCTTTTGAGATAGGACCACAGATAGAATGCAAAGTCTGATGTCCCTCATGGGGCTAGCAGACCCCAGTGTCTGTCTGGTGTCTCTCTTGCCTGTGGGGCTTGCCTGCTGCTCCAGCTCAGGGACAGGAGGGGCTCATAAACTATGGCATGACTTGGAGGCAGAGCCAAAGCTGAGCCCCCACTGAGAGAGTTAGTCTCACATTTTTAACTCCTGCAGAAAAGCCATCTCTGACTGTTCTGTTCAGTGACAGAAACTATTATCTTCCTGTTTCTCTCTCTGCATGTGCGATTGGGAGGCCGCTGTGGCCCACCTCTGTTGCTTCAACTCCTTGGCAGAGTTGCAAAATGAGAAAAAGACTTGATTCCACAACTTACAGAATACACTAAAACAGAGTAGGAAGCCAATTTCCTTCCCTAGGACTTTTCATCCTGGAAAAATCCTCACACTGTTCCTCTGTTTGGTTCTAAAATCAGAAGCACACAATGTTAAGAACTAGAAAGGAACTTTAAGGATCATATTGTCCAAACGTTCATTTTTCAGAAGAGTAAACTGAGGCTCAGAGAAATCAATGACTTTGCATAAGTTCAACATGCCACCAAACCAAACTTTGTCCAGCTTGAAAGATTAAGCCTAAAGGGACAATTCAGTATGAAGGAAAAGGTCAAGTCAAGAAGGACTGACAGAGGAGACAGTGGGATTTTCAGATTAAAAATCATGCCTTATTAACAAAGTGCAGGTTAGTCTCATGGGAACATCGCCTACATCCTCATGCCTTCCAAAATACTCTCCAAAGAAAAAAAACAGAGAAAGTTCCAGCAAAGAAATGAAAGATGATCAATCACTCAACAAGTATTTACTAAGCAGCTACCATGTGCAAGGATAAAAATACAAAAAAAAATAATCCTTATTCTCAATTAGTTTTGATAATAGTCATCATCATCATACTGTAATCAAGGGGGTGATGAGGATGAGGATGAATGATTTAGGTAAACTATTTTATATTTTATTTAATCCAATTATTATACATTTATTTTATTATTTTATTATGTTATATATATTATATAATAGATATATCTTATATAAATATACATATATAAATAGTTACATGTAATTGTAAATATTACAATATTATTATATTAGAGTTATCATTTATTGTATTATTATTATCACTTGATGATGATGATGTTGATGATAAAGGGCCTTGTGGGGTCTCATTTGATCATTATAGCTATACTATAAGACTTTAAGACACTATTATCTCCATTTTATAAATGAGACAATTATCATACAACTCTTACATGTCTGCGGCTAGACATGAACTCAAGTCTTCCTGAATCAAAATCTAGTGCTTTCAAATACACCAGAGGTGTCAGACACAAGACCAGCAGGCTATATGTGTCTGGAAACACTCTCAAATACAGAAGAAACCAGCTTAAAAAATAATTGGGAAATATTTAACAAAATAAAAATATAACAGAACATAGATAATGTTAATATGTAGTTTTCTAAATCAACATGCCCGATAGGGAACTCTATCCCAAGTCTATTGGAGCCTTTTCTATTTCAGCTAGACACCACTGACTTTCATCACCTACCTGCTATTCTAACTGAGACTACAAGGAAATATACAAGTAAATACAGAGTAAACAGAATAAATCACAAATTAGATACAAGGTAATTTGGGAGGAAAAGAAGAGCAATAAGAGGATAAGGATTTTAGAAGGTGATTTTTAATAGAGTCTGAAAGGAAGGAAGGGACTGTATAAAGTGGAAATGAGGAGGAAATACATCCTAGAAGTGGATGATAACCAGTGAGCAAAGCCCAAAGAGGGACATGGATTATTGCATATGAGGACCAGAAAGAAGGTCAGTGGAACCATTTATAATGAGGCTGGAAAGACAAATTTGGTCCAAGTTATGAAAAACTTTCCATGCTAAATAGAGGACTATTTGTATAGGATTTTGCTGAAGGCCATTTTTGTTGTTAACCATTCTACCTGATTATATGACACCGTTGCTTTGGGCACTGAACGAAAACCTAACAGTTTTCTCATTTTATCACATTTCAAAACTAGAAGCACAAAATCACATCCATTAGTTTAAGGTGCTATAAAATCTCTATTGATCAACCAACACGCCTCTATTCTGTACCAAGTAGGTATGACTATGTATGGACTTGGCATCCTAAGTGAAATGGGAAAAATATCTGTCTACCAGTAGCTTTATATGTTAGGGAGAGAAAAAATGTACACAAAGAAATAAGTACAAAATATAAGTTTGATTGTTATCCTTTGTATTCAAAGAGGACCAAAATGGCTTTGCTAGGTGATGTCTTTTGACTTGCATATAAATTGAAGTTAAATGAGGCAGAGTTGAACAGAGACTTCAGTCTCACTCTCTTTTCCAAAGTCTTCGAAGTCCAGTGGCCAGAAACAAGTCAGGATGATGGTGATGGCTCAGGTCGCTATGGATGATGTTGGCTTCTTCTATGTCTGGCCATGCTCTAAGCACTGCCTGGTACCTTCTTCTGACCCTTTCATGGTCATTGGAACAAACTATTTTAATCCACTCCTTTTGCCAGAAGTCTCCTCATGCCTGGGGTAGACACTCCATCTAATTTACCAACAGGCTGAATGTTGGATACCCTCCATCTGGTTTACATAGTCTACCTAGATAGCACGCCACAACTACTTGGAATCACAAGAGCTGGGTTGCAAGTGGACACCAAAGGATGAAATAAACTCTAAGAAGGTTTACTAATGGTACTAAGCTTCCCTGAACACCCTGTCCTCCCCAAAATATATACCAAGGACAACGTCATATTCATGGCAAAGGGATTTTGCAAAGGGATTTTTACTTCAAAGGTAAAGTAATATGGAAAATATAAAAATTTCCCTTCAACACATTAGAGACCTATGTTTACTTCCCTTTTTTCTGTCTTGACTATTATATTTGTATCAACATTTACTACCATAGTTTGAGACATATAGTAAGCACTTAATAAATGTTTTTTCCCTCCATTCATTCATTCATACTTAGTCTGGGCCCAGGAGTTTCATGAAGCTGTGTCATTTGGAATTATCCTAAGCCCTGGGAAACTACAACTCCCAGGATGTTCTCTGCTACAACTTCCCCTAACACCTCCCAAAGGAATTTGGGGAAGGTGTCAGGGAAAGTATAAATGAGAAAGTTTGGCCCCTTTTAGGGCTCTGACCCTGGAGGTGGGCTAGCTCTCTCCACCCTGGAAGTAGCACTCTCTACACTGAGACCCTTATCTCTCTCTTGGCACTTTTTTCCTTTTCTTCCTACCTCCTAGTTTTCCCTAGACCTTTCCCTTTCTAATTAAAATAAAACCTAGCTATTCAAACCCTGAAGTTGCTCTCTGGTCATTCATTTGAGGGCTCTGGTCAATTTCCCCTTGCCAGGGTGCTACCTTCCTTTCCTTTCCTCTATCTTCCTCTCTCCTTTCTCCCATCCATCCTGCCATCCTACCTCCATCCCTTCACTTCCACCCACATTTTATGGCAACCTTCAGATGGACCTGAACCTGCCTGACTGCCTGCTGACTATCCTGCCTGCCTTGCTGCCTAAGGGTAAGTAAACAATTTTTCCCTCCCAGTGGGGGATCCCTTCCACTACTAAACCCCTGCCTCTCCTAGATCTAAATCCCTAAATCTCCTGGGCTTCCAGGGCTAAAACCCAGCAGGAGTCTGGAAAAATGCTGGACTCTTCCTCTACACTTCCCCTGCCCAGCGCCTGTGCTTCAGCAGGGGATCCAAATCCATCACCTAATCTCCCAATCCCTCACCCAACCCAGGAATTTAGCAAGCTAGAAAAAAACCTGGTCCCCTAGGAAAAACCAAGCCAGTGGGCAAAAGATCCAGCAGGGGGTCTGCCAGTAACGGGAAAGCAAGATCTGCCCATAGCGGTCAGCTTGCAGGAAAACCCAGATCCCTCTCTACCTTCTACCTCCCTACAAGCTTCAATCTCTCCCTTTGGAGAGATTTTGCCTTTTAAAAGGCAATACTAAAATCCCAAACATTAAAAAAAAAAAAAAAAAAAAAAAAAACACTTACCTTGCTTATCAGTTTGATGGCTTTGCAGCTTTCATCCATTTCACTGCTCCTCCTCCCTTCTTACTGAGCTGCAGTACTACATTGGCCACTAGAGGCCAGTACTGAGCATGGAGTGTGCTCCCCCCTCCCTTTTTTCTGCTAAGCTGCAGTGCTACCTTTCTGCCATTGGAGGGCAGAACCAAGGATAGCTCCAACAGCGCTACCTTTCTGCCATTGGAGGGCAGCACCAAGGACAGCACTAATAATAATACATTAAAAATAATAATAGTAATAATAATTTTTCCCGCTGAAATGAAATAAATAATTAAAAACAAACAAATAAATACACAAATAAGAACAAACAGTTAAAAAATCAGAATTAAAGCAAACTGAATAAATAAAGGCTAGCTAATTAAATAAACAAATAGAAGCTTCCCAACATGTTTGCTTCTATACAGGAAAATCTTTTGTTTTTTACCAAATTGGACTGCCTCCTCCTTCTGATGCTGCTAGGGAATCTTGTTTTCTTAATTTTCAATATGATGACGCAAAAGGCTGTAAATAGGAAGCCAACATCCAAAAGCAATAGTACAAATCCAATTTGACAATTTCTAATATGCTATGCACAATGCACTGGAAAAGGAGGATCCAATTCAAAAATCTGATTCCAAATTTAGTGAGGCTCTTCCTGAAACACCCAGAGAGGAAAATCCTATTTCTCCTATCTCTTCTGAAATAGAGAAGTAACCGCTGTAACAAAACTCCTGTCTCATCTTGTGAATCTCCTGATCAACTCTCCCTCCCCTCCTCCTTCTTCTGACACCCCTTCCTCTCCTGTCCCTTCTCCCAACCCATAACCAACCCCAGTCCAGACCATACCAGTTCCTACCAATACTGCTGAGGCAAACACACAAACAACTCAAAAGACACATAATGCCACGATAAGCATGCAAATACCTAAAAAGATCTGTTCTGCCTTGGTATGCACCAAAATGACTAAAAAGAAACCAAAACCAAGCTATGATTCTGATTCTGATTCTAATTCTGATTCCTGTGATGGCCTTTTCCCCTTAAGGGAAGTGCCTACATTAGACAGATCTGGGGATGAGATAAATTTAACACACCATACTCCATTCATTCCTCAAGATATCAAAGAGTTTAAAAAAGATATTCTAAATTATAATGATGAACCCATAGCTGTAATGAAAAGGATGGAAGATATATTTTTCTAATACAATCCTTCCTATAAGCATGTGGAAAAATTACTCAAGATCTTCCTGACAGAGAGAGAGAAACAAAAACATCTCTCATGTAAATAAGGCCCGAGGATGAAATGCAGCACATTGGCTACCTGAGGACCCAAAATAGGATTATAACAATCCAGAGGAATATCTGCAGCTAAATAATGCTGGGGCTGCAATATTAAAAGCAATGAAAGATTGTGCAGAATGTACAGACAACTGGAACAAATTTGATTGCCTAATGCAAAATGATGACGAGACTCCCTCTCAGTTTATGGATAGGCTTTATTGAATTGGGAACTAGATATTTGGAATTAGATTTCTCAATAGAACAAGGCTTACAACAAATAAGGCGACAATTTGTAAACAATTCTAGCAGAGTGGTCCATGATTACTTTAAGATGCATTGTCGCAAATGGCTAGAAATGGATCTGGATGAATTAAGGAAAATAGCTGTATATGTCACTAAAGGATATGAAGAGACAAAGGTACAGACTAATGACCTATTAGATACCATACAAAAAGAAATGAAATCATTACGAAATAAAATAGAAAAACAGGAAAGAGGGCGTGATGATACTACACCAATACCACCCGCCCCTCTCCAAGAGTCTAATTATCAATCTCTGACCTGCCACTTCTGTAACAAGAATGGCCACTTAATGATGAATTGCAGGAATTTGTTACAGATAATTAGGAATAATAATAATAACAACTACAGAAACAATACTAATTTCAGAAACAATAATAATGGAATCACAATTTCATGACTGATAACTATAGGAATCACAATTTCAGGGCTGATAATCAGGCAGATAATCCACAAAAACCAACCCCACAAAAATATCTCCAAAGTGGAGCTTGTCCACACACTAATCAGGGTCCCACTGCTCCTCTATGTGGGGCAGAGGAAGGAGCCTCTTAAACTCTATTAAACTCTATTGCTTTTGTTGTTTTGTTGCTATTAACCCTTTTCAGCTTTATCTCCCTTTAAAAATAGCAAAAGAAGAAAAAACAGAATTTTGAATACAGTGACTTGTCTACCCCCTTAACTTTATTTGTGCCATCTGGTATTTGACATGTGCCTTTGTATTGATAATTTGGCAGACTTGATAATTTGGAAGACTTGTATTTTGTGTATTTGAAAGATTTGAACATATATTACCTGTATTAAGAAACCTGTATTTTATTGAATTGATTTGCATTTCATGCTTTTTGTGAAATTTCTGTATTTTCTTAAATGTATTATTGCTTTTATAACTCTATTGTTTTACCACATTTGCACTCACACTGTGGATCTTAGCTAAGCTAAGAGGAAATGCATCTAAATTCTTGGGTAAGAACCTTTATATTCTACCCCTCCTTTAAGTGACATGAATTGCAACATACATATACCTATATTTATATTTTTTCTCGTCACTGATTATAGGATATATATATATGTCTTGAAATTTTAGCACATATTTTATTACATGTGCAATTTTTGTATTTGTCCTAAGCACATGTCTTTTACCTAAATTGAAAGAGTTTTTGATTATTAGATTAGTGTAAGTTTAGTATATGCATTTGTTCTGACAGTAACTGCCTACCCAAAAGCCTTAGACTACTGAAACTGCCATTGGTATTTTGCTATTATGGGGCTTAGTACATATGTCTGATTCAACGAAATGTCTGATTCAATGAAATGAGATCAAAAAAGGGGTACAGATTTCATCAATATAGTGCTAAAGAAGCACATGCCTGCATGATGCCAAATGAGCACACAGGTCAAAAAGAGAAACCAACATGGTTGGGGATGTGACACTAAACAACCACACAAATGCAACTATCAGTAATATGTAAATAAGTCTTGATGGATCACACATGTTAAAACCAGTGGAAATGTGCGTTGGATATGGGGGGAGTGAAGGAATGTGAAGGAGAAAGCAAAAACGAGAATCATGTAACCATGGAAAATTTTTCTAAAAAGATAAAATATTAAAAAAATAAAATAAAAAAAGACAACTATGGATAGGAGTAAAGTTGATTTAATGATTTCATATATGGAATAAATGATAATGTTTCTTATAGGTAAGATAATGTTATCTTACCTATAATAATATAGGTATATAGGTAAGATAATCTTATAGGTAAGATAATAAATTAATGCTTTGCAATTTAAAAAAAAAGAAAGAAAACAATCCGACTAGGATTGCTAAGACTTCTATGCCAATAAAAAGGACTTGAAACTAGTGTGAGAATCAATGTTGTAATGCTTAACATATGTTAAGACTTAGGACACTTAGAACCACACTCTTTGTGAAAATTTATATCAAGTACCTAATAACTGGCTGTTCTGGCTCCATATTATGTCCCTGAGAAGAAATGACAAAAGAAGAAAAGAAGAAATGTTGTAATATCAGACCAATAAATACAAATCTAGTCCCTTTTTCCTAACTTTCTTTTTTTAATAACAATTTTGTAATTTTTTATTTTTAGAAAAATTTTCCATGTTTACATAATTCATGTTTTTACTTTACCCTTCACCCCCTCAACCCCACCCCCCCATAGCTAACTCACATTTCCACTGGTTTTAACATGTGTGGTCAGTCAAGACTTATTTACATATTATTGAGAGTTACATTGGTGTGGTCTTTTCGGGTCTACATCCCCAATCATGTTCTCATCAACCCAAATGTTCAAGCAGTTGCTTTTCTTCTGTGTTTCCTTTCCTGTATTTCTTCCTCTGCATGTGGGTAGTGTTCTTTTCCATAAATCCCTCAGAATTGTCTTGGGTCATTGCACTGTGGTTGTTGACTGTGTTCCTGGCTGCTAAGTGGGTAAGTGCATGATATCAGTATGGATTACTTTAATTGGACATTATTCAAAGACCTAGTGTGATTTTCTTTTTTTTTTGTTAGTTAGAATTTTTTCATATAAAATTTAGGATTGGATGTTTAAAATTTTTCATCCACTACTTATCTGGCTTTATTGTACTAAATTTTTCTGATGAATTTGATTGGCAGTGATTCATATGCCTCCTGCCTCAGTCATATATCCCTCCGTGATTTCATTGTTTCTTTCTATCCTCCTCAGGGGGGAATGTGTTTTTATTTCATATGGAGAATTTAGGTTGTTTTAGAAAAGAAGTTTACTGCCTCCTGGAATCGAAATGGTGATGCCCGTAGAGACCACATGAAGAAAGAATGATCTAGGAGCCCAAGAGAGCAACCAGATGTGAAAAATTTTGAACTTTATGGAGTTTTAAATTCATTTGTCTGGTTTTAAAATTCATTTGTTTTGTTAAATTAATCTGTTTTGTTTAAATGAATTTGTTTTATATATGTATCTATTTTGTTGTGAAAAAAAGGGGACTGCCCCTGAATATTTTTGTAAAAGAAGCACCATTTGATTTCTTTATACTATAAAAATTGTTACCTTTCTCCCCTTGTATTGATGTATATACCCTTTATTTATTGTAATTGTAAATTTATTTATGTTTGTTATGATCCATTGCTGAGATTAATCTCCCAAAAGATCACAGGGGAGAATGTATCATTTGGAATTTTAAGCCCTGGGAGACTACAACTCCTAGGACTCTCTCTGCTACAACTTCCCCTGACACCTCCCACTTCCTTTGGGGGAGGTGTCAGGGAATGTATAAAAGAGAAAGTTTGGCGCCTTTTAGGGTTCTGACCCTGGAGGTAGGCTAGCTCTCTCCATCCTTGAAGCAGAGCTCTCTACCCTGAGACCCTGATCTCTCTCTTGGGGCCTTTTTCCCTTTCTTCCTACCTCCTACTTTTCCCTAGACTTTCCCCTTTCTAATTAAAATAAAACCTAGCTATTCAAACCCTGAAGTTGCTCTCTGATCATTTATTAGGGGCTCTGATCAATTTCCCCCTGCCAGACCACTACCTTCCTTTCCCTTCCTCTACCTTCCTCTCTCCTTTCTCCCATCCATCCTACCATCCTACCTCCAACCCTTTACTTTCACCCACACAAAGCTCAATTGTGAAAATGGATATTGTCCATTATCAATGAATGTGAACTTTATAGCATTATATAAATGCTGTTATTCTTCTTATTATATTAGCCTAACTGGTCACCCTGCCTCCATTCTATTGATGATTTCATTCCCTAAGCTTTATACAGAATTCTTGCTGAGTTCAATGTTTATAAATCAATAAATCAGTGTGATGGCAAACATTTAAGAACTGGACTCAAAAAAATGTATGCACGCATACACTTTTATGTTTAATCTGCATTATTAATACTTCCTTAAGCATAAACAATCAAAAAACATAACAGTTCCCAAAATATGATTATTTCTCACTTCTGAGGTATAAGAAATCACCATAAAATTTAACAATCACCAATCCTGATTCGAGCTAGGTTGCTAAGAAATAAATTATACCAAGTCAGCAAAATATTTTTTTAACTATAGAATTTCAGAGTCAAGAGTATCCCAGAGGCCATTTAAGCCAGCCTCAAACTATAATAAAATGTTGGGCCTGGAGTCTGGAAGACTCATATTCTTGAGTTCAAATCTGGCCTGGGACACTGAGACTAGGCAAGTCCCTTAACAATTTTGCCTCAGTTTCCTCATATATAAAATAAACTGAAGAAGGAAGTGGCAAAGTATTCCAGTATTTTTACTAAGAAAATCCCAAATGGGGTTATAAAGAGTCTGACACAAGCAAAATGGCTAAAATAACTGAAAAACAGCTACTACTACTACTACTACTACTACTACTACTACTACTACTACTACTTCTACTACTACAACCTATAATATTCTTAATAATAGATCATCCAGTATGTGGCTAGATGAATAATACATAATATAGAATCCAGTTATAGAGAATTCCCTATTTATTGAAGCAGTACATTGTACTTTTACACTATTCCTGACTCAAGCAAAACCTTCCCTTCTAAATCCTCTGTCTTCTGGCCAGATATAAAATGATAGCTTCTTTTTTCTTATAAAAACTCTCCAAATTCTAGAAAATAGCTAAACCTAGCAGGCCTCTACCTCCCCTACCTTCCACCATTTCTTCTAATATTCATGCTAAGAATCTACATTTTCCTAAGCAATCCACTTATAGTATAGTCTTGATTATGTCTCCTCTCAGTCCCAGTTTTAGGATTATAAGAAAAAGAGTTGGAATGAACCTTAGAGATCGCCTAGTAAAACTCACTCATTCTAAAATATAAAATAAAAAAGTAAATAAAAATAAAAAAGTAAAAAATAAAAAGGAGGCCTAGAGAAATGGAATCCACTTGCCAAAGATCACATAGGTAAATGCAGAGTTGTATTCTTCTTTATGGCAATCTCCTTCTTTAAATATAAAACCTAGAACTAAGCACAAAAATCCAAATGTGCTCTGACTAGGGCAAAACATGGTGTCTTAAGATGCTTTGAATTGAAACTCAATTGCTCTCTTTAACCTTGAGTTAGCCTGATTATTAAAAGGCTAACTGTTTGCTTCTAAAGCTGAAAATATAATCTAAATCACCAACTGGTAATGGGAGAGGAAATCATGCCATGTTCCAATAAAAGTGTGCTTTTGCATATTCAACAATTTTCCATCTCCTTTATCACAAAATTTTCTCCAGCTGAAAGATGTCTATGAACATTTTGGAAGGTGTTCAGTGGGCTTTGAGAGCGCTGTTTTGTTCCTATCTTGTCCGAATCTGTTACATAATATTTACATAAATTCTGATCTAGATTCCCATTTCCATTGATGCCCACATTTGAAATTAAAGAGCTTCCCAGGGAAGGCACACAGCTACAAGTCTTTTATAGGCGCCAAGATTTCCAACCCTGATGTTCTCTATTGTGAGCTAATGAAAACTCTTTTACCTCAGCAAGACAGTCATCACATGGCATCTGTCCACATCCAACACCCTCTGGAGAAGTGGCATAATGAATTTTCTTTCAACAGCTTCACAGACCAGCTGAGATTATGTGGGCAGAAGTTCAGAATCAAGAAATTGCTAGAAATGTAAAGAAATTGAGTGGTAGCCTGGTTCTGAGGCATTTCTGACTTACCAAGGACCTCTACAAAAAAATTAACAGCAGAATATTTGGTCTGTGCTTGACCACTTTTTAAATGCACGACCTTGGTGCATTTAATGTGACTTTTTTGAGATTCAGCCTCTTCATCTGAAAAATGGGTTATACAAATCCTGCTCTCTTCCCATGTCATAAGGGCTGACTTCAGGGTTAGGATTGTTTATTCATTATTCATTGAGGGGTGCAAGCCCTTCAAAATAACAAAAAGTAGCAATACTACTGCAAAATTTAAGAGAAGAATAAATTCTATGCTGAAATGTCCAAATCCATTGGAAATGTAAAAAGAAAGACAGCTTAAAAATAGACCACAATAATAAAAACTTGGTCTTTTATAGTAATCAACCATTTATAATGGACTCTAATAAACATTAACTCCTCTCTGCATCTGCTGTCCTGCCAGATTTTTACAACTCTACAGAAAAAGTTGTCTTTCCCAGGTTAAAATTAATCACCTTTAATCCCATCACCTGTCTGTTCATTCAACTCCTGATTGATCCCACCTCTCTCAGTCATCTCTCCCCACTGACTAGAGGGCTAAGAAGGACACAGTATCAGGCTCCTTCCAATGCCTTACTTTATAGAGGACAGAAACTAAACTTTGGGGTTCACTCAATTCCTTATCTGCTGCACTTCTTGGTGTTTTCAGGTCCATAGAACAGGATGTCCCCACTTCTTTCCTTACTGCCTTCTTTTGCATCCTTTTTGCCCCCAATAGATTATGAACTTCTTGAGCACGGGGACTATCTTTTTATTCATTATATTCCTAGCAATTAGTGTAGAATAGGTCCTTAATAAATGTTTATTAGATTGGATTGGGCTGGATTAAAATTACCTGATTCTTTCAAAACTCTCCTTAAAGTCTACCTTCTACACAAAAGCTTTCCTGATTTCCCCTGCTAGTACTCTTCCCTTGCTCCTATCAAAAGGAAAAGAAAAAAATACCTTGTACATTTTTGTAGAGTACAACAGCAGAGTGGTGAATAGAAACCTGGCCTCAGAATGGGGAAGACCTAGAATTAAGTCCTTCATGAGAGAAAATAAATTGGCAATGACTTTCTCTCTCAGGACTCTAGATACCTCTAAAACTCAAGAGCATAGAAGGTGGCTGCCTGGCATTGTAAGGAGACTTTTGTCATCTAGGAGCTGATAATGTCAAAGCAGTAACAGATCTAACTGCCATCCTATCCCTCATTTTATATAGATTGTTGATTATAGACATTTTTGACATGGATAGAATAAGAATTCCTTAAGGAAAAGAACTGATTTATTTTTATCATCTTATATCCAGGGTCTAGCTCGGTCCTTCTTCTTATTTAGTAGTTGTTTATTAGAAATTGTTAGCAGAGCTTACAACTTCGTTGAGTAGACTTTGGGGATGGTAAATTTTCCTCCCTGTCCTAAAAATGCATCAGAACAGTTGCTGATAAAATTTTGTAATGTGTTGTATGTGTGTGAGAGAGAGACACAGACAGACAGAGACAGAGAGACAGAGAAAGAGAAACAGAGAAAGGGAAGAGACACAGAGACAGAGAGGACACAGAGATAGAGACTTAAAGAGAGAGAGAAGAGAGAAACAGACAGGAGATAGAAAATGAAGATAAAGAGACAGAGAGGAGAAAGAGAGGAAGAGAGAGATAGAGAGACAGAAAGGGAAAGAGAAACAGAAAGAGACACTGAGACAGAGGAGAGAGACAGAGAGAGGGAGAGGGACAGAGAGAGAGAGAGAGACAGAGAGGGACAGAAAGAGAGAGAGAGAGAGAAAGGAGAGAAGGAAGCCTGACTATGTGGGAGTGAGTGTGTGTGTGTGTGTGTGTGTGTGTGTGTGTGTGTGTGTGTGTGTGCACATATTTTGGCGGGAAGTTAGGGACAGCAGGGCAGGAGAGAGGTGAAAACAAAGCCAATAAACACCAGTATATAAACCACAGGAGATAAAAAAAAAATTACAAATAATTATTTTATAAAGACAACTCAAGCAAATAAATGGTTCTGGTGTTGTTTTAAATGCAGGCCTTTTCTTCCTATTTTTTAAACGAAAATTCTATTAACCTTCCAATTAATATCATGATTAACTCTTTACCCCAATGGCTTGATAATTACTCGTTAGTTGTGTTCATATTACAGTTTCTTCCAAAGCCAAAGCTACATAGCATAAAGGCTTTACCACAAATAGCCTTTCTCCCAAGATATTTACCTATTAGTTATATATAGAAGAAAGATAAATGATGTTACAGTACAGCTGAATAATGCAAGTTCCTGGGTATTCTCTTCTTCCTATTCCAAACCTTTCCAATGAAGTAAAGAAGGCTCCAAGGTATGGCACTAGACATTGAGATACTGTTAAAAGTTAGGAGTTTAAACACTGATTTTATGAAGACACTGTATTAGGTTAGAGAACTATCCATGGTCAAAATAGATTCCAGTTTTATATCCAATGCATTTCTATATCCTATTGCAAACCCTGTGCTAAACTGGGATTAAGAGCTCACAACTTCTGGCTGTGATGGCAATATTTCCTCTCTCTGCCCACACCCTGGTCTGGTAGCCATAATCAACAACCAAAATGGATTACAGGTTAAATAACCCAGATAAATGACTTTGGAAATAGATCCAACAAATCAAGGCAGGGTAGCAGACGAGCAGAGAAAAGAGTGAAATTAATGGTTTGTGCCAATCACTCCAAGGAGATCTACACCAGGCTGTGAGTGTTGTCTCATACACGTGTCATGCTCCTGTTCTCAACAAGTCTTTCCAGGGTACTGAATATGACACAGTTTGAGTACTATGAAATTAAGCTTTCCATTGTTCAAGTAAATTTTCAATACTGCCCTTAACCTTGTGGTCCCATTTTTCTCAGTGTTTGGTTAGACAAAGCTTGGGATCTTGTGTGCATTTCTTGATGCCAGACTTTTTAGAAGAACATTGGATAGCTAAAGGCTATCCATTTCTGGAGTCAGAGCAGAATAGAACCAAGTATCATAATTAGAGTTTAAAAAAGAAATTTTAGAAGCCTTGTCAAATAAAGAACAAATGAAGAAACTGGGAGTGTTTCATCTGAGTAGAAGACTAAGGGAAAATATGATTACTGTCTTCAAATGTTGAAAAGCCTATTGTGGAGAAGAGGACTAAAATCTATGTTTCATTTTGCTCTAAAGAGCAAACATTGAATCAGTATTTAGACATTTAAGTTCTGGAAAAAGAATATTCTAACCATTAGAGTTGAAGTGGAATGCCTTATATAATAGTTAGTCCTCCCCACCATGGCTATTATTCAAACCAAGGGCTAAATTTCTCAAAGACATTGAATAAGATATGTCCTATTTTAGGTGGGAATGTGGAGTAGACAAGTTCTCAATTTCCTTCTAATTCCAAGATTCAATTATATTATAATGATAAGTAAACAAATATCTAACATTTAAAGTTATAATCTAGAGCAGTGGTTCCCAAACTTTTTTGGCCTACCACCCCCTTTCCAGAAAAAAATATTACTTAGCGCCCCCTGGAAATTATGAAACTATTTATTGAACTCAAAAAAGAATGTAATATATATAAAAAAAAAAAGTGTGGTTATCACTGCTTTCCTGGATCACAGTGGCACCCACCAGGGGACGGTAGCGCCCACTTTGGGAATCACTGATTTAGATTAATGGTTTGGCTGGGAAGCAACTGAGAGGTCATATAATCTAACCCTTTTATTTTACATGGAAAGAAACTGAGACAAAATGATTTGTCCAAGGGTATAGAGGCTGGAAGAAAAAACTGGGATTTGAAGGCAAGTTCTCACTTCAGATCCCACGTTCTTTCTACAATACCATTCCCAATTTTTTTTTTTTTTTTTTTTTTTTTTTTTGCTGCTTTGTGATGTTGTACAAAGAAAACTGATTTTGGAGTCAAGAGGTTTGACTTCTCTTTTTGGCTCCATTCCTGAGTAATGATGTAATCAAGGGGGAGTCAATTTATCTTCTTTGAAACTCAGTTTCCTATTTTCTAAAAAGGGGCTAATCAGATCAGTTTCATGTGATTCATTTACTATTATGACAATGAAATATATTCATGTATGTGAAAGTGCCCTTTAAAACATAATGTACTGTCCAAATTTAAGGTAGGTAGTTTTATTTTACATTTAGTAAGCATGTTCCTCCATTTTCATTCATCTTTTCTTCCTAGTTTCTATAATAAT
Organism: Gracilinanus agilis; assembly: GCF_016433145.1. Taxonomy (NCBI): domain Eukaryota; kingdom Metazoa; phylum Chordata; class Mammalia; order Didelphimorphia; family Didelphidae; genus Gracilinanus; species Gracilinanus agilis. The sequence continues at coordinate 71,229,804 of NC_058131.1, forward strand.
TATTGCTTACATTTATATAGCATTTTAAATTTGCAAAGCATTTCACATATATTATCTCATCTGATCTTCATAACAACCCTAGGAGGTGGGTACTATTATAACCCCTCACACACACTTACACACACACACACACTTTGCAGACAAGAAAACTGGTCCTCAGGAAAATTAAATGGCTTGTGAAGAGTAGCACAACATGGAAGAATGTGAGGTAGGGTTTAAATCCATACTTCAATGATGCCAAGTCTTATTTTGTATCCAGCCCACTATATTATCTTTTCTAATTAGAAATTCTGGAGCTGAGTCACATCCAGTGATTAGTAGCCCCTTTAGATTGTAAGCTCCTTGAAGGAAGAGATTTTGGCCCTCTTTTATATTCCCAGCAGTTGGCATAGTGCCCATCACACAATAGTTTGTTTGATAGTGCAAAATCAGCAAATGTTAGAGTTGAAAGGGTCCTAAGAGCACAGCTGGAAAGATTTTTAGAAAGCACATCTGAAAGGAACCTTAGAAAGCACAAATTCCAAACTTTACATTTTTCTATTCAATGGAATAAGCCCAGAGAGGGGGAAATTTTGCTTCTCCAGATAAGTAAAAGATAGGGCCAGAATGCAAGTCCAGCTCTTTGATCCCTAAATCCAATGCACTTCTTTCTATATCACTCTATCTCCTAATTTAACTGTGGGTAAAGGTACCCCTTTCAATTGGCTATCTACCAGCTGACCAGACACCTGAGAAACTGAATGCATCTAAGGCAAGGAGGGTTTTTTGTTCGTCTCTTTCTTTTTTTGCATTCTCAGTCCCAGGTTCATCTCTAGGGATTTAAACTCTATTCCCTTTGATTTCCTTTCCCAAGACAGGCAAGGCTCTGGAGGGACATTGCTTTTAAGTTCATTGTGACCTGCTGTGAAAGGCTCAATGATCCAGAAAACCTCAGGCAAATTTGCTTTCTTGTCTTCAAAGTTTGTGAAGAAAGTGACTAAAAGGAAGCTGCTCTAGCCATCATCTCCAAAAAGGGGATAGAATGTCATGTTCAAAATGAACAGACCTCCAAACTTGCTGGGCCCAAGGCTCACAAGTTAAGGAGAAAAGAAAGCTTAGATAACTCTCATCGATGATTCCTGCAAAATAACCTGATTATAGAAACTGGAACTGGATCTGGCATATCAAGATATTGTATTTCCTAAGACATAAAATCATGCTATGAATGTATAGTGAAGAGACTGGGGTTCAAATGCTTCCTCTGACCATTAATAGCTCTGTGACTATTTTAAAATCACTTTATCCTACGACTTTCACACCTTTCTCCATGATAGATGACTCTATCTAAATCAGAGGATTGTTATGAGAAGTGTTGCAAAAAAAAATTAGAGTACTTTAGAGCTGCGAATTCATAAGAACACAAATTAAAAACTATAGGGAATCTCTGATCTCATCTATTTAATTCCTTTATTATATAGTGTGGGATACTGAAGATGTTAACTTGCTTGTGGGCACAAAGGTAGAATGTGACCTCCAAATGGTGAAGAGGATGCTGAGGTGACCTGATGTACCTACATAATGGATGAAATCAGTTAGTGCTTCTTCAGAGAAAGATATGTGTCCTTCCAGAGACTCTTTGGGAGAGATATACATAAGAAAAAGAACAGACTTGTCAGGGAAGTCAGTTCCTTAGGATATCCCTGGTTTTTGGCTTATTTTCCTAGAGACTGAGATAATTGACTTCTCTGAGTTCAATCAAACTTTCTAAGTTACAGCTCAGATATCTTTTTATCCCCAGCTTTAGAGTTCATTTATTCAGATATTCATTGGTATGTTCTAATCTATATAACTTTTCCAATTTTTATTTAATGTTTTCTTAAATAAATGGATTCCCTTCCTATTTGTGATGGTATTTAATGTAACCAGGACATGATGAGAAGGAGTTAAGCCGGACACTATTAAGCTGAATACCACCTTCTCCATTATGAGTAATCAAGGAAGGGTCTCTCCTTCCTAATTCAGGATCATAAACCAGTATATTTAAGGGGGGCTAGGAAAGCAATGTGATCTCAACTCAAATCAAGGAGGTCCATTCCAGGAGTCTGTAAGAAAGCAAGCTGGAAAATTGGGACGAGTTGAAAAGTTGGTTTTCCCTATATACCCATTGCTTCTCTTTCTGTTTGTATACTTCAAAGAGTCTTGGAACTTATGTGTGTCTCTCTGAAGAGTTTTTGGCACCAATTCCATCCCTAGTATAGCTACACAGCAGCACCTTGTTGTGTGAGAGCTTTGAAGAAAAACCTTGGGCTCAAGACAAGTACCCTTGTCAGGAATGACAGACTCCAATAGTTAGCTTAAAAATAAAAAAGGGAAGGGGCAGCTGGGTGGCTCAGTGGATTGGGAGCCAGGTCTAGAGATGGGAGGTCCTAAGTTCAAATCTGGCCTCAGACACTTCCCAGCTGTGTGACCCTGGGCAAGTCACTTGACCCCTATTGCCTAGCCCTTACCACTCTTCTGCCTTGGAGCCAATACACAGAAGGTAAGGGTTTATTAAAAATAATTAATTAATTAACAAAGAAATGAATGAATGAATAAAATATAGATTTATTAAATTGAATGTAAGTTGAATTATTAAGTTAAATGGTTGAGGGAGGCAGGATCAGGTGGAATACTGCCTCACCTTCCTGACAACAGGGCTTATGTGACTAGAGATGGGACGATGTGTCATGAGACAGAGGGGAGGGGCGATGGTGGGATGATGGAGTGAAGTCTTTTGGTATTCTGGAACCCAACATGGGTCATGGGGTTATGCTCTAAAAGGGAGTAAACTGTCCAATTTAGGGGATAATCTGATATCTAGGATATAAAACAGATGCTTATGAGGAGCAGCAAACTGGGAGGTGCCTCTCTGTGCTCATCAAGAATGAGGGGAGAGGCCAGAGGAGATATTCCTCTCAGCTCAAAGTCACCTTCCCTCAGCACTGTAGGAATGCAAGGGAAATGAATTATTTATGTACTCTCTGACCTGGGACACCTTCTGGGATTTTGGGGTGTCTAGGGAAAGTCTATATCCCCATATCAATCTTAGCATTCTCTCCTCTATTTGAGGATTCACATTCCCTTCCATATATGTAACAATGCACAAAATGTCCCTAGCTTTGTTGGAAGGTCCATCACATAGCCAAACTGAAATAAAAAAACTGTTCTTTGATCTTATTTCACCCTCTCCTAGAGAGCCCAAAACACCTGATTTCATTCTCTTTCTTCAAGGATCCAGTAAATTGCTATTTCTTCCATGAAGCCTGCCTCTACACTCAGATAAAAGCTATACTTTCCTTCTTAAGTCTCCCAGATTATTTATTTGATACTTTCTATGCATTTAATTATTTTTAACTTGAACATACTTGGTTATGCTTATCTTATCTCCCTATTTGATTGTAGCTTATTAAAGGAATGGACTATGTCACATTTCCTCTCATTGATATTACTGTCCTCATACATTGGCCAACTTCCTCTTACTCAACATTCCACCTCCTGCCTCTCTGACTTTGCACATGTTTTTCTCCTTACTTAGAATACATGAACTTCTTAAAATGCTTAACTTTTTTCAAGATTCAACTCAAGTTTCATTTTTCTTAAGAAGTCTTTCTTCATACCTCTAGTTGTCAGTGATCTCTGTACCATCAAATTAATTCATATTTAATCATCTATGGAGAGTTGGAGACTTTTTAGTTTTCTTTAATTTTGTCTTTATAACCCTTGATCCTGGCATGACTGCACACAATAGGATTTTAGTAGAAATTTGTTGAATAGAAACATTGCATTGACATCTCTAGTACCTAAAATTGTGCTTTATACTAATTCATATTTGTCAAATTGAATAATTTCCCTTTCATGGTAAGCATTTAACCCTAAATTCATTTGGTTAAATTTAAGGACATGGGGTTGAGGTGGGAGACAGGATTTAAAGGGTTGTTATGAGCAATAAGATTTATACTTGAAATGGTTGGCCCAAACAGATAAAACAATGATCAATTGGTTAAAGTTAGAAAAAGGTTGATTTGGGGGGTGGGGGAGGAGTTTCTCCATGAAACAATTGTTTCCCCATCTCTGGAGGTCTTCAGACAGATATAGCCAAATACTTGTTGGAAACATAGAAGGTACAAGTCAGACTAAATAGTTTCTTATTTCCCTTCAGACTTGGCAATTTTATAATTGTACCTGAGATAATGGAGAAAATGGTTGAATTTCTGCTGCAAAATGGCAGAAATTGAGATTTATTTTATACATAAATTCATATTACATTTCAAATGAACATTATTTGCATTTATTCAAATAGCCTAATTTTTCTGGAAATACTATCCCTGACTTTAAAATCTTCTTGCATATCTGTATTCACATAATATTGGGCATGGTTCAGGAAGTAACTTCAGTGTCTTAAGATTCTAATTGACTACAAAATCATTATGAGTGAACAGTGTGATAAAGAAGCCCAAAGAATTAATAAATGAGGCTCTATTTATAGTCTTCGTGTAAATAACAAGACAGTCAGTAGTCTTATTGTTCTCACTGGTCAGGCTTCATCTTTGTTCCCTCTTAATTCTGGATGCCAGCCTAGAGCACATCTAGAAGAATGAAACAACAAAATGGTGAAGGAACTCAAAATCATGCCAGTTAAGCCTTAGCTGAAAAGTTATAAGTCCTTCTTGTAATATCAGGACTGAAAACGGGATGCCCATTATCACCAATGTTACTTAATATTGTTTTAGAAATGCTAACAATTGCAATAAAAAAAGAAATAGACATTGAAGGAATTAGAAGGGGAAATGAGTTAAAAAAAATGATCTCTTCTCACCTGTGATATAGTGGTATATGTGGAGAACCTTAAAGATTCTGAAATTTAGTTGATACTAAAAATTAGTTGAAACCATCAATGTTAGCAAAATTGTAGTATACAAAATAAATGCACATAAATCATCATCATTTCTATATATCACCAACAAAGTTCTGTAAGAAGAGATAAGAGATTACCAATTTAAAATAACCAGATAGAATGAAATATCTCAGAGTAGACTCATTAAAACTAATATAGAAATTACATGAGTATAATAATAAAACATTTTATACAAATAAAGTCAAATTTAATAGTTGGAGAAATACTCATCGTTTTGGGGTGGGCAAAGCCAATGCAATTAAAATGACAATCCTACTTAAGCTAATCTACTTATTCAATACTATCACAAGTAAAGTACAAATAATTATTTTATTGAACTAGAAAAAAAATAAAATTCATTTGGAAAAACAAAAGGTCAAGAATAGAAAATGAATTAAAGAAAAAAAATGTAAAGAAAGTAGATTTATCAGTACCAGATTTTACACTGTAATATAAAGCAATAATGATCAAAACTATGTGGTACTGGCTAAGAAATAGAAAAATAGATCAGTGGAACAGAACAGACCTATAGCAAAAATTTGTAAAAGATTGTAGTAACCTTGTGTTTGACAAAAGTAATGTTTTATGGATAAGATATTCATTATTTGGTATAAAAAGTTGTTGGGAAAACTGGAAAGCAATCTGGCAGAAACTAGATATATATGAAGATCTTACACCGTTTTCCAAGAAAAGATCAAAATGGATACAAAATTTAGGCATAAAGGGATATTTCCTAATCTGATCAAGGGAAAAGGAAAAAAAACACTATATGTTCTAAATTTTTTACAACAGCCTTCTTTGTAGGAACAAAGAACTGGACATTGAAGGGATGCCCATCAACTGAGGAATGACTGAACAAAATGTGGCATATGATTGTAATGGAATAATATTGTGCCATAAGAAATGATGAACTAGTTAATTAAAAAAAGACATGAAAAGACCTGCATGAAGTTATGAAGAGTGAAATGTGCAGAACTAAGAGAACATTACATATGGCAACAGAAATATTGCTTGAATAATGACTTCTTTATGAATTCCTCTAGATAAAAAACTGAAAAATAGAAATAAAAAAGACAATTTTACATACACATATGTCTTTTTAATCAAACGATGCCTTCTCTATTGGGAGAAGGGGGGAGAGGGAGGAAGTTGCTTGCATATTTTAATGTAACAAATGAAGAAATAAACTTAAAAAAAAAGAATTGGGTGATGTTATGGTTGGAAATAAGAAGTATAAGAGAAAACAGGCAAGTAGGGTTCAAATATTAGAAGCTTTGTTATATTGAAGAAAAATCAAACTATTTGTGTTTGGCACCAGGAACTAAAATGAGAGCTTAGGGGGAAATTTATAAAAAGATAAAAATCAATTTAGTAAGAGAGAAAATGGTAATTCCGATAAGATTATATCACCTGACTAAAACTGAAATGACTATGTAGAGTCATAGAACTAGAAGAGCTAATATTCAAACTCTTACTCCAAATACATTTTTCTGCTTTATAACCTGTGACATTGCTAAGTCACTTAACCTCTATTGGCTTAAGTTCTTTCCACTATAAAATGAGAATGATAAACTTGAAGATGCCAAAGGTCTCTTTCATCTTATTCTATACTCTTATGATTTCAGGCAATCAATCAACAAGCATTTATTAAGTGCTTAGCATATGTTAAGTCCTGGGCATCCAGGCATATTTATTCCAAGTGCCTACTAACTATTTGTTAAATTAAATTGGCATCAAAATGGCAGATTAATAGACTGTTGGTAGAGCTGTAAATTGGTTCAACTATTATAGACAGTCATTTGTAATTACGTGAAGGAAGTGATTAATATGTCTCTATCTTTGATTGATGATTCCCTTGATAGGTATATACCCCTACAGAGATAAATTATAAAAACAAAGGCTTTATATATACAAACATAATGTCCAAGAACTCGGGACAAAGTAGATGTCCACTGGTTGAGAAAGGCTAACTAAGAAGTGGTAAAATAAATATAACGGAATTCTACTCTTTTGGAAGAATTGGTGAATATGGAAAAGTCAGGGAAGAATCAGATGAACTGATGCAAAGTGAAATAAGCATAAATAGGAGAACAATATATACAGTGACGAAAATAATATAATTGCAAAAACAAGAAGAAAACATTTAAAACTGTATGCTATGAAATTATAAAGATCAAGCTTGGTTCCAAAGAAGGGATATAAGAGGTTGCTTCTGTCAGCTCCTTTGCAAAAGTTGAAGAAATACTATAAGTTCCTTGAGGCAGAGACTCTATTTTGTCTCTTTCTGTAACTCCATAATATAGTAGAGTGCTTGCACATAGTAGGAACATAATGTTAATTGAATTGAATATAATTTTGGAACACTGTTAATAATGTAGATCTTTCTTAAAATGTTAATTAGTTTTCTTGATTTGATTTGTTTTGTTTTCCCTTATTCTTTGTTACAAGAGATAGGTCTCTGAGAGGAGTTGGGGAAAGAGACTACATTGGAAAGGTAAATGATTATAAAAACAAAATGTATCAATAAAATTTATTTTAACATATTGACATTCCCAAGTTGGAGTGAATGGAAAAAAGAGTGACTAGTATTTTGAAAAAGTCATAAATCATGTCATATATAGCATAGGAAGGAACTATTTAGCATGGAGGAAGAAAAAAACTTTGGGGAGATTTAATAAATGTCTTCAAATATTTGAAAAAATGACATATGAAAAAATAGATTAAACTTGTTCTTCTTGACCCAAAGTGACAAATTAATAAAAGGTGGATGTTGTGGAGAGGTAGGATTTTTTTTGCTATTTAATGTAAAAGTAGTTTCTGAAAAATAATCTATCAAAAAGATGAATGGGATGCCTTATAGGGAATGTGTTCATCTAACTAAATTTCAAAGCAAATCTAGGTGACCATTTTTGAAAATATTATATAGAAAGGATTCCTATATAAGTGTAGGTTAGTTTAGCTGTCCCTTGAGCACCCTTTAAATTTTGAGATTCTATGATTCCTTTCATTGAATTGAAATAAATTTATAACATCTAATCCTTTAAGCAAAGTTACGGAATGTAAGCACTGCTTAACAAATTTATGTAAAAATAACTTCATTTAAAAAATGGTAGTGGGGGCAGCTGGGTAGCTCAGTGGATTGAGAGCCAGGCCTAGAGACAGGAGGTCCTAGGTTCAAACCCAGCCTCAGACACTTCCCAGCTGTGTGACCCTGGGCAAGTCACTTGACCCCCATTGCCTACCCTTACCACTCTTCCACCTATGAGTCAATACACGGAAGTTAAGGGTTTAAAAAAAAATTTAAAAAAAATGGTAGCATGCATTTCCTAACTAATCTATGTAAATAACATTATAATATAGTTATTATGTTATAATTAAAATGTAATCACATTAATTTGCTTTATTCAAAAAATAGTTATTTCAATTTTTACACTTAAATCTTACATTTTATTATATTCAAACAAAATAACATAATGCACATTTGTTGATTAAACTATTTTTGTTTTCATATCTATCTGCTTAATATAACATCCATGATAATATTATAAATGTTTTTGATGATCCAGTTTCTTTTGTACAAGGTCTTTCATTGATTTTGTTGCTACTTTAAATAATTTTTCAACCACTAATTGTGATCAATACTTTGATTTCATAATAGCTACCTTAAAAAACCCAGTTTTACACAAATGAGATGTCATGAATGATGCCAAAATTTGCTACAGTTTGTTCAAATAAACAAGGCAATTCTTTATCTTCCTGGAGGGCTAAAAAGAATAGTCTTAGATTCAAATACATTATTTTCAACATACTAAAAAGAAACAATCCTATTCAGATGAAGTAAGACCAATTTTGTCATGAAAAGAGTTACTAATACACTGATGTTAATAAATATCCAAGATTTTAAAATAAAATAGGAATTGTTTTAAGATACTAGTCAAGTGTTTGAGAAGCAGATTTTTATTTTCTTCTCTTTCATTGTTTTTAGGCAGTCTTTTTTTATTGTAAAGCATACCAACATATTTGTAATTTTATTATTCAGAGTCTTAACTTTTTCATACTCATTTTAACTTTCTAAATCAAAGTTTGAATCTGAACTTGTAATGCCTTATTTAGACTACTCAATATTTTTTTCAAAATTAACCACATGTTTCAGGAGGATTATTTTTAAAAGAATTTGTTTCAACTTTACTAGTATCACTAAGAAAAATGATAATTTCTTATTTTATCTTAAATACACTTCAGAGTACTTTGCCAAAAGAAAGTCAACATGTTTCTAAATCATGTAGAAGTGCCTTATGCTCTTCTATATTGTCACAAATTTTGCAATGAGATTTCCTTTTAATGGGCTGTTTCTATACAGTTGATTACTCATATAATTACTTAAGAGCTCTGAATAGCTTCTCACGTATAGTTTTTGAGATGCAAGCAATTGTCTATGACTATATTATATATTTTATTATTATATATTCATTAATACATTATGTATTCAATTATATATTCATATATATACTATGTGTCCAAATTATGAGAGATTACACTTTAAATTATTACTTAAGCACCTCTCTTTGCCCTGGCACCAAATAAATTTAATCTGTGTAGCAGCCCATACAATTTTCCCATATTTTATTATTTCTGTTAACAGATATGTTACTTCTATTGACATTTAATCTTGATGAGACTTTGACTTCAACAGGTTTTCAGAGTAACGAATTGTTCCTAATATCAGTTTCAAAAATATTTCATACATACATAATCAAATGAACATCTTTAAGTACATCTGTTGCTTCATACACTTTCAATGCAAAATAAGAAATTTTAGTTTCCGAATTAATTGATTCCAAAGATCTTTAGACATATGGGCAATTCTCTTTTCATCCGTATTCTCTGCAAGTGAAGCCATTTGAAGGTGTTTTGCATGTGATTCTATGAAATATTGTATCAGCCATATCAATAATTGCAAGTGCCACCAACATTTTTCCTATTGAGTGAGGCTATTTACACTTAGCAATTCTGTATGCAATACTATACAATGAAAGTAATCCTTTTGTTATCAGTGTTGGGGGAGGTGAAGATATTTTAGATGACTTGCTTATTAAAAGCATTTAATTTTCTCTGGAAAAATAGTTTCTTATCTTGTTGACATTTTCTGCAAGTGTACTTTCAACATGTTCATTAAATTTATTTGATTTCATGTTATCTACAGCTAAAACTGTCATAGAAAGGAAATGCAAGGGTCTCTTCTCGCTGTTTCTAATAGTATTTGTGAGTCTCAGCAATAAATATAATGGACCATATGCTCTGTTTTAGGCTACAGGCTTCTTTGTGTTTCTTTATGTTTGCCACTTAAACTGTATCTATTATCTCTGCTGGTACTTGTTTCATCTGTTGTAGTCAATTGTTTTCTCTATCCCATTATATGTTTACTCACCATAAAGGAATATTTCATTTTACAAACAAGGGGACAGTAAAAGTTGACAATTAAATTTAGATTTAATAATTCAAAATGTCTAACAATTTATACTGTTCTCCAATTATTGCCATTTTAAAGAAATAACATTGTTTTTAATTGCTTATCATTGAATGCTTTCCAAAATAAACTAAATTAATAAATACAATTATATTACTGTACTTTTAGGTTCTACACAAAAATTATTAAACTTAAGGTTTTCATACTTTAAATTAAAATGAAACAAGACCCCAACATAATTTGTTTGTGTCATGAGCTACCCCTGACCAGTGGTGAAAGTAGCTAAATGTTCCCATCCATGTTATGTTTCAATAAGTGCTGATGCAAATGTGAGCTCATTAATCCATATTTTATTAAATAATAGGTGTGCATCGTTTACTGTCCATTGGAGAAAATTTATTGTAGTACTATCAACTTAGTTAACTTTTATCTCAATGTTTCATTGAACAAAATAGACATGTTTATGTGTTAGTTATACTAGAAAATCAATAATTTTGACCATTTCTTTATGCCCTAGTCCCCAGGGGACATCATGCTTCCTTGCACAACTCGCAGTTTGAAAAACTCTGAAATATAAAAAAGACAATGCTAGGGGTTTAAAATATTTTAATAACTATTTCTTTTAATAATATTGGCTATGGAGTAAGTAAAGCCACTTTAAAAGATAATTCCAGCATGTGAAAGAAATGAGGATCTTAATTATTTATTTTACCACATTCTTTATAAAATGACCTTCATTTGTTTGTTTTCTCTCCTTCAATTGCTCTTTCTGTGTCACTTATTCTCACTGTCATTTGGAGTTTTGAAATGAATTGCAAATGTATTTGGAGAGCACACTTTGTCCCTGGATCTCAAAGCACAAGTGGTATGTTCTCTCCTGATTGATTAACAATGCCAAAATCCTCTTTGGAGTAAAGTAGCAGAGTACTTAGTTCCTCATTAAGTGCATATTCGCTTTAAATACTCACTTTAGCAAACCCTCATCAAGCCCTTAGTGATGTTGAACAGTAGCTGCTAGGTACTTACACTATTCAAGAAGACACATAAAAGCTCTCTCCTGTCGGAAAGGGTAGTTATAGCCAACAGTAGAAATGCACTTTGCCAGTAAAATTATGCCAATTATCCAAAAGATCAATTTAATTTAATATAAATGTGTTTCCAGCAATAGTGTTCTTTCTTTCTTTCTTTCTTCCTTCCTTCCTTCCTTCCTTCCTTTATTTCTTTTCTTTTTCTTTCTTTCTTTCTTTCTTTCTTTCTTTCTTTCTTTCTTTCTTTCTTTCTTTCTTTCTTTCTTTCTTTCTTTCTTTCTTTCTTTCTTTCTTTCCTTCCTTCTTCCTTTCTTCCTTTCATTCTTTCTTTCCTTCTATCTTTCTTTCTTTATCTTTTTCTTCCTTTCTTTCATGAGTGAGATATTCCCCTTGCACAAGAAAACCCTCTCTGAAGTAACTCCTATTGATCTGGTCATGCCAGAGATGACCATGCAGGGTCATTCACTAATAAAGCAGAGCTGAAGAAACTTAACTAACCAGGCTATAAGTCTTCCATCTGTTGATTTCCTTGTTTTGAACAGTTTGAAAAGTGCACTCAGTGACTAAAGTTGTTTTGTCAGATGGGTACTGTGGCCTGGATCATGTTTTGTTGCTTAATACCTATGTCACTTTAGGTAAGTCAGCTTCCTGCTCTACAACTCATTTTACTCATTTATAAAATGATGAGGTTATAATAATCTTTAAGGTCTCTTCCAGTACTAATGATATAGGTATGGAATAGGAGATGTTCCAGTTGATTAAGGAACTGTGTTGATCACAGGAGAGAATAAGAGGGTAAATGGTAATGGTGGTTAGAAAAGTGGCATACTGAAGGAAGCCACTAATGGCAGAAGTATATGAAAAAGGGAAAGATCATTTCTCTTCATTATTTCTCTCCTTCACAGTCCATGTGAGGGGTTGATACAAGGCCCAATGTGATGTTAATGGTAGCTAGAAGAATCATTTTTAATAACTTCTTACATTATTCTTTCAAAAATATTGTCAGAAAATGAACTATATTTTGGTGTTTTTGTTTTCCACAGGAGGATATTTAACTAAAAGGAAGACTAGAGCCATGAAATATAGAAAAATTATTTTTTACTACAACTCCAAAAAGGTGAATGAGGATAGAGCCAAACATAAGGCAGGAAGGTCAGGGAACATAGCAAAAATTCTCTTTTTTTCAGTAATGCTTTTTTTCATTTATTTAGAACTTGCGCATGTGTGAAGGGAATCTTCTAGGATTATGCATAGAATATTGTCCTGCCTGCTTCCCTGTGTTCCTGGAGCTATGTCACTTATGTCACCTAGGCTGGTCACCTAGTTATATCACCTAGGTTGGTTACGTGACTCTAAACTTGATCCGGACATGACTCTGAATTTGAACCCCATGTAAAAAGAAGGGATAAAAGGTTCAAGCAAGGAAGTGCTACTTCTCTGTCCCTGGTGTCCAGCCAAGGGAGCTGCTGCTGGAGATCATGCTGGGAGCACCCTCATGGGAGCTAAGATTAAGCTATTTTACTCTTATCTTTCTACCTATTTCTCTTACCTATCCAAGTGATTCTAATAAACTTCATTAAATTATAAGGATAGAGTACTAATTTTAATATAACACACACTAGTTCTTTTCCTACTATTACAGATTGGCTAGATAGTGAGTCTGGGTGATAGTTTCCTTTCAGATATAAACTAAGATCTTTTGACTCTCAGTCCTGTGTGCTTTTATGCTTTATGGAAGACTAGGATGCTTTAATAAGTCCCAAATAGCAACACATTTTATATTGCTTCTGTTGTGGGGTTCATTTTGGATTATTAGGCATGGTATTTCCTGTATATATTTTGTTGGTTGCTCAAGAATGATGGTATCTTTATAAAAATCAATCAGGCTATGATGTAGAAGAAGCAGGGCATCTTGCCTGCACCCTTCCTCCTTAAGAAATCTTTAATCAATATTACTGTTTCTTCTAGAAAGGAATCAGCTCCATATTGATGAATGGATTTTTGTGACTGGCAGAGAAAGACAATTAGTGGTGACCTGATTATTGTATTATGCTCAACTTTGCATTAGCATGGTATAATTTTACATGTGAGAAATCTCCAATCCATACCAAGTTAAGCGTTGTCAAAGCACCATTCAGAATTAAAAGCAGATGATGTTGGAAAGAGGATTTGCAAATCCCATCTTACCACCCACCTGGATCTTTTCTTAAAATTGTGTACCTTCCACTCTGTCCAGTTTTCCATCAATAGTACCATTAACTCTAAAAACAAGATGTGTAAATGATGTGTTAATTGAGTGCCATATGGATCAATTCACCATCCCTGTGACTTTCCAAAAATGACTTCCTTAATCACTTCTCTATATATGTTGTCTCTCCCAATGGTATTAATAAATCAACAATCATTAAGTTTCTACTTTTTAAATTGCAAGCATTATGTTAAGGCACTGAGAATAAAAATACAAAAAGAATATAAATTCCTTAAAGTCGAGGATTATCTTTACTTTTTTTTTTGCATTTGTATCCTCTGTACTTAGCCCAGTGCCTGGCACAGAGTAAGTGCTTAATGAATTATTTTTTTCTCATTCCTTTTTCCCCATTCAAGGAATATGGGAAATCATTGAATTCTAATACGATCATCTTGACAACAGTATTAATATTTTGTACTCATCCCAAGGTAAAGATCACCTGAGACTGCCACTTCCACTCATGTTCATACTCTCTATATGTGCTACACACACACACACACACACACACACACACACACACACACTCACACCCCTTGGGCAAATGTTTTCAACACTTCTATCCTCAGGTGTACATAAAAACCATTGCTGCAGAACAATCCACTTTTTCATTTTTTTCCTCAATTTTCCTCTCGTTTATTCTTCTACTTCATGATATCAGACTCTTAATGGTTAGTCTCCATGATTTGTTTGTTTGTTGTTTACTAATGATGATCAAAGCAAAGAACAGCTTACTTGAACAACTTTTGAAATAATACACAATAAGACACTTTGGATACTCAAATTCAGCCAATAATTCACTGTAATACAATGAAAAGGATTAATAGCCTAACAATAACAGTTTATATGTCAAACATTTGGGGTCTACAGGATGAAAAATGAGTAGGATAATGTAAGTACATCCTGAGTTTCAAGAATAGAGACAACTGATGAAATGAATATAGACCTGCCTGTGTTTTCTTGGGCTCCTTCTGCTAATTAGCAAATGTCAAGGCTCTTCCATCATCCAAACTGAGAATAATAGCTCATAAATTTACAGCATTTTAACATTTATAACATTCATTATTCCATGTAATCAGAAGAAAACTCAAGGAGGTAAATATTATATCTCATAATAATAATAATAACCAACATTTATAAAGCATTTTAAAGTTTACAGAGCACTTTACATATATTATCTTATTTGTAACTCCCAGTATCCATTAAGAATTATCTGGGATTATAATCCCCATTTTATAGCTAAGGAAATTAAGTTTCCTAGAAGCCGAATGGTTTATTCATGGTAATAATAATAATAATGAGAATAACTGACACTTAAAAAACACTTTAATGAATATACAACATTTTACATCACTAAAATTCTGTGATATAGACACTACAAACTATGGGTATTTGCATCTCATATCACAGGTGAAAAAGCTGAGCCTGAGGGAGAATACATAAGAAGTTAGTTTTCCTATAGCTAGTATCAAATGTAATATGTGAAGCCAAGTTTTCCTCTTTTCCTCTAATCCTCTTACTCTCTTCACTCCATCACTAGTTGCCTCCATTTTTTTTAAATTTCAAAGCAAGCTTCATAGAAGCAATACATTTGCTAAAAGTCAAAAAGCTGATAAATAATGTGGCCAAGGCATGGATTGAATCCTTCTGGTTCTAAAAAAAATGTTCTTTAGTTATTACCATTCCCTAGAAATACTTGGCCTGGGACAGGTATCAATAAGAGTCAAAAAAAAAAAAGACTGTTTCCAAAGATCTGATTGGTAGCATATAAACACAGTATGTAAAAATGAAATACTGTCTTCTTTTCCAGATTGTTTGTTTCTTTGTTTTGGACAATAGGGAACCTTGAAGACATAGTCCCTGAAGACTAGGACTTTTTTTTTGGAAATAGTTATTTAAGAAAGAATTCACTACAATTCTAAAGCTAGGGTATTCATATAAGTCTTTCTGCCCTGAATTATTCTACCCCAACATTCTCTGGCCCACAGTGTGAGTTTACATAATGACCTCTGGGTCAGGCACAAATAAAACAATGGCATTTATTTGTGTTTCTGAAATAATAGAGCTAGGACAAAGAGAGTATGAGTCAATTATTTTATGTTGCAATGAAGTTGTTCAGAAAAAGTTTTGGTCATTTACTAAGCTGGTCAATTTGAGAGGAATGATAGTTATGATAAAAACAAGTCTAAAATTAGGGTACATGGACTACGTTTCTGAGAACTCCTCTGTCCCTAGTGTTTAAAAAAGGGGGGGAATCACTTAGAAAAGAAGACAGTACTTCAATTTTATATACTACATTTAAAATGATTTATGAACCTTACCGTGTATTTTTAATGTTCTTTTTATTTTAATCCAAATGAGATAATGAACTCATGGTCTGTTAATCTCATTTTTTTCTCTTTGCATTAATGCTTAATTATAATAATGTTGAGCATCACATCCAACTCCAACCTATCCCTAATCCAGAATCCCCAAAGAACTGTTAATAGTTCAATCAATTTCCAAATTGTGCCATTTCCTGTGCATTCTGATTTAATTGCAATCATCATAGAAGGCATTATGGGCATATGCTATTAAAAAGGAGGAACGAGATAAAAATATACAAGGTTATTATATCTTTAAAATAAAATTCAATCAACCAGTAGTTATTGGGTGCCCATAGTGTGGAAGGCCTTGTGTGAAATTGGTTTCATTCAAGAGGGAGTGGTTTTTGTAAGGAAAACTTCGCATTTGAGTAGTTTTGCTATTATAATTAGAATTTTTAGGTGTATATGATGAGAGTTTACTGCTTCTCTCTTTAGGACTCAGAGCACTAGGGGACACTTGCATGAAAATACCAAGGGATCAAAATTTAACACTTCTTATAATTATGGCAAAGTGACAATTCTGGGTAGGAGAAAAAAAACCACTGGATTGGGTGTCTAACTTCAGTTTATCCAAATTTTGTATCTCCTTCAGCACTCCCTATAGGTCTCTGCACATAGTAGGAACTTTATTCCCGTTAGCTAAGCTTTGCTTTTCCCTCATCTTCTTCTATTGGGCTGCACATAGTAGTTGTTTTAGAAATGTCTGTTTCAATTGTTCAATAGAATTTAAAAGACATTCTTTGATGTTGCTGTCCTAGTCACTTTAAATATAGTACTTCATTTTAGCCACATTAACAACTCCAATAGATTCTATTCATATTATTATTCTCATTTTACAGATGCGGAAAATGAGACTTATAGAGAGTCAAATAATTTGCTCATTATCACACAGTAAACACGTAAAAGATTCAGGATTCAAAAGTCTTGAGTTTTCTGCCTCTGTGTCCAAAACTTTACCTGTGATACAATACTGGCTTTTCAAATTGAATTGATCTGACCCAGCAGAAAAATTATTGATTGCTTTGTAATTTTCAGAACCAAAAATGAAATTACTGTCAGATATACACCCTTCAAGTTCCCCTTGACCAAGATTTGTATCATCTTATTTCCATCCTGGTCAAGACAACAAAAGGCCCTCCCTCTGTTCTTACTGCTTACTAATTCTTGTCATTATCTGAAAAGAAAATGAAAATGAGAGGAGAGGAGAAGAGAGGAGAGGGAAGGGGAGGGGAAAGGAGAAGGGAGAAGAGAGCAAAGAAGAAGATGAGAGATGGATGAAAGGAGAAAAGAGGAAGAAAAATAATCAACAATAAAAACTTCATTCACTCCTACAAAGTCATATTCAATTCTACATAGAAGAAGAGAGTGTCATACTGTGTAAAGAGCTCTAAAGTCTGGAAGCAGAAGGGTTAGAATCCCATATTAGGTATGTGATTATGGGAAAGTCTTTTTTTTTCTATGCCTCAGTTTCCTTATATAGTAAATGGGGTTAATCATACTTCCTCAGAATTTTATGTTAAGAAAATTTGGTACTTTATGAATGAGAAATATTATAATTATCATGTTATACTTTGGGCATTACAGCTCTATAAAAAGAGGGCCTGTAAAAGAACTGAAGAAGGGGCAGAAAATCACATGATTTTTCTGAGGTTCAGTTGTCTCTTTTATAAAAATGATTAGGTTTAAAATAGATTACCTCTACCCTCCCTGCTCTAATTTCATGCCTATATAAAATGACTCTGGAAGACAGCAATATGAAGAATCAAAAAAAAATCAGTATCTCAATTGGAAGAGAAATCTGAAGCCATTCCACCCTTTAAATAAACATGAACATATAGTACAAAATGCCGATGGTTATTCGGCATTTGCTAGAAGATTCCAAACAATGACCAATGTACTACTTTCCAAGGAATCTTAGTTCTTTTTTAAAAAAAAAACCTACATTATTAGGAAATGTCTTCCTCACCATCCTTTAAACTATTCATGTAGAGCTGAAATCTACTCTTCCATAACTCTCAGCCATTGCTCTGAGATCTAGAATCTTGTTTCCAAAGTAAAGTCTAACATCTCCTCTTCATGACACCCTTTTAGATATTTAAAGACAGCTAGAATGCCCTTCCACTGCTATCCCCAGGCCCAAGTCTTTTCTCCAGGCTAAACACATCAAGAAGATGAAATTTGCTGTGATCTGTTTATATAACAAACTTGTGAGTCAGGAATTTAATTAAAAAAAACGAAACAAAACCTTGAACTGATGAATAATTTTTTCCTCTTTGAGCCTGGAAGAAAATCTTTTCTTTTTTGCATAGTTAAACTGTTTTTATTTCATTAACTATTTCCCAATTACATAAAAATTTAGCATTTATTTTACAAAATTTTGAGTTCTAAATTCTATCCAACCTTCCTGTCCCTCCTCCTACACCCCTTAAAGAGTCAAGACATATGATATCAATTATACATGTGAAGCCATGCAAATCATATTTCTTTGTTAGCCATATTGTAAAAAAAGGTCACAAAAAAAGAAAAATGAAGATAACTTTTAAAAGTATGTATCAGTATACACACAGAATTCATTAGTTGTCTGGAGGTGGGTAGCATTTTTCTGATGGTTTTGGATAGATGGACTTTATCACTTTAAGTAAAGCAAAGGAACATTAGAAAACATTGGAATAAAATGATATTCCTAAGTTTTCTAATTTGTTATAAGGAATGGGTGCTATATTTTGTCTAATGTTTTTTAGGCATCTACCGAGATAATTATATGGTTTCTGTTCTTGTTTTTTGTTTTTTTTTTTTTTGGTTGTTGTTGTTGTTTTTGTTATTGATGTGGTCTATAGTGCTGATGGTTTTCTTAATATTGAACTATCCCTGCATTACTGGTATAAAACCCACACAGTCATGGTGTATAACACTTATAATATAATGCTGTGATCTGTTTGTTAATATTTTATTTCAAATTTTTTCATCAGTATTCATTCGAGAGATCATTCTATAGTTTTTCTGTTTTAGCTCCTTGTTCATGTATAAATATTATATTTGTGTCATAAAAGGAATTTGAAACAGTATTGCAGGGTAAAAAGTCATATACAGTTTTATAGCCCATTAGATGTATCTCTATAATGATTAAACCAATTCACAACTCCAGCAATAGTGCAGTAATTTCACAATGTTTCATAACCCTTCCAATATTTGTCATTGTTAGCCAATCTGCTAGATGTGAGATGGTGTCTCAAAGTTATTTTAATTTGCATTTCTCTAGTCAGTAGTGATTTGGAGCATTTCTCCCCCATGGTGACTATAGATTACTTTGATTCTTTCTTTTAAAAATTGTTCACATCCATTGACCATTTATCAATTGGAGAATGGCTCTTTTTTAAAAAATATAAATTTGACTCAGTTCTCAATATATTTGAGAAAAGAAGCCTTTATCAGAGAAGGTATAAAATATATAAATTATATATATGCATATGTATACATATATGTAAAATTGTATACAAATATATAAAATGCATATACTTGTTATAAAAATGCTTTGTGCAAAATCTTTTCTTTTTCGAACAAAAGTTGACTATTATGAATAATGGGTGATAAACTCATGAATTTTGTCATTGAAATTCAAATCCTTGTGTTTGCTGATTGTAAGTTCAGAATTCTACTCACTATACCATGACACATTTTTTAATTGAAATGATCTGATAGAGCATAAAAATCATTGTGTTTTTTTTCTAAATTGGCTTGAATCAATTTGTAAGTTAGTATCAGATACATATTTCTCAGATAAATCTGCTCAGAGAATGACTGAAGACATTAGCCAAAAGGTATTCTTCATTTGAGAGAGAATTTGCTCAGTTTAAAATATTATGAAGAGCATCTAAAAGATAAACTTGAACTTATTCAATGAAATTCATGTCTACTAGAACTAAGGAGTTACCTGCTGAGGTTCAAATGAAGTAAGTATACAATAAAAATAATTACCTCTTCACCATGTAGCAAGTCTAGAGAGGTGTCATGGAGTATATTATAAACATAGAGTCAGAAGGATCTAGGTTTGAGGTCTCTCCTACCCCTTAATAACTAAATGACTTTAGAAAAAAAAAACATTTAACCTCTCCCTGAGACTACTTTTATCAAAGAATATTGGAAGGATAAAAATGAATCATTTCTACAATGTTTTACATAGAATGTACCTCACAGTGTTAGAATGTTAAAATATCACATATAAAGTGTTAGCTTTGCAAGAATATTTAGACCATCAAACATCAGAATGTAAAATTATAGAACTCGAAAGGACTTTTAAACACAAAATATTATAATATATATTGAGCTAGAAGTTACTATAAACTTTAAAATGTTAGAGCATAGTATGTTATAGCTAGAAATGACATAAGACCATAGAACACCAGACTATATGTTATTATGACTGAAAGAAACTTGAAAATTAGAGCTAGCAGGGATCAGAATATGGTTCTAGCTCAACTCCCTTTCTTGACAAAGAGGGAAACTAATGTATAGTATATGAAAGGAGTTTATATAAAGTCACACAATGCTTTAGTACACTGAGGACTAGAAAGAATCCAGATTTCCTCAGTTTTAGTCACTTTTTCCATTATTCTGAGTTTCCTTTGAAAGCATTTAATAATGAGGAAGCGTCAAAAGAGAGAGCACCAGGCCTGAAGTCAAGAAGAATTGAGTTCAAATCCAGCCTCAGACACTAGCTTTGTGATCTTGAGCAAGTGACTTAACCCTGTTTGCCTCAACTTTCTCATCTATAAAATGTTCTGTAGAAGGAAATGGCAAACCACTCCAGTATCTTTGCCAAGAAAACCCCAAATGGGTGACAAAGTTGGACACAACTAAAATGACTGAACAAAATTTCGACTGATTCTTGAACAGGAAGATAATTCATTGCAGACACATTGCCCCTCAAATACTTTTAATTATGATATAATTTAAATTACTTTGCTTTTATTTGCTTATATTAGACTGAAGTTGCCAGCTTAATATACAGCCTTATCCAAGAACAAAGCTAGGTTCTTGAATACAGCATTACTTTGGCTCATATTCCTCATATTACTCTCAATGTGTCTTTCTCTGGATTGAGAGTTGTTATACATAGTATTCTTTTGGTCTGTTTATTTTCCTTTTCCTTTTCTTTTTCTTTTTCTCTTTTTTCTTTTCTTTTTATTGATGAGCTCCAGTCCTGAATATTAGAGGACACTATATAAAAATGCTACATTTAAAGATTTCATCATTCTATTCTTTATTCTTAAACACACACACATACATACATACACACACACACACACACACACACACACACACACACACACACACACACACACACATATACCCCTTAGGAAATAGCCTAGAGAGGAAATAACTCAGACAATACTAGATTTTCCTCTTATGTGACTGAGTACAGTTAATAAACACACATCAATGCGTGTGAGGGAATGTGTTCACAGGGCCCAACTTTAATCAAGTAGCTTAAAATAAATATAAATAACAAATGGAATTGGTTGCTGCATTTGTAACGAACAGGCTGTATTACTCATACCTCCAAAAAGATTAATATCAAGCAGATAGCAAGATGCGCCATATTTGTTTTATTAATATATCTGCCTTTCTTCTCTACCAATGGCCCCCTTTGTTCTTCTATATTCATTTGCATAAAC
Source organism: Gracilinanus agilis (assembly GCF_016433145.1). Taxonomy (NCBI): domain Eukaryota; kingdom Metazoa; phylum Chordata; class Mammalia; order Didelphimorphia; family Didelphidae; genus Gracilinanus; species Gracilinanus agilis. Next base: position 71,251,497 of record NC_058131.1, read on the forward strand.
TTTAGATTATTGTCTAAGAAAAATATTTAGGCTAACAAGAATTCACAAAAAAAGCCATTTGTTCACAATTATAATGCATTGTACTAAGCTGGGGTGAAGCATCATCTTAAATTGATCAGACACATTAGCCAGAAGCTTAGTTAGCTTATTCTAATTAGAAATCAGAATAGAATTTATATATAGATTGAAAAATGCTACCGTACTATGTTTTGCCAAATATCTTCCTTTTAAATGACCGATCATCTTTATTTGAATATTAGATCACATTATTCTTCTCATTTAAAATATATATCACAGTGAGAGAAGCTTTCAAGCCCTCTGCTAATATCACATGCAGATAGATCATTGTAATTGTTTCAAAAAGATCCAAAGATTGCCTGAGGAAGCAATTGGTACCCTGGGCCATTGTGCAGCTCTGGCAATGATAATCATAGCCATCAGTCACTGATGCTACTGTATTCCAGACTGTTGCAGGGGATTTCTGTATGCCTTGTTCTCTTATTTCAACTTTTCATATCCTCATAAGTCACTCTTTATCAGAGATTTAGGATGGAAACTGAATTTTCTTTGACATCAAGAGAGGCATACAAAAATATATGAATATCTCAAGGACTTTCAGTGAGTTGTTGGTACAGGCTCCTCACATAGATTCTACTATTTCACAATGTGGAGTGGAGGTGACTTTAGTTTTTCAAAGTCTATAAGTTTCTGGACTTCATCAGTCAGACAAGATGTGGGCAACACATAGTCATAGATCTGGGACCCCTCTCACAATCTAAAAAATGTTCAAGACATTGTGCTAAATGCTGGGATTACAAAGAAAGGTTAAAAAAAACACTCCCTACTCTTAAGGAGCTCATCTCTAATGAAAGGGAAGGAGCATTCAAATAATTATGTACAAACAAGTTACACAGTATAAATTGGAGATACTTAGAGAAAAAGAACTTTTAAAAGCAAAGGTTTCTTGTAGAAGGGAGAGGGAATATTGTAGCTGGGATCTGAAGGAAGCCAGAGGTGCCAGTGGGTAGAGATGAAGAGGGGAGAATTCTGATCAAAGGGGAAAGCCAGTAAAGATGCATAAAGTTGGAAGATATATTATTTTATGTGAGAAAGAGCAAGAAAGTTAGTATCACTGGTTTGCAGAGTATGTGGAGGGGATTAAGGTGTGAGAAGAATGGAAAAGTTGGGAAAAACCAAGTTCTGAATGGCTTTAAAAGCCAAACAGAGGATTTTATATTGAATCCTGAAAGTAATAGAGAGCCACTGGGATTTAATGAATAGATGAGTAACAGAGTCAGACCTGTGCCTTAGAAAATATATTTGACAACTGAGTGGAAGATGGATTGAAGTGGGGAGAGACTTGAGACAGGAAGACCAACCAGCAGGTTATGGTAATAGAAAAGACATGAAGAGATGAGGTCCTATTTTCACCAGGTGGTGGTAGTGTCAGAGGACGGAGGGATCATATATGAGACATGTTATGAAGGTAGAATTGACAGGATGACCTTTATGAAAGGATAGATGTGGGAAGTTAAATGCCAATTTTTTGTAGCATCTGGAAGTACAGTTTAGCAATACAGTAGTAACATGAAATGTCTAGAAAGGTATCCATACAGTAAAGGGTGGGTCTGACCTTCTGTTCCCCCTTTTGGAAGTAATTAATGTAGAACTTTTGTGAGCTGACAAGGGAGAAAAGAGTAGCTAGTTACCCTATCTACCACCTGGCCATTATGAGTCTATTAGCATGACATCTTTCTTTGTTTAGGATTCATTCTTTCCTGCTGTTTGGTGAATGAGTGTTCTAAGAAGGAACTGTCCAGGGTACCAAGTAATCTATTAAACTATCAGAGGTTCCATTGCTTAACCTCAAGCCATAACAGAATCTACTGAGTGGCAGTGACTGACAACCTAGAAAATACAAGTATATAGAAATAGAAAGAAAGAACTCTGAGACAGCTTCAGGGATTATGACCCTTATAACAGAAAAATGCTTGTTATGGAATTTAGAAAGATGTCAATCCTAAGAGCCCAGCAGAGAGTCTTACTTAAAGGAAACCTAATAAAGACTCCACAAATTGAAAGAATAACTTTCAGGGAAAGAATACTAAGGCGTTCCTTGGTTTAATTTACTGTTTGCACATGTTCTTCACTTCCAATGTACTTTAAAGTTGATCCTGATCTCCTTATATATGAAAGAGAAGAGTGCATACTTCGGATTTGAAGGAATGCTTCATATTACCAAAATTCATGTTGTCAAATGGAAGCCACTATTGGTGTAGTGTCTTAAAAAGGTCACAAGAGTAGAATTTAGAAGAATAAGCTTCTTGTCTCACTTTTGCCACTATTTAAATGCATGATCTAATGCACACTTAGTAAGTAAAAGCGAGAAGAATTAAACCAGGCCTAATAGATTCCAACTTCTAGAGTTCTTTATAGAACTGGAATGGTACCACAAAATTTAGAGGACTGAGAAGAGGCAATGGAGCCTGACATCTGTATTGAAGCCCTTAGAGGGTAAATATATTATTACTACATAGTGACTGAGTCTGAACTAGAACCTAAGTCTCCTGACTTCCCCATAGCTCTTTCCTTATCATGTAAATATGTACAACCCAGAGAAGCTATTATGTTTAGTAATAGTGAAGACATTTTTATAGTTTGTACTTTCTGAAATTTCTTTACTTTATCAACCTGCCATTCACAAACATGCATTTGACAATTAACTCACATTTGTTTTGTATGCTCATATAATGAAATCAGTTAATCAAATTCAACACTTGCTATGTACAATACTGAGTGATGGGTGATATAGATACAAATGCAAAGAACTGAGAGCCAGGTCTAGAGATGGGAGGTTTTAGGTTAAAATCAGGCTATGTGACCCTGGGCAAGTCACTTAACACCCACTGCCTAGCCCTTCCTGCTCTTCTGCCTTGGAACCAATACAAAGTATTGATTCTGAAGGAAGGTAAAGGGTTTTAAATAATAAAAACAAATAAAATAAAAGGAAACTCTCATAGTAGGGGTGGGGTGGAATAGAAGGAGATAAAATATTCAGTATAGTCAGTAATAATAGTGATGTAAAGCAATAATAAGACTTTCAGTTTTTTAACTTATTTCTTGTCAATGTTCACCTATACACCTTCTAATAAGAACCCCTTTGTAATATTATTTGAGCTATAGTATCATCCCACTGCTCTTCAAAGAGATTTAATGATCTCAATACCCATTTGCTTTCCTTCTGGAAATAAAAGGTCTTAATTTGCTAGCATCATGGCCACATTTTCATATGTGACTCTTCTAAGGCAGAGATCAAGGAAGAAAAGGCAGGAAAGATGTTAGAATGTCAGGGAAATAACATTCTATTTTAAAAGGAACGATGTATATTCTAATCCTGATGACAACAATAAGACACTCCAGGGTGTGCTTTAATGGGCCATTAGTTTTCTTCTCGGGTGGTGAAAATTCTTTGGCCTATAGCCTTCTGCTCCCCTGAGTCACTGGGCTTCTATTAGACCCATTAAAAACTCCCTGGAATGCGGTTTTGTCTAATGTGATTATTGTCAAAATGTTCAAGTTGTGAGTTTATTCCTCCATCTGGAATGATGTTAGCAGTTCACTTTCCTCAAAGTTGGTGCAGTGGTCTTACCATAACCACAATAATTCACATTTATAAAGAACTTTGAAGTTTACAAGCCAGTTTTCCTCACAACAACTTTATGTGGTAGACTGCATGAGGATTTTTATCCCCATTTTATAGTATTAAAAACTGAGGCTACAAGAAGTGACATGCCTCTCTTCACACAGTAAGTCTTGAAACACCAATTTAAATGCAGACCTCTTAATTTTATATCTAGTATTCTTTATTCCATTGCTTCTCACATTGCTGACCTTTGGAATTTCAGTTTAGTTTTGTTTTTTTCAAAACAGATCAACAGGGAGAAAAAATGTCATGTGGTATTGATTAAGCATACACATGTAGTTAGCTAATTGTAATAAAGAACCATATTTAAAGATTATTGTAACACAATTATATCAGCCTCATTTATTGTACCCTAAACAGACTAAATTCCCATTGCCTGATTCTAAGGTCCTCCACATTCCCATCCTAAACTAACTACCCCAGCTCTTTCTACTGCCTGCCACCAGATTCCCTGAATTTTAGTCATCTGGCCTCTTCTGGTTCCACAAACCAATCAAATGATTTCCATTGCTTATAATTTTAATTTTACTTTATGGAGTAAAGGGGAGGGGGAGACAGGGCTATTATCATGCTTTTTTTTTTTCAAAAAGGGAACTGAATGAGCTGGTCAGGTGAATAATGAATGTAGCCCAAGGCTAAAGTACAATAATCCTTTGACTTGGATGCTGCAATCTACATATCACTTCTTTGTTGACTCATTTAATTCAAACCCAGACACAGATTTAGCCCATACAGCTATTAATCTTTCTTTTGTCATGCACTTCTTTAGTACTCCAGTTAAGCCTATGAACCTCTTCTCAGAATGGTTTTAAATGTCTAAAAATTAAATTTATAGGATTTCAAAGGAAACCAGTTATAATGAAATAAGGTTATCAAAGTATTAACAAAAAAATTTTCACAGATCCTATTTTAAAACTCCTTTTCTAAACTCTTCTCTGATGTTAGTTCTTACTTCTTATATTACTCTCTATTATGCCTATGTAATTAATCAAACAATAAGGATTTATTAGGCACTTACCATGGTGAATGTGAAGTCCCTCCTCATATTTCCCCAGAGACTTTAATTTAGTCTTACAGTTAAGTCTAAGGCTATTTGTCCAATGATTTCCCTCTTTCCTTCTCTACACTGTGACCCATTTGTTTTTAGAAAATGCTCTCTCCAGAATGCAAGAAAAATAAGCTCATATTTATATCAAGACAAAAGTTATTTAAAAGTTTAGACAACAAATAGGTAATGTTTTTAAAGAGCAGAAAACTCCCAGGGGAAACAATGCCTCTTCTCTAGGAAGAAGTGATTTGGGAGAGGAAAAAAAAAAGAAAAGAAATTCACCATGTCTTAGGGTAGAAGAAAATTCTGCCAAGGTAGTATTCAATCATATTTGACTCTTTTTGACTCCATTTGGAGTTTTCTTGGCAGATATACTGGAGTGGTCTGTCATTTCCTTCTCCTACTCATTTTACAGATGAGGAAACTGAGGCAGCTAAGTGACTTATTCAGGGTCACATAGATACTGTTTGAGGTCAGATTTGAACTGATGAAGATGAATTTTCCTGAATCCACATCCAGTACTCTATTTACTGCACCACCTAGCTGCCCTCTATCCAGGTAGATCTTGCCTTAAATAGGTCAGTGAGCCAGACAAGGATATAAGAAGTTCAGAGTACCCTCAGTAAGGAGGGGAATATGAAAAGAATGTGCACTGTGGAGACAGGATGACAAAAGGTAAACTTATTGTAATAAAGAAAATCTTGAAGGAATCCAAATTAAAGAAGAATAATTTGTGAGCTGATAATATCCTCTGGATTCTCCTTTTTGTGAATTATATCATGCTCACTGCATCAAACCTCAGAACACTGAACTGCTAGAAAAGATCACTGACATTACCTTAGGATCTTTTCTCCTGTAACTCAGCTCCAAAGGGATCCTTAGCTCTGATAAGGAATTTTAGATCTTAAAGTCCAACTTTGAGCTAATTCAACCTATAACCCACAAAGAATTTCACTTATAACTGACAAATGTTTATCCAGCCTGTTAGCACCTCTAATCAGGAATATGCTGGAACCAATTCAAATTGATTGAAGAGAATATTGTTAAATTTTCAATGTAAGTATTTAAACTTCAGAAATTGTTAAATACTACAAATCAGGGTTGGTATTATTGTTTTGCTGCTGGTCTAGATTTAAGAAAGTGATAAAGAATATGCTATTAATTCAGAATAAGCTTACAAGTATCAATATTTCTCTCTCTCTCTCTCTCTCTCTCTCTCTCTCTCTTTCTCTCTTTCTCAGAGAGCAAGCCAGTTTATAAACATTAACCATTAAATACCACTTCTTCTATTCATCTAATTGTATCTAGCCCAGTACCTGTTGAGAGACCCTATTCCACTTTTGGACAGCTCTAATTGTTGGAAAGTTCTATTCCTTACATTGAGCCTAAATTTTCCTCTATTCCATATTTCCTTCTTGTTCTTACTTTTGTCCTCTGAAACTGAGTAATAGAAGCCTATATATTTTTCCAGATGACAACCCTTCAGATGTCTAAAGACAACCATCTGATCTCCCTTATGTCTTCTCTTTTCCAAATTAAATACCCACATCTTTAGCTTTTCCTCCTTTGACAGGATCTCAAGACCCTTTAACCATCCTGGTCCCTTGGATGTCCTCTAATTACCAATGTCTGTTCCAAAATATGTTTCTGTAAACTGAGCAAAATGTTCTAGAAATGGTCTGAAGAGGTGAGAGAAGAGCAAGACTATCCTGTCCTAAAATCTTAAATACAATTTCTCTCAATACAGCCTATGATGGCATTCTATGTTTCCCATTTTTTTCCACACACTGATTTTAAAATCCCCTAAAATCCTAAATCTTTTTCAGACAAATTTCTGTGTAGCCAAACCTTCTCCATTTTTTGACTTCTGAAGTTGATATTTTGAACCAAGCATACCCATGTGTAATCCTTAAGGGAAGAAGCTGTATATTATTTATCTTTGTATTGTTAGTGTTGAGTATGTTGTCTTGCAAGGAGCAAGCATTTACTAAATATTTATTGAATGAATGCATGAATTTTTTATTTTCAATTGTATTTTTATACTGTGTAGCCATATACTCTCTTCACCCTCTCCCCTTTCTTCCTTTTATGCCCTCTCTTTTATCTCTCATTCCTTATGCTCATCTCATTTTCTCTATCCTTTCTAGGGAATGTTGCATATATCTGAAGAAAGATAGAATATATTCTCCTAGATTCCTGAGTTTGAAATTAGACTCTTAAACTTATACTGCAAATTCTGAAGTTCCTAACAATAATGTTTAGAATTTAATACATACTTTATGCCCTGCCTTATTTGATGGGATCTCAGTTGTACCATTAATATGACTCCTAACAAAGGATTTTGCTCTAATGACTCCTCTACTTTTTCTTCTTAGCTAACATTCTAAGGCTTTCTGGCTTACTAATTAGAAAAGATAAACATTCAATTCAAGCCTTTTGGGTAGACTATCAAACTTTGTTATTATCTTCTGAATATTTTCAGCGATAAAGAAAAAGGCCCCATACATACCAAATTATTTATGATAGCCTTTTTTTGTAGTAGCAAAGAACTGGAAAATAAGGAAATGCTAATAGACTATAGCTAAACAAATTGTACAGTACATGAATATAGTGTACTGTTATTGCTCTATAAGATACAATGAATATAAGGAATCATTGAAAAATAAACCAAGAAGCACACAGACTTGGGTATACTGATATGATGTCAAGAGAGCAAAACCAGACAGAACAACCATAATGTTAACAACAATGTGAATAGCAACAACAATGAAAAACCAATCAAAGCTGAGTGCTCCAAAATTATAATGTCCAAGCTTGGTCCCAAAGACTTGAAAAGATATCTCCCACCACTTCTTTGCAGAAGTGGAGGTCTGTGGAAGATGGAAAAAGTGTGGAACATGTCATCAGACTTATGCAATGTGCTTGCTATTTTCACTGAGCTTTTCATTTAATTTCTTTCCTTTTTATTTTAGTTTTTATAAGGTATAGCTTTGTGAGAGGAGAGTAATGGGATATGTAGATGACTTTAAATTATAAGTAACAATTATTTCTAAAAATAAAATATGTGGACTGTGAAAAAAAGGAAAAATGGTTTAAATTCCTTCTCTATAACTTAGAAGCTATACAACACTGGGTAAATCACTTTCTTTGGTTTTTGTTCTCTTTTGTTAAAATTAGTAGATTGGACCAGATAATCTCTAAGAACTGGACTTAACATTCTGAGACCTTGTATCTTGGTCTCCTGAGCTATAAAATCCATATATAGAAAATTTTCTATTCATATCGCTATTGAATATTATCAAGTGAGGTGCTTTATATATATGCAAAGGCTTTGAAAAGAAAAATGTTAGACAAATGAAAAAACATATATAATTATATAACCTATTCCAAATAGCTACATAAATGAGTTTTGAATTTAACATGAGTACTCAGAAGTTCCTTCACATATGGAAATAGGTCTTGATTGATGACACAAGTAAAAACCCAGTGGAATTGTTCGTTGCCTATGGAAAGGGGGTGGGAGGAGGGAAGGGAAAGAACATGAATCATGGAACCATGGGAAATATATTCTAAATTAATTAATTAAATACAATTTTTCAAATAAAAAAGAAATTCCTTCATAAATGTCTTTCTTTTATGCAATATAACGGTTGGAAAATAACAAACAAAGGTGCTCATATTTTGGCAATGATTTTGATTCTAATAAAATCTTGTGTATATGCCTAAGTGCAAAATAATGTGTTTTCCATTTAAGGACAACCCTAACTAAATTTATAGATATGTTACCAGAAAACTAAACACCAGGGAAGGAGGTTGGGTTGGGGGGGTTGGCTTGTCTGTTTGTTTAGTTTTGGGGCCACGGCAACTCTATAAACTGCAATAAAATGACAGAGTTTAGTTCTAAATCAAAAAAGGAATTCATCACATTGATGAAACAATGTATTTTTGACATATGGAAATAGAATCAGGACTTAACATAATTCTTGGTTTTGGGGTTTTTTTTCCTCTACATTTATTTCTTTAGCACCTTTACAGAACATTCTGAATTCATTAACTTGATAGGCAGGAGAACTTTTATCTCCCCATAAATTTCCTAATTTGTTTCCCCCCCCCTTCACATCTCCTTTCTCTGTACATGCTATAATACATGAAACTTTCCTTGACCATTCAAAGAAGTCAAATAATGTTAGGGCTAGAAGTTACTATATAGAGATAAACTTCTTCATATTATAGATAAAGAAAGCCTCATAGAGAGATTGCTGGATTGTCCAATGTAACAAATATAGGAAGTAAATTCACAGTGAATTTAAGCAATATGTCTCTGTTGGACTAGATCCTTCCCCTCTGAAATAACTGGCATATGTAACTGCAGATCTACTGCTAATGATATTGAAAAGAGCAGGGAGAATGGGAGAACTACTAAAATCCTGGAGAAGAGCAATATGTATTAAATTTTGACAAAGAGAAGATCATAAAAATCACAAAATTATTGATAGGTGGATTTCATTTCCATTTCTGGAGAAAGTGTAGAATAGGTCATTAAAGAAATGATAAACAGACATTTTAGAAAAGGATATAATAAGTAAAAAGATCTAATAAGGCTTCATTTGTGGAATCTAGAAAGAGTCAGAATTAAAAATCCTGACCCCTGTATGACATTATGGGCCCAACCCTTATGTGACATTATGGTGAAATAGAATTATACACTGGAATCCCAACCTTGCAGACCTCCAGTCTCCAGAGACTGACCTTATCTACCCTGAAGACCTTCCCCCTTCTCCCTTTGATCTCTTTCCCTATCACCTTATCTACCTAAGGACATTCCTCTACCCTGTTCCATTCTGACTACTACTCCATAAAAACTCTAGCCCAGGCACAGCTCGGGGTCACTCACCAACTTTAGGTGGGAGACCCTAGCTCGAGCTAGACAATAAAGTCCCTTTGCATCTTGCATTGTTGGTTCAAGACTCATTTATTGGGATACTTCTCCAGGCATAACATATGGGGGCTCGTCCGGGATCCCACAAAAATATTTGAGTTCTGACCAGCAGTGGGACTAATTGGGAATTCCCCTAGGATCCTTGCTGCCGAGGCTGCTCGGGTCTGGTGGGCTCCAATCCATGGCTTGTGCCAGGGACGAGGGAAGAGGTCTTGGAGGTTCGTGGTATAAGGCTAAGTGGCTGGCTTGCCCTATGCCAAGCCAGAACACAGACAGACCCTCTGAAAATGTTCCTGGTAAAGCTGAAGGGAGAGGGGAGCTCTGCTGGAGGATCTTGTAGGTTCGTGGGGTAAGGAAAAGCCTATTGCCAATCCAGTACCCTAACAGGCTCTCCAAGCATGTTCCCTTCGAAGGAAGAGAAAGGAGCTCTGCCAGGCACGGGTGTCTCGATGGGGGGAGACCTACAACTTGACTGGCCAGAAATTTAAAAGGTACCTTATGGGGCTGGAATTCCCACTATAAGCTTTGCCCGGGGACAGGAACCCTGAGATTTAAGAAGGAACTTACAGGGGTTGGAGGCCCTTGCCCGGGGACAGGAACCCCAAGATTTAAGAAGGAACTTGCAGGGGTTGGAGGCCCTTGCCCGGGGATTGGATCCCCGAGATTGAGGAACTTTCCGGGGTTGGAGGTCCCGGACCAGGGTGTTAGAGGTCCCCAACAGGTACCTGGTGGGTTTAGAACCCAAGTTTGGTGGGTCGTGAGACCCCCTAGCAAGTTGAAGTTATACCAGTGGACGCACTGGGAAAGAAGGCAGGTGGAAGGGTGAGTGAATATACAGTTGGGTGTTTGTCTTGATTGTCTTTTGTCCTAATTGTCTAGTCCTAAAGCACTGATTTTTTTCCTTCTAAAGCATGCTTGTCAAAAAGTTATATGTTTCTATTTACTGTTGTTTTTGTCACAGTCTTGTCTCTATGTATTCTTAAATTAGACATTAAGAAAAAAAAGGAAGAAAGAAAAGGGGGGGTTTGAAGATTGAACTTCCCATAGTCAAAAATCCACAGCAAAGGACAAAAGTAAGTACCTGTTCAATTATTTTTTCCTTTCTTCCTTTGGATGGGCCCCCAAAGGTGCGAAAAAGAGAAAAATTCAGAGCAGAAAAGGGAGGTTTTACTCCACAATTAGAAGCATTTTTCACTTAAAATTTGATTTTCAGGGTTGAAGATTCCTAATGATTTTTGATATGGTACAATGTAATTTTATTTATTGTGATAACTGTTTGTCAGTCAACTGTGAAATATTAACCAGATTTTGTTGAGCACAAAAAAATCATGGTTAGAAGTTTGTTAAGCCTTGGTTTCTACTTTGTAAATGTAAAAGTCATTCAGATAAAGTTGTAATGTTATTATTGAGAACTTATTCTAGAATTTAAACTTGGGATTTTTCAAATGAGATTTTTTTTAATGTATATGCTGTCAAAACTAGCAACATGTAATCATATGATACACAAGAAGTTTTTAAAGTGGTTAATCTGTGCATGGGTTTTAATAATACAGGTACTGAAAATCTGGTAAAAATGTGTGCAATGTATAAGGAAGAATTTGTGATCTAGAGATTAACATGCATTTAGACTCAAATTGCTAGAAAGCAAAGATGAATGAATACAAAATATGTATGCATTTAGACTATAAAGAGAATTGAGTTTTCCACCTGAATAGGTTAAGGATATGTGATGTACAAACTGTATGAAATTAACAAGGGAAATTTGACCAGCCCAGCTCTAATAGGGTTTGATATAAGGATTACATGCAATTAAATATAGCACTTTTCCTCTTTTTGTAATAATGGTAAAGAAGAAGAAGCCGAAGGAAATAAGAGTAAAGAAATAATAGGTGTAAATTCTGGTGCAAAATAGATACAACAAAAGGTAAATCAGAGTAATATCGATGAAATTAAATTAGATATGCAGCAATGTTTTGAGGTAAAAAGAAACTAAACTGGAGGTTCTATTCTGTCTTAAACAGAGGTCTGAAAGGAATAAGAGTAAATGGCCTTGAAATTCAGTTGTTTACATACTGAAAGATTACTAAAGGACTTGAAGTTATTTAGAAGTTGTGGAGTTCAAACTACAATTCATAGAGAATAATTTATTATGAAGATTTTGGTACATGCTAAATTTCAAATTGTAAGTGATCTCACTTGGTAAAGAGAGACAAGGGACAAGGTTGTTAAGTCATAAAAACCTAAAACAAGCCAGGCAGCCTTAAGGGTAAATTGCCCACAAGCTATTTAACTCTTCCCTGCAAACAGGAGGAAAGAAAGAAATACTTTTAATTATTCCACTTTGATACTTAGGAATTGATACAGCAACAGAGTACATATGTAAGATCTTAAAGAGTTTAAAGATGAGTATATTTTAATTGTATACTTCAGAGTTTTAAGGAGATGTTCAAGCAAGTAAAAGTTGATAGAAAAGTCATGGATATCTTGTAAAAGAAGTTTTTTTTTTTAGCATTACAGTTGTTATAAGGGTGCAAATGGTGAACCCCTGGGTTCAGGAAGGAGGCCCTTCTTAGGAATGAGAGGACTCCAGGCTTAGCTTAGAAGTGAGGGAGATTTATTGCTAAAATGGGATCCGTGGCCAGAGGGATAGCATGGGTGAAGCAGCCCTGAGGGGTTGTCCTCCCTGGCATGGTAAGGCAGCAGGAGTGAAGCAACTGTCAGGGGTGCCCCCCCCCCCATGCCCCCTTTTCAAAAGTGTGTATGTGACTCCTTGCACTCAGGCATTCCAGTGAGTGGAGGATCTGTCTGGGATCTTCTGGGCTTAGGCTATCAAGGTGTGGCCGAAGGTGTATCTCTTTTGTTACTGGGGAAGGGAGTTTCCCAGTCCACTGCCTGCCTGGGTTGGGGAGTGCAGGGTCTCTGCTATCTCTGCACAAAGCCCATGTTAATCTCAAGAAGATTGTTTTCCATCTTTATCTATCCTCCCATCATAAGAAGTTTAAAAATATAATAGGTTTAAGTGTTTAAATTGATCATAAATGGTTTTTTTGGGGGGGTTAAAAAACTATCACAAATGGTTTTTCATCTCAGTGTAATAAAGTTGACTAACTTTATTATTATATTTGACTTCCTGGTTTTAAAAATAGATAAGCAGCCTGCTTGTCAAAAGGCTTGCTTTAAGGTTTACCGTGCTTAAAAGGTTTCAAATCATGGAAATAGACCCTGTAATTCTATACATGCTTCGTGATATTCCTTTAAATATGATTTTAACATAAATTGTTGCTAAAACATGTATTTTAAGTATTGTTTGAATGTAAGCAAAAGCTCATTGTCAACCTGACTGTACCATAGGTTTTGTTCACTCCTTAGTGGTTACCTCAGTTTACCAATTTGTACTATGAACTGAATCTTATAATTGATGAGCACTATGCTAAAGGTGCAGTGTCTCAATTCTTGGGAGTTATTGATTATTTGAAGGGATACCAAATGGTATGTTTATTTTTGTGATGGTTACAGAGAGTCCAAGAAGGTAAAGAGGTATGTTGTTTTGGAATACAGAAGAGAGACTTGAATGTCCTGAATATGCAGATTCCTTTTGGGTAAATGGAAGTTGTGTTCTGCTTTTTAAGCAGAGGGTTTGAGGGAAAAAGAAAGAGGAAGAGGGAGAGAGAAGGAGAGAGGAAAGAGAACAGATATTAAGGTGAAAGAGAATAGATAGATGTTCTACTCTTATAACTGGATCTTTGACCTAGGAATAATTTCTAAAATTAGTGTATATGGTGTTGGGAAAATCACAAATGATTCTGTTATTTCTCTTGAAAAGTTACACTGAAGAGATTCCTGTCTGGTTTGTCTTAGTCTTTCAGATGGCCCAGGTACAGGAGACGATAACAGCCCTGATTTATATTTACTGTGGAGCTACTCAATCCAGCACTCCTGATTCTTAATTCAGGTTTTGTGACTAAAGTGTGATATGTTAATTATGGCCAAAATATGTAAGAATAACTGATTGATCAGCTTGGTAGGGATGTGGAAGGCTTGTTTGAGGGTATGGAAATTGTTTCAAGACACATAGTGAGGGGCTCCATGTACAGGCCAAAGCTGTTACTGGCTCATGCCATCCTTGTGTCACTCAAGGATTAGTAGCCTAGATGGTCAGACGAGGAAACTGATTATAAATTCAATGTAAATTCTCCTACACCAATAGCAGACTCTTTACTGTCTTATGAACTGAAATGCTAAACTATTTATTAATATTATTTTTCAGTTATAGTCTAATTTTTTCAAATGATATAGTTATGAAAAATTGTTGTATTGTGCTTTTCTTTTTGTATTTTTATTCAAAGTCATATTGTTTTAGTTCCATCTTGGCTACTAAATCTCTGGTGGCACAGTGAATAGGATGCTGGGCTTGGACTTAGAAAGAAAAAACTGAGTTAAAATCCAGACTCAGATACTTACCAGCTTTGCAACCCTGAGCATGTCACTTAGCCAGTATTTGCCTCAGTTTCCTCGTCTGTAAAACAGGGATAATAACACCTATCTGCTAGGGTTGTGATGATAAAATGTAATAATAATTGTAAAGCACTTGGCACATATACAAGTTAGAATTTCTTCATTATAACCTTCAGAATTTTCAACAGAGTATTTTGTGCCCAGTAATAATTTCTAACAATTAGAGTTATCCAACAATGGACTGAACTAAGCCATTAGAGAGTGAAGTCCCTCTCCCCTAAAATGTTCATACAGATGATTGTAACTAGAAAGAAGAACTTTGTATTAAGTAACAGAATAGACTAGGTAACCTCTATGATCCCTATACCAAGAACGTCTTTGTTGCTATGACTAATGTAGAGGCAACTGTGACTTGTAGGTTAAGAGCACAAAAACCTGGAGTCCAGAAGACCTATGTTCAAATCTAGCCTTAGATACTACCTAGCTGTGTGTGATCATGGGCAAGTCACGGAGCTTTGGATTTCCTGATCAAAGCATACACTGGCAAAGTAAATAAAAAACCACTGTCATATCCTTGCTAAGAAAACCCATTGGATAACTATGTTCCATGGGGTCACGAAGTCAGACTGAACAACTGAACTATAACAAGACCAAGAAGGCACTTTATAAATGTTTGTGAAATAAAAAAAATAAATTCATATTCACATAATATTCATTTCTTTAACCTATAATGGAAATTTTCATTGTTCCTTTTGGGGACATGCTTGGTAACACTAAAATGTTGAAAGCTCTAAAGGGATCACATAAATTGCTCAGAATCTCTGCATAGACCTCTAGAGAAGATGTCAGCTTGCTCGGGGCAGATTTAGGCTTCAAAGCAAAGAGTGAATTAGCCTTTTTAAAACTTGCATGTCACTCCATTTATTACTAATTGTTTTATGCAAATAATTTTTGAGAACTTGTATCAGAAATATAATGATAAAATAAGCCTATTGCAAAAGAACAACACCAAGCTCCAATCTCCTTACCAATATCCAGTCTCTATTCAATTATGAACCTGGAAACATTAAAAAATTCCATTTTATTTTGGTAAAATAAACTCAGGTCACTTGGTAATTTACTTCCAGTTAATACTGGGTCCAGGTGAAACAGTCTAAGTATAGTGGAACAAAGATTGGATTTGGAATTAAAGGATGGTTTTTTTTTTATCCTGGCTTTGCTACTTGTTCCCTCTATGTCTGTGAATCAGCCATTTCCCTTCTCTGGGATTCAATTTCCTTCTCTATAAAAGGGAGGGATTGGGCTATATAATTTCAAAGGTTCCTTCCATCTCTAAAATATATGGTCCTAAAACATGGAGCCATCTCCTGATAATAAAGCATTACAGTTCAGCTATACAACATTTTTTATGACTAGATAGGGTCTAAGGATATGCTGTAGTCAGCTTGTAACAGTGTGAGAAAGTCGATTGTTAAATGTTCATTGTGAGCATTTAAGCCACAGAAATAAGCAAATGCTATAATTGAGAACTTGATTTATTATTTTTGCTCATTGTCTAGAAAATCTAGACTATTGTCTGGACTGTTTGTCTAGGCATATTGTCTGTATTGTCTAGAAAGTGATGAAGGAAATGTTAATAATGCAAATTAAACTTCAAAGTGTATGGTATGAACTTTTTTGTTCTTCAGAAAGCTAGTTGTTAAATATTTAACAATACATCTCTTTTTGATCCTCATTTAGCAAAGAAGGACAGATTTGTTGAAATTGATCATTTGTTTCAATAACACCTGATTCTTCACGTCTCCATTTGGGATTTTCTTGGCAGAGATATTGAAGTGATCTGCCATTTCCCTCTGCAAGTTATTTTACAGATGGGGAACCTGAGGCAAACAAGGTTAAGTGACTTGCCTAGGGTCACACAACTAGTCAGTGTCTGAGCCAGATTTGATAAATCTTCCTGGTGCTCACTCAGCACTCTGTCCACTGTGCTGCTTATTATTATCCCTCATTAGCCATTAGATCTTTCAAAAAATTGAAAAGGCTACCCTGGTAGGTAGGGAATTATTAAACATTGGAAAATACTCAAGCAGAGCCTGGAAACCCACTTGTCAATATTTTTTGGAAGGTACTCCTATTTGGGAATTGATTAGACCAAATGGCCTGTGAGGTTCCTTTTGAATGTAAATGGGTATAATTTTATGACTTCCAAATCCAATGTTCTTTCCATATAGGCTCACTCGATTTAAAGACAAAGCAGCAAAACAGATGGTAAGAAACCCTCAAAGTGAAGAAGACCTGGGTTCAAGTTCTACCTCTGAGACATACTGGCTATGTGTCGCTGTGACCAAATCAATTCAACTCTTAATTCTCTATGCAATTCTTTCCAAATATAAATTACAGATATGTTAACCTCCATTTATAGATGATGTTTTTTACACAAACATTCCTGTACCATTGAAATCACAGGTCTAATTTTTTTCTGTACTGGATGCAAAAGGGTAATTTTCTATTATATCTACTTGCAACATTAATAAGAGTGTATCTATATCATCTGTCTATTTTCATTTCCTCTAGCTAAATTTTACTTATTGTCTGTGTATTTATTTCCTTTTAATGTGTGCCTTCGGGAAGGAAGCTTCAAATCTCTTCAAACTGAACAGAATCTCCAGCATGACAACTTGCCAAGTAAGGATTACTCCCCAAACCAACTCATTATTACATTTTTAAAAGCATCCCTCTCATGTTGTGCTTCCCTGCTTTTTGAAAGAAAGAAATATGCAGAAGGGGGGTAAAGGGGGAGTGCAACTCAGAAAACTAACAAACAGTGGCAGAAACACACCAAGCAAATCACTTTCCTGGCTATTATTCAAACTTCAATCCATGTCTAAATGCCTGTTGAAAAATGGTAATATTTTACAGAAGCCCGCACAAAATCATCTGAAATGACCTTTGTGAATAATTGAAGATGCCTTTTGTCTTTGTAGCCACATTCCCTAGAACGTGCACACCATACTGAGGATAGATTGCTCCAATCGGCTCCACACATAGTCATTTAAAACTATTCCTGTCAGTTTTACTGTAAGTGAAGACATTTCTTAGGAAACTCAACTAGAACCCGGAGCACTGAGATATTATTAGAATATACTGCATGGCTTTCTCTCCCTTTCCCACTCCACCCTTTCCTACCCTCATCTCAGAAGTACACTTTGGCAAATAACAATCATATACCATTACCACAGGCAAGACTAATCCTGGGCCATTTTTATTCCTTCAGATTATGGTAGTATCAGAGAAGACAAACACAAACAATAACTCTAGATTAAAGCTAATGGATGGAGTTGCATGGTAGAGTGAGAAGATTATTGAATTTAGAGTCAGAGAGCCTGAACTGAACTGAATTCCAGTTCTGCTATTTGTTACCTGTTTGAGACAGTCACTTAAGTTTTCTAGGGCTCAGTCTATTCCTCTATAAAATACTGGTTGTCATCCCCTCTAAGATCCTCTCTAGTTATAAATCTATGATTCTGATTCACTTCTTTTTAAATTATGTATAGTGATTCATGGAAAGATGGTTATGAAAGGACAAAGGGGATCTGATCCATCACAAACATTACAGCTAGGCTTAGAGATGTACCATTTTGCTAAGAGAAAGAAAGCATCACTTACAGATTCCTCCACCACGCAAAGAATTCCAAGAGGGACCCTCGGAATCCAGGAGAGATCCTGGGACACAAGGAACAGCCAACGGAAATTTTCAGACATTCTCAATTCTCTGCCTGAACTCAGAAAAAAAAATAAGTTCAGTGCAGCCCAGTCTTACCCAGGTCCTATAACTTCTGGAAAACAACTTTGGAGAGGTCTGGGTGCTCCAATATAGCACTCTTGTTTTGAGCCAAACAGAACCTGAATCTCAAAATCTTAGCTACTCGAACTTGTCTTGGCCATGGAGGGATTTATAATAAAGTGAGAAATTCTCACAACTCTTTAGTCCTAGAGGATAAAGTGAAAAAAAATTATTTCCCCCCCAAAAAAACTTTCAGAAAAATCATAACAAAAATCAAGGCTTTTCAACTCAAAATAAAAATACTTCAAAACACAAAAAAAGGAGTTCACCTAATGAGGAACCACAACAAAGATTACAGAAGATATTGCACATGCCATAACAAGAAGAGGAGAGCTTTAAACAAATTAGGGGAGCACAAAATAGTTTACTGATTGGATTAATGGAAAATGGAAGATTTTATGCTAAAATAAGATAAAGAGAATGCAAGAATTTATTTTCCATATGCAATATTAATTTCTATATATTAGGGAAAATTACTGTGTATTCCTGTGTCTGAGATGGGTCAGGGATACCATCTAGTCTGCTGCTTGAATGGTTTCCTTTTTAACAGAATTTGGTTGATAAATAATGGAGACAATGGTTATTTTCCTGTGAATTTTATCTGTCCACCTATGGGGATGAGGAGTGGTGGATAGGTTAATGGACCACCATAGCTATCATAGTTATCACCAATTAAGGATGTCTTCAGATGTTCAAGGGAGGGGCTGAATAATGAGCTGCTAAAAATCCGTTCATTAAGTGGTCAGACCCAGCGTGGTTTGTCTCTCTTCCTGAGAAAGGTATGGAAACATGTATCACTTTACCAATTATGATAGTGGCCTAACCAATACACCTGCTATAATCAATAAATTTATATTCCTACCCTAAAATCAGCCCTTTGAGATAATTTTAATCTTACCAAGAACATTACAAGATATAAAATAGATAACTTTGACTATGTTAAAAAGTTTCTGCAGAAAGAAATGCAATCAAAACCAATATAAACAAGGTTAGAAGTGGAAAAAAACAGTGGAAGAAAAAAAATTAACTCTTACTTACTCTCTTACAATCAAGACACTGTATTGTTTTTAAGGCAGAAGAGTGGTAAGAGCTAGGCAATGAGGGTCAAGTGACTTGCCCAGGGTCACACTAGGAACTTTAGAAAAATCACCTTAGTGGCTGAATGGAGTATGGATTGAAGAGAGACATGAGACAAGCAGACTCACCAGCAGGCGATTACTGCTGGTACCAGACTAGTGGTACTGTCAGAGGAGAGAAGGCACATTCAAGAGATGCTGAAAAGATTAAATTGACACACCTTGGCACAGATTAGATGGGATGAGAAATACTGAAGAGTGAAGAATGACTTCTAGATTGTGAGTCTGAGGATAAGGAAAGGAGGAGTTGGGTAGGGTTTAGGGGAAAAGATAATGAATTCCGTTGTGGACATTTTTTGGATATGCTCAATTTAAGGCGTCTACTGGATATCCAGTTTGAGATGTCTGAGCCGAGATGGAGATGAAGGCAGATTGGAAGTGAAAAGAAAGGATGGGAAAGATTTCCACCTCATCAGGTTATTATAAGACAAGTGTTTTGAAAATTATTTTAGCAATTAAACTATGAACTATTATAACTGTCAGTTCTAAAGTGATGCTGACACTGAAATAACCTAATAGAAGTGTGGCAGATGAGACCTGGGGGATAATCCACCTCTATTACTCCTACTAGTTTCCTCCACTTTGTGGAAGAATCTAAATCAGCTTTCATTCCCATTCCCCTCTAGTTCCAGACTTCTGTACTTCAAAACCAAGAATTTACTTAGGCTTCTTCCTGGAAATTCATCATCACCTGGGGCATCCTCACCCTAGAATATTCAACTCTCTCTACAGTTCTCAACCTGTTACATTCCTCTGCAAGGCTTGTCCCATTCTAACATTGGTCATTTCCTCTTTGTTCCTCCATTTGTTGCAGACTTTATTCCCTTGTGGGTCCTGGAACCAGTTTCTTCTCCTTTCTTCTCTCATCTCCCCTCTCTTGACTTTTTAGTTCTCTTTAAACCCTTGTCTTCCATATGAGAATATAAACTCTTCAAGGGCAGAAAAGATTTTTTTCTCTTTTTCCTTGTAGTGTCCTTCCCTAGTATTTAGCAGCTTGCCTAGCACAGAGATCACATCTTGGAGGAGCTAAACCACTTTCCAGATCACATTTCCCTTTCCTATCTACCATGGAGAGTGTTTGGTAAAGAGTCAACATTTAATAAATTCTTTTTATTCATTCATTCACTCACTCACCAAAAGCAAAGTGAATAGAATAAGATCATTGACCTCCCCTTTCCTGGCCCCTATTCTTGTTCTTATAACAATGGCAGCTGAAATTTATACAGCACTTTTAGCCAACAAAGTGCATTATACACCTAATCTCATTTGATCCAATAACCCTATGAAATAAGTGCTATTTTTATCCACATTTAATAGATGGCTGAGTGAGGTTGAATAACTTGCCCATGCTCGTATAATTTGCAAGTGTCTAAAATAGAATAGGAAACCAGGTCTGACTGACTCCAAACCAACTGGTCTATTCACTAGGCAATCCTGTCTCCCCTAAAGATACCAGCAACAAAATCCTTGATTTTGCACTATATTCTGGCCTGTAAAAAAAACCTCACTATCTCCTCACATTAGCATTAATCAGTTCCACTTAGAATCTGCAGGAGCAGACCCTACTCCCTAGTTTGTGATTATGCTGCTATTTGGCTTTGTTCACTCACTGCCTGACAGACCCATTAGCATCATAATTATTATCATTGCTGTTGTTATGTTGATACATCTATTGATCTGTGATGTGCCATGGGGACTCCCTTGACTTGTAACAACTGCAATTCCTACATGCCTTCTCATCCTGTGTGAGTTTTATCCATGTGTTTCTATTAATCTTCCTCTGAGGATTGACGTAATGGACTGTGTGGATACTAGTAAAATACTTGGGTTGTCTTTCTGTCCAGCTTTTCTTCAATTTTATTATCTTTGAAGTGAGGAAGGCAATGATGCCCAATGGCCAGAGGAGTAGACCTGAAATTAGGATGAAGTGCTTCTGGAACTTAAGAGCTATGTGATCACAGATGCTTCACTAAATCTCAACAAGCCTTAATTTCCCCATCAGTAAAATAGTGATCATAATAGCTATAGTACTTACCTTACAGAGTTGTTATGAAGTCCAAAGGAGACCTCATATATAGAGATTTGCAAAATATTAAAAACTATATACAAATCAATAATCATTGGATGACATATTTTTGTAACAAATTATTTTTGTCATATGATGTGTCCTATTTGTAATTCATCATGAATCTTCCTATTTCCCTTGGCGTTATCTGAGATTCTGATTTTTCTGAGATCATGATGTTTTATGATTAAAAGGAATATAATTTCACCAGATAATATTGATGCTAAAACAATGAAAAAAATTTAAAATTTATATATATGTAAATTGTATTAATAGTTCATATTATACATTGTACATATTTCATTATAATAAATATATTTTATTTTATTTCTATATAACTTGTTAATTAATATTTTATTTTTATTTTAATGATCATCTTTGGAGTATTAATAATTATCTACTGCTTCTAATTTAAATAAAACTCAATTAGTTATTATTTCAGGCCTCAATTCATTTCTCATCTAAACTGCCTAAGCCTTATGTATCAATAGCCTAATTCAATGGCATGCCCAACTAAATGCCAAACCAACCAACTCAAAATCTAGAGTTTGCATCATTCATACTCTGACCTTGTCATTTGGTTTGTTTGCTCTCTTGGATTGTTCGGATAGTCTCTTCTCTGTGGCTGTGGACATTATGAAAAGAATCACTGTACTGATCTAGAGCTCAGTATAATCAGTATGGCATCCTCACACATGACTTTTACATCCACAAGTAGGACTATCTGCCCAAACCCACCAATGACAAGAATTCCCTCTTCTCTTTAGATTTTAGTTGGGACATTGTGATGCATTAACACAAATTTATGATAGTAATTATCATCTTCATTTTTATTATTGCTATGTGATTGGGGCTTCTATTCTACAATCTTCCTCTGTCCAGAGTGTGGAGCCTTGGGCTCAAAAGTAGTTCAGTTCTACTACTGGGGTTCCCAGGCAAAACCTAAAGGCGCTAGTGATTGACAGCTTTGCCCTTGTTTACTCTGCCTGACTCAGGCCCTTTAAGTCAATCCAATTTTCCTGAAGACAAAAAGTTTCTCTAAGGGAAAATTGGCTTCAAGGAGGCAGATTAAAGGCAGAGTGGGATACATGACAGTAGCACACTGGAAAGCATTCTTTGGGTCTGTGGGAGACACAATCCAAAGAGAAGGAAGGGACTTTCTTAAAATTTCATTTAGTTTTCAAAAATCTGGATTTTCATGTGCCAAGTTTACTTAAAATAGGGGACTCTAAAGCCCTGATGATCGTTTATATTTGGAATGATTTGTTAGGAATTTCATTATAAACATATCTCTTTATTTGTAAACTAAATATACAAAAATAATGGTCATTATAAAATTTGTGAAATAGGGAATGAAGTTAATGTAGCTCCCCAGAATTATGAATTTTCACATCTATTGACAGCATAAAACACAGGATTTGAAATCAAAGAATCTGAGTTCTAATCTCTACTACTGTTTTCTACCTATGAAACCTTGAGAAAATGACCTAATCTCTCTCAGCTTCAGTTTCTTCTTTTATAAAATAATTATAAGAATAAAGAGATCCTCTTGCCAAAACTGTAATAATAAAGAAAGCCAGTAACCAATGTTATGATAGAAGGGAGAGAGAAAGTCTATGAGGTGAGCCTCTCTTCTAGCTCTCCCTTCCTGCCGAATATACACTGATGAGACTTTGAGGGAGTGTCACCCCGAAACTGGGTGACCTGGATGCTTGTGCCACCCCATAGGAGTTGGGGGCGAGGCTTCCCTGTAAGATGAGGTATGAGGGACCCCAATACGATTCTGAATGAGAGCAGGGTTCACGCAAGCCTCTCCCGAGGTCAGTCAACTTCACAGCTTCAAGATGGAGGCAGCCAGACCAAGCTGTGATTCTCCTCCCCCTTGTCTCTCTCAGGCACTCTGAAACGCTATCTGACTAATGAATGGCTTTTATTATTTGCAATTCAGGGGTTGGGAAAAGGGGTGAAGGGCAGAGGGATTTTGGGGTGCTCTCTATTTCTATGGGGTCCATCACTCAGGTGGGAATCTTTGAGATTCCCACTCCTAAGCATCTCCCCTCACTCCTTCTCCTTCAGATTCTATTTCTATCCTTTTCTATAATTTTAAGTTAGACCTCAAAGGGTCTCTCAGCAAGATTGGGTAATGGGGGAAGGAGGCTAAGAGATCCCTTCCAAAATGGAGTCCCAAAACTTAGCTAACTCGTTTTTGGAAGTCTTGATGGGTGAGAAGTGATGGGATGCCTTTGTCCAGGGAAATCAGGTTTCAATGACCAAAGAAAGATCCTCAGGAAGCCCTCAGGACTGGATTCAAGCTGAGATGTGCTCCTCCATCCAGAAGACCTCTCCTCTCCTTCTTCCTCCAGAGAATTACCCAGAATTCCTCTGGTCTTAACTGTCACCACCTGTCACCCACTCATTCTCTGGCTCTTTTTTTCCATCCCCCTTGCACAAATTCCATCCTTATATAAGCTAATTGAACTATATGATGTTAAAAATCCCTTTCTATATGTAAAATCATAATCCCTGTGCTTCAGTCTTCTAAAATTTAGAAGTATCTTCAAGCTCAAACACTCTATTTGCTAAGACCCCTTCACACTCTGACTTTTGCTGCTGTTTATTTAGATCATCTTGTACCCATGATAATGTTAACTAGCCTTTCTAGAGTACTTTAAGGTTCCAAAACACTTAATAAATACTATTGCATTTGTTTTTCACCACAACCCTCAGAAGGAGGTGCTAATATTAACCCCACTTTATAATTGAGGAAACAGAGGCAGTAAAGAAGTGACTTGCCTAGATAACAGAGTGGGTATCGAGAGCTTTGAATTTGGATTTTCTTGACATCAAAGCCAACTCTACCTACTTTTCCACCTAACTAATATTCTAGATGGTTTTACACTTTCAAACTTCAGCAAATGTGTAGGTTACAAGACACAAGTTAAAGAGATAATATGAGTGGCCATTAGATGACAAAATTCAGACTACAGTAATCCTCACCCTCCCCTCACCAATCCCTCCTTTTGTTTTCTGTGGGTTCAATTCCCTGCAGTCATACCAGGGGAAGGAGGGACACAGAAAGGAGGCTGTCATCGGAGAATGAAGGACCATAGAGAACTACAGGAGGCCAGAACCAAGTATAGACAGACAGAAGACATCCAGGCAGCCGACCAGGTGGGCAGACTGGAGGAAAAATCTTGTCTTTGCCTTGGAGGTCCACCAACGCCAGAGGTCTGCCCACAGCTGAAGTTTTTCATAGTGTCAATTCTTGCACTTTCACTTGGAGGTTTTTTTGCGGGGTGGTAAGGAGACTGCCCAACCCTCCTCCTTTTTCATCTGGGCTAGGGACCGTCCTTGGCCCAGGAGTGGTAAGCAACCCCACCCTGTAAAAACTACATCTGCTAAAGAAACTGCAACCTTAAGTAGGGGCAGCTGGGCTAGCTCAGTGGATTGAGAGCCAGGCCTAGAGACGAAAGGTCCTAGGTTCAAATCCAGGCTCAGACACTTCCCAGCTGTGTGACCCTGAGCGACAGTGTGACCCACTGCCTACTGGTTGTGGCCCTATGCTCCTAGAATGGAGTCCCAGGATAAAAAAAAAAAAAAAAAAAAAAAAAAAGGAGACTGAGCACAGAGCTGAGAAGGAGCAGGGAGGGAGAGCAGAGTAGAGTACCATGCAGCAAAATTAACGTAGGTTTTAAAAGGTAAAAATTGAAGTGAGAACTGTCTGCAATTTCAAGCATCCACTGGTGGATCCTGGAAAAATATACCCAGTAGATAAGAAGAGACTATTATAAAATACTCTTTAATAATATACAATGTACTTTTTTATTATTGTATTTAATGTTGGCAATATCTTATTGTATGCTGAATTTATCAATTAAAATTTATTATACATATGTGTGTACAAGAAAATACCATAAATCCAAGGGTCCTACTGCATATTAGCACCTCTTCAGATGTGATTGGATCATTCGAAACACCTGTAAAAGATACATCTTTCAATAGCTCTTTTGCATCTGAAAAGGAAAGTTAAGTGAATGAACTTGTTATGGGGTTACAACCCGGTGTTGTGGGGTACAATAGTGAACCCCTGGGTTTGGGAAGGATACCTTTTGCAAGAATTCAAGACTCAGAAACTTAGCTTAAAAGTAAAAAGAAAGATTTATTAGTAAGATAGGATTAATGGCCAGCAAGAGGGCATGAGTGGAACAACCCTGGGGGTTGCTCCCAGAATGCCTTGGTTCAGGGGTTTTTATATCCTTTACAACAGTGAGTAAGTGAAGTTATGTCATGGTGTGGACTTGACTCTAAGCACTCAGGTGGGACAGATGGATGCCTGAGATACAGCCTGATGGCATCAAGGTGTAGCCTGGAGGTGTATCTCTTTGTCCATCTCAACCTAAAGAATGATCCAAAGATGTGAGTGATCTCAGGGTCTTAGAGTAGCTATCAGATGTTCTTGGGTGGAGTCACAAGGACAGAAAGGAGCAAAGGAATTTCCCTGCTTAGAGTTTGCCGGTGATTTCAGTGCCTACTTGGCAGACTCAGCCAACAGAGCCTGTCAGACCCAAGTGAGGCTGAGCAGCCTTCTTATTACCAACCTGCCTCCAATTTATGAGCAACACCATGCCCATGCCAAACTCACTCCCAGAATATAAATTCACTCTTTATCTTGGTCACTTATTTGTATAAAACAACACAAGAACCTGACTTTAAAAACAAACTTGGAAACACCTCCATATCAAGACCGTTTAGTGGTTATTGGACAGTCAATGGCCATTCCCTGTGTATGCCCTAACCTGAACAAGATAAAGACCTGGGCACTGGATGGTCATCATAAATTAGGGTGAGGTATTTCCATAACTCACAATACCTTTTAGTTTTATTAACTTCTTTTAAGACTCAGACCAAATCTCAAATTTGGCAAACTGTATTTCTCAATCTTGCCCTCTCCTCCTCATAGATGCTTATACCTTACCCTTTGAGAATAATTGTCAGCTCCTCTATATATATTGTTTTTTTCTTAATATGTTTTAAATTATATTAAATATTTCCAAATTAAATGTGAAAATTAACTTTTTTTTAAATTTTTAAGTTCAATTTTTCTCTCTCTCCCTCTTGTTCCTTATCCCTCCTTGAGAGGGCCCCAATGCCTTGACATTATAATCAGTCCTGGTCCTCTGAGCCGCTATTCCCTGGGGATAAGAAGTAATGATGGTCCTCTGGGTCCCTAATCCTTTGGGATTGAAAAGGATACTGCTCCTCAGGGCTCATGCTCCTTCATGACCAAAAGGACTCTGTTGTCTTCTCCTGTGGCCAATGCTAGCACAGGGATTCCCTGTAATCTCTTTCTGACCAGTTCCCAGGTCCCCTTTCACTCTCTGGTTTAAAAGTCCATTATACTCTGCTATTTCTGTCACCAACATCTAGTCCCACAACTGGTGTTTCATCCCTATAGGCTCCAAACTATTCTCCACTCCATGTCACAGACACTTCTTTTTAATCTCCTAAATTGACTTGTGATATAAGAACATCTCACTTTGATCTTTTGTTCTCTGTCACACCATAATTTGATTTGAAGACATATTTTAATGTTATTTAGAGAGGAATGTTGGGAGAGCTCAGCTGAAATCTTTCTCCATTCATCACTTTCTTTTTCATATATTTTCTATATATCTACTTACATGTTGTCTCCTCCGTTCAAATGGATGTTTCTTGAAGCCATAGATGGTCTTCCCATTTCTTCTTATTCTAATTGTTTAACACCACGTCTGGCACATACAAAGACCTCAATAAATGCATATTCACAGAGTGCCTGGCAAACCCAAGCTCAGAAACAAGAAAAGTGGTTGAAAGGAAAACCTAAGTCTGAGAAATGACAAGTCCAGGGCCAAGGACTGAGAGTTCAGAAGTAGAGAAGCTTCTGCAGACCCAGACTAAGATTCTCTATTCTTTCTTATAGGAAAAAGAACATCAGTTCCTTAGCTGAAGATGCTGTAGATTACCAATGTCCTTTAAGAATCAGGCCTTTAGAGTCTACTGGAGTGTCCAGCTTTTCGTTTTAGGAACTATGAATGATCTCATCATCATGGATTCCCTACATGTGGGTATCACTATCACTGACCTCTATTCTGTTGAATCTTCCCTCAGATGCTCTGCTATTTGTGGGAGAATACACTCGAGGTTTAAGAGAAAGGAGAATTTTTTATGCTATTTGAGTAAGTGCTTTTGCCAGGAGTTAATTGAGCCTGTTGCCTTATTATTAATGGAAATCAGTGGTAAGGATTCATGAAACATACATTGTTTTAGAAGAGCAGTAACACAGGCCACAAACTTGAAACCAGAAAATAGTCACTCTTCTAGGGACTCAAATCTAAAATACAAGTTATAGCAACATTCCAATGAGAAGTACTACGTATATTCAAGTCTTTTAGACTCTTAGATCATTCCAAGCTTTATCATTCTATATATGAAAGTTCCTTCCAGCTCTAACATTCTTTGTTTTAAGATGCTCTAGCATTCGATATTTTGTTTTGTTTTGTTTTGTTTTGTTTTAAGACCTATAGTTCTGAACAGGAAGGCAAGTTCACATCCTTGACTTCTTTAATTCACATTAAGGCTGATTCTACTTTACACTTTGTGGGCATAGGTCCCTGAGATGAAGAGACAGCAGCTTTCTAAATGTCCGTTGTTAGATTAGCCTCTGGGACTCAATTTTCACTCTACTTTAGAGGAAAATTTGGGGACTGTGCAGAAACATGGCTACTGCCTACTCAATCCATTCCTGAACATTAATGAGATAAATGAGAAAAAATGACAGGCCCAGTGATAAGGAACTTGTTACCTCCTGGAGGGAAGGCAAATGAAAAGACATGGTTTTAGGCCCCTGGGAAATATTAGGATGGAAACAGATCTTTCACAGACTTCAGAATTCTTTTCCCCACAGAAACGAGTTTAGTTCCATCTTATATTTTCTGTGATTCTTTGTTTCATGAAATAATGACTATGAAAAGGTCATTTGGGATATTTTGATGACCTTGGCCCAGGAACTTGGAAATATTCTACCATTTCCCTTGAGGTCCCAAATCTGAGGCCATGGAATAGGTTCTTTAGAGGAGATAGCAATGACAAAGGAGATTTGTTCAGAAAGATTCCAGGAAGTTCAAGAGTTGCAATTTATGTATGAATTCTACAACTGTTTCGAACCTCTAAAGTACAATTATTCTTTCTATAGTAACTAATCTCAAAAAAAAGTTGACATTTATAGGCTAAAAAGTTAAATGCAGAATTTCGTGTGTGTGGTAGCAAAGCAATTAGATAATACATGAACAAATTAGGTCACATGAATAAAACCCTACGAAATTATCATTGATGAAGAATTTAGACACACATAACGAAACCTACATGATCTGTTAGCAAGTGAAATAAATTCAAGGAAAATAACAGATACAACCTTTTATAAGAGTATAAGCCAAAATAACAATGAAATAAGGTAGAATTAAGGTAAAATACATTATAATTATAACAGTTAATAGATTATCCCCCTAAAGAAAAGATGAGTTTTCCTTTTTCCTTTTATTGAAGAAGTAGAGAACAATAGATATAGAATGTTGCACAGTCAGATTGTGTAATATAATTTTCCTTTGAAGTGAAGGTTAACTGGCAGCAAGGGAAGGGACTATGGTATATTATAAAAACAATAGGCTTTAATATAATTTTAAACAAAATACAATAATTACTCTTTGCCTCCCTCTGAGCAGATGTCATGCTTAATGCACCTTACTCCTGTATAGATCAGGTACTATGCTAAGCATGACCATAAAAAGACCGAGATGAAATAACTCTTGTCCTCAAAGTAGATGGATGGGCACCCAGATGGACAGGTAGACTGATAGATCAATGGCCAGATGAAGAGATAGATGGATCGACTGATGGGCAGAGAAGTGAATATAGAGAGATAGACATATACAGGAATAAGTAGATATATACATATGCATATGGTTATGTACATACATGTTTAGAAAATTAGATACAGTATAAGCATACACATATAAACAGATAAATATACACTTGTGGATAGATGGAGAGAGATACAGAGCAATGAGAAATAAAGATATATACAGAAAGATATGTGCATATACATATTGACAAATTTATAGCTACAGCTAGATATCGATATTGATCTATGTACTTGCATATAGTAATAACTGATACACATATTTATAGATAGAATGCATATATGAATGTATAGTTATAATCAAATGCATTTATATATGCATACAAGTATATATAGATATAATATAGATGTAAATATATACAGACATATGTGCATCAATGTACTAGAGGTAAAGATAAACATAAGTAGATGTAGACATGCACAGATAAATGTGTATACATGTACATATGAATCACACACATATATGCACATACATGTTTGTGTGTATAAAATAAATCCTCAATGTTCCCAAGTTTAACTTCTGTGACTTCAGGCACTCAAGTAATTTTTAACAATCTCATTTTGACTTTTTTCATCTTAAACCCTCACCTTCAAGTCTTTGCAGAGTAAAAGAAAAAAAATTGTGAGAGGCAAGCACACAAGCTTGCAGAGTGGTTGGCATCCTACTAGAGGTTTTACGGGTCTTCTCTCTCTTGGTTAAGTAAAGGGTTCCTAGTTTATTCATTGCAAGTTTTCACTGTTTGTCTTTAAAACTCAAGTTTTTGGTTACAAGTATGTCCTCAAAGCAGAGTCAGTGTGCTGATACTCTTCAAAGCTAGTTTAGTGAAAGACTTAGGTAAGATTCCCTCTGGCACCGGGGAACAATGGTCTGGCTGCCTTCTTCCTCCTGAGAGAGTGAGGCTCAGAAGGATTCAGGCTGCCAGGGAAGGAATACCAATTATAGCCTGGGAACCAAGGAGGGAAATGGGTATCCCCCAAGGTCCAATCTGCTCTCTAGCAGCCCCCTCACACCCAAAGTCTCTATTCAAGGGAACACACCAGAGAAACTGTACTTTTCTGCATATAATTCTTTATAACAAAACATTAATTCTGATAATATGCAATACTATTCTAAGACAATAACTATCAAATGACCTATAAAAGGCAATACATAAAATAAAATTGGTAACATGCAAAACATTTTTCCACCTAGTAGAACAGCAATTGCTAGTAAAAGATAAGTTTTTGGTGGCTTACATGACCTTAACTCCCTATGTCCTAGAGGATCAACATTCACTTTTTTTGGCTTTTGTGCTGTATCTAGGAACATCACCCCTATAACTGTTAGTATACACAGAATTCATGCAAAATCAATACACTGTAATTTGAAGAAGAAATGCTTTAAGCTTCTGCTTCTATTAGGGCAAGTTTGATGTAGAAGGTAGCACATGATTTGAGTATCAAAAGAAACCAGAGATAACAAGAATTAACTGGAAAATTGAATTACAGTAATGGAAGACTATTAAGAAATGAATTAATGAATTGGGGTATATGAATATGTTGGAATAACTGTGCAATAAGAATTAACAAATTGAAAAATTCAGAGAAATATGAGAACTTCAATTGAGTGATAGATAATGAATAAAACATACATCAGAAGTAAAATCCATAATGACATAAATAAGAACAAACCAATAAAGACGCCCCATTGTAATTATAATATCCAATCTTGGTCCATCAGAGAAGATGGTGAATCCTTTTTTTGGGGAGAGGTTGGGTTCTGTGGATGTAGAATGTTTTATATGAAATTTGAGCTCTTGTCAGTCGCATACACTGTGTCATTTAGATTTGCTTAATCAGAAGGGATGACTTACTGAGAAGAGAACAGCAAGCATAAAAAGACAAAAAGGAAGAGAGAGAGACTGAGACAGAGAGAGAGAGAGAGAGAGAGAGAGTATTTAGAGTAGTGAATCAATCAGGCTGGCTACAGTGCTAGGAGGACAATGATGGAAAAAACATTGGAAAGTTAGATAAGATTAGGTTATAAAGAGATTGAAATACCAAAGGGATCTATATTTGCTTCTAGGACCAATGAGGAGTTAATACATTTTATTGAGAGAAAAGTGAGATATTATAAAAACTACACTATAGGAAAATAACTCTTGGTCTTATATGGAAAATAAATTGGGGTGTCTAATTGCGTATATTGATAAAAAAAAGAACAGATCAATAAATTAGGATTGCAATTAATAAAAACTAGTAAAAGAACAAATAATTTTGGAAATTAAAGATGAGATCAATAAATCTGACTAGCAAAATCAATGAATTGATAAATCTAGAAGTTGGTTTTATGCAAATATAAACAAAATAGATAAATCATTAATTAATATGATTTTTAAAAAAGAGAGAAGAAAACCAAATCACTAGCATTAAAGATGAAAAAGGTGAATATACCACCACCAATGAAGCTTATATTAAAGCAATAGTTAGGAACTATTTTGTTCAATTAAATGAAAACAGATTTAATGATGAGAGAGATAAAAGAATATTTATAAATTTACTAAACTATCAGAGCAAGAAATAGAATATCTAAATAAACCTTTTTTAAAAAAAGAAATTGAACAGCTTATTAACTTCCTTAAAAAAAATAAAAGCATTGGGAACAGGTTGATTCGCAAATGAATTCTACCAAACATTTAAAGACCAGCTACTTCTAATATTAAATAAATTATCTGAATAATAGATAAGGAGTTTTACCAAATTCCTTTCATGAAACAAGCATGATACTAATACCTAAACCAGGAAGAGCAAAAATAGAGAAAGAAAATTGCAGACCAATTTCATTAATGAATATGGATGCAGAAATCCTAAATAAAATATTAGCTAGCAGACAACAATACATTACAACAATTATACATTGTGACCATATAGGAATTTAACCACAGAAATGTAGGAATGGTTTAATATAAAGAAAACTAGCAACATAATTTATTATGTTAATAACAAAAGTAATAAAAAATCTGATGGTTATATCAAAAGATGCTTTAAAAGACTTTGATACAATACAATACTCATTCATATTAAAAACATTGGAAAGCATAGGAATAAATGGGATTTTTCTTAAAATGATGTGAAGCATCTAACATCAGCAAGTATTATTTGTAACAGAAAAATTAGAAGCTTTCCCCAATTAGATTGGGGTAAAATAAGGATGCTCATTATCACCAGTATGATTCAATAGTGTTAGAAAATAGCAATAAGAGAAGAAATATGAAGAAAATAGCAATAAGAGAAGAAATATGAAGAAAATAGCAATAAGAGAAGAAATAATGGCAATAGAAATAAGAGAAGAAAAATAAATTTAAGGAATCAGAATGAGAAAACAGGTAATAAAACTGTCTGTTTTGAGGATGACATGATGATATATGTGGAAAATTCTAGAGCGTCAACTAAAAAATTAGTTGAAACTATTGATAATTATAGCAAAGTAGCAGGACATAAAATAAACACATAAAACATCAGTATTTTTACATATTATTAACAAAGACTTGTAAGAAGAGATACTCCATTGAAAATAACCACAGACAGAATAAAATGCCTGGGAGTATACATGCCAAAACAAACCCAGGAACTACATAAACATACTTGTAAAACGCTTTTTACACAAATTAAGTCAGATAAAAATAAATGGAGAAATATTAATTGTTCATGGATGGGAAGAGCCAATACAATTAAAATGACAATCCTATCTTGTCATTCCAATCAGTGTAACCAAATGGACAGTTGTAGTAATTCAACCAAAATCTAGAGTGGTACCTCTGGGACTGGTGAAAAGAGCATATTGGAAATATATTATTTAGCTAGAAATGAGATTTGGCGTATGTAGAGTGAAAGTAATCCCTATGTGTGTGGGGGAAAAAAGAAAAACACTTAAGGAAGCCATACCACGCCTGGCACACAAGATTTTCCTAGAGACACATAAAACATAAAACACAAGCTTTCCCTACTCTAATCTACAACCCCACCCCAATTCAGCCACAAAAGTGATTTTCCTAAACCAGAGGTTTAATCATATTGCTACTCTATTCAGTAAACTCACTCACACAGCCCATTGTTTTTCTCTCCTTTCAAAATGGTAAATAGCTAGTCTTTAATCCCAATAATGATGCCTCAGTCCCTACCAGCTTTTTATTTGAAGCCCTAATGCATGTGAAAAACCATTGTTGATGCTCAGGACTTTTAGCAGCAGCTGCTTTCTTCCCATATTGACATATCAATTGCCCTACCTTTCTTATTGTGATGGTCCCTATCTTTCTTATGCTGTAACATGAACTGGGTTACCTGTACTATTTCCCCATATGTTTTCTCATTTTTCCTTCTTTTTCTGTATTTTGATTGGTAAGAATTGAATTAATGTCCAATAACTCTATATTATATTTTATAAGATTTATTAGTAATGACTTTTAGTAAAAGAAATAAAAGAACAAAGTATATAGCCTAAGTAAAATCACCTGAGTAAAATTCTCCTGCCTGGCTCTCACTCAACCTCCACAAGTGCCTTTCCAGGAGCAGAGAGAACAAGGGGCAGGGTTACATCAAAATATATCCTCCCTATGTTAGCACTTAACTTGAGAAGAAAAATGGGAAGCTGTGAAAGAGAGTCCTGGGGAGCAAATACTAATTACACAAATCGGTCAAAATCCAGTTCACCAATTATTATGCCTATTTTTTTGATGTGCTTTTGGGTCTTTTTGTTTGCTTTTACCTAAGAACCATAGTGGGTTCTGGATCTCTGCAAAACAATTTCAGTTTACCTACCCAACCTCTGTACTTCATCTCCTCTTTCTACTTTAGCTCAAGTTCTCACACAATAACCTGATATATCTAGCTATGATCTATAACTTCTCTTTTTACCTCTATTTGATCTCAGAAAACCCTTGACTCTAAACACAATTTCCACCTCCATGTTCATAATTTTAACACTTCATTTATCTATAGCCCTTTATGGTTTACAAAGTTCTTTCGCCATAACTCTATGAGAAAAGCCACAAAATATTAATACTTTCATTTCTCAGATGAGAATATTGAGGAGGAATAGTACAAGTCAAAAATGGAATCAAAATGGTTTGTTTTTGTGTTGTTCGTTCATATCTAACTCTTCGTGGACATCCATAAGGTTTTTTTGGCAAGGATACTGGAGGGGATGATGGAGAGGTTGCCATTTTCTTCTCTAGTAGCTCCAGTGGATCCTTTTTTTAGGCAATCAGAAGTTAAGTGAATTGCCCAGTCATGCAACTAGAAAGTGTTGCTGACTCCAGGACCACTGCTCTTAACCACTGAACAATAGCTGTCTCTCTTACTCGAAATCAAAATAAGTAGGTTCAAAACTCAACTCTAGAACTTGCTAGCTGTTTGACCTCTGAAATACCAATTAAATTCTCTAGGCCTTAAGTTTCTCGTCTATAAAACGATGAGTTTGGAAAACTTGCCCTCCAAGGTCCCCTCCAGCTATGACAGATTTATGATCCATAGAGGCAGCCATGTGGATAGAGTTCTGGTCCTGGATTCAGCAACATCTGAGATAAATAATTTGGTCCTAGATATTTACTAGCTAGGTGACCTTGGGCAAGCCATTTTACTTCTGTTTGCCCAGGTTTTCTTATTTGTAAAATGGGGATGATAACAGTACCAACTTCCAGGGTTGTTGCAAGGTTCACAGGAGATATTACTTGTAAATCACTTATCACTGTGCTTTGTAAATGGTAATATTGTTATTGTTATCCTTTGAGTTATCCTATGAGATTATCAGTGATATTAAGTGATTTGAAAAGGGTCATAGAGAGAGAAAGTCAGAGAGCTGGAATCAAACCCAGTTCTTCATACTTATATGAAGAGAGCTATCATTTGGGACTTTTCATTTTCTATTGTCTATTTTCAACTCATGCAATATGTTCAAACTATGGCTACTAGGCATTTCATGACTTCCTCAGGTAATTTTTTTTCCTTTAAAAAAATTCTCAACAAACACCAAATAAAATGAGCATCTCTGTATACCAAATAATAGAAATAAAGGAATTACATGACACCACACAGATGGGCTGCATGTACAGTTCACTTCTCTACGTATATAACACATTCTACATATTATTTCTGTCATTACATTTGCATTTCCCACTGACTTTACTTTAGTTCTTTTCTATGCAACCTAAAATATTTCAATGCATTTCTTTTTTTTAAGATATTAATTACTTCAGTATTTTTTGCCTCTTTTACCAAGCTGTTGCTTCTTTTTCATGATTTTCCTGTATCACTTTAATTTCTTTCCCCAATTTTTCTTCTACCTCTCTTGTTAAATTTTTAAAATTGTTTTTAGTTTCTCCACTAATTCTTTTTGGGCTTGAGGGCAATTCTTATTTTACTTGGAGATTTTGGATGCAGCAGTATTGACTTTGTTTTCTTCTTCTGAGTTTGTTTTGATATTCTTAGTTACTAAAATAATGTCCCATTTTGAGTTTCTTTTCCTGTTGTTTGCTCATTTGCCAGTCTTTATCTTTTCCTTTAATTAAAAAAAAAAAGTTAATGTTGGGCTCTGTACCTGATGTGAAGGGGGCATCATTACAAGCTTTAGTTATTTGTGCTGCTGCTTTCAGAACTGGCACTAGGGTTCTATAAGCTTTCAGTTCTTCCAAGGTAGTATGATCTAAGGAGAGGTGTGTTCCTGTACTCTGGTCCATGAGTAACTACATTTTCTGCCTTGGAACTGTGACTAGGGTCCCCTGCTCCCCAATGGCTTTAAGTCCTGGTGTGTAGTAGTGTTTTCCTCCTCTAAAAAACCCCTGACCGTGACCCTGTTCTGCATATGGGCAGAGCCTTGCACCCAGAGTCAGCAAAGGAACTCCTGTAATCTCTTTCTGAGAATTTGTCCAACACTCCCCTTACCATCTGGGGCTGAAAGCTCTGGAAGACTTTGCTGTTGATTCAGCTGCCCCTAAGGTCTCTTGCTGGTGTGAGACCTCCCTTGATGTGTACTAGATCTTCCATGTGAGCCGTCTAATTTGTTTTGTGCTAAAAATTATTTCACCTTGTCTTTTCGTGGGTTATGTTGCTCCAGAATTTGTTTTTTAAGGCATTATATAATAGTTTTTTTCAGGGTAATTTGGTAGAGATAAGGTGGGTCCATGTACCTTCTCCACCATCTTAGTTCCATACCCTCTCTCTCTTCTTTTTTAGAATTTTCTAACTTTATCACTGATCCCTCCTTTCCCAACTCCCTACCCCAGTTGAAAGAAAGAAAATCAGAACCATTATCATATGTGCATATAAAAGGAAAAGAAATACCCACTTTGCTCATGTCTGAAAATATATGTCATTCTGTACCAATAGTTCATTACCTCACTGTTAAGGGATGGGAAGTGTGTTTCATCTCTGGTCCTCATATTGATAAGTGGTCTTAAATATTTCTTACTGAGTTTTTCTTTTGTTTTTATAATGGTGTTAATATATAATATTATACATATATGTATATAATAATATCAAGTGTTCTCTGGGTTCTTCTCACTTGACTCTTTTTGTTCATACAACTCCCCAGGTTTGTCTAAAAGAGTTCCTTCCTTTGATGCAACATTTCATTACATTTATATGCCATAATTTATTTAGACACTCTTCACTGTTTGGGTTCCAATTCTTTATTGTTATAGAAGAGAGTTGCTATAAATATTTTTTGACATGTAGGTTCCCTCCCCACTTTCTTTGATCTCCTTGTAGTAGAAGCCTAGTAGTGCTATCAGTGGTAATAACAGTGTATCCAAGGGTTCATACCTTTTAGAGGTGAATTCACATTTGTAAAACTTTTTGAAGGAAAAGAAGTACAAAGTGATTTTTTGGTTATTTGCTTCCTGGGAATGCTGTTGCTGCTGTGTTTATGAAAGTTTGGGAAATGGTGCTTTGGGGCATGGAGAATTGAAGAATGTCAGCCTCACTGAAGAGCCACTTTCTTAGCAGATGTGCAAGAAAATGAAATATGTTGTGGCTTTTCCCCAGGTATTTTTGCAATTTTTCATAATACATTGAAAAACTTTATGCAAATATTTCTAGGCTTCAATCAAACAGTCAAATATGGACAAAGTTAACATTTATATTTATTTATATATTTGTGAGTAAATATGTATATGTATATATAATTTAGATATATGTAAGTTATCTATATGCGTACACCTATAGACATGCCTATATATATACACATACAAACACACACATATGTAAATACATGAAAACAAATAAAATATTTTCCAATAAAATGTGTATTTGATTATTTATTTTGCTTTTTTTTTCATTCATTTCCCATAACCAATTTAAAAATCATGTTGATTCTGTCTCTCTCATATCTTGCACATTAATCACCTCCTTTCTGTTTCTACTACTGTCATCCTAAAACAGAACTTTATTATCACTGGCATGGACTGGTCTCAGTCACGTCGTTTTTCTGAATTCCACCCCAACCTCTTTATGACTCCGACACTAATATTCTTTATACATGGATATAATCATGTCACTCCTCTTCCCAAAAGTCTTGGTGGTTGTGAAATTCAATCTTTAGTGAAGCATTCAAAGCCACTCCATGTTTTCGTGTCACCCTCACTTTTTAGTCCTCCCTCATATTCTTCCCCTCAATATACACTGCATCCTGGCCAAACTATAGTTACTACTTAACCATATTCTGCATGTTTCTAGTGGGACCCTATCTTCAGGCTTTTGTTTTCATCAGTTTTCATTTTCAGGATGTTTCCCATTTGGCCCCTCAATGTTACCTGCTTAAATCCTTCTCATTTTCCTAGACCTCTCTCATGCCATCTCTTCCAATGTAAACTTCCTCAATCTTGATGAGAGAGAATTACTCTCCAGGTCCACTTAACTCATATAGTATTCATTTTACATATATCCTTGAGCATGTCTTCTATTTTATAATGTAATTATGTGTCGTGCCTCCTACTTCTTCCTACCCCATTGCATACCAAGATTATTATTAGCATGTAATAATTGCTGAACCCAATATACTATATTAAGGTTTATACAACATTTCCCTTGCAAAGCCCCTGTGAAATAGGGACTTTAAGTCATATTATCCTTATTTTAGAGATAAGGAAAATGGGGTTCAGAGAACTAATGTAGCTTGGCCAAGATAATACAGGCTCCTCCATGACAAAGCCAGGCCATGAAACAAACCTTCCTATGTTCTTTCCACTCCAAAATTCTACTCCTCTTAAAAGATCCGGGAGGGAAGAGACTGTATTTTAATTAATCTTCTGTTTTTCTCTTCATGTGTAGATAGTGAGGTGCATATTTTAGGTGTCTAATAAACATTTGCAGTTGAAATGAGCTGAATTCTCCTTTAGGTTTCAGATTCGGATATTCTCAGATTCTGCCCAAATCAGGTATCCCCAAAGTGAAAGCTGATAATGTTAGCAAGGGAAATTTCTGGCAAGTAGATTTAGGATTAGCATCTGTGGGAAGCTACATCAACATTCATGGGGGGAAAAAAGCTTACTATATATGAGTAATTAGTGGCCACTTTGCCAACTATTCCCCTACCCCAACTGCGAAGGCAACACTCTCAAACTGCTTCATTAGCATAGGCATCCTTGGTCTGGTTCATCAGCAGGAATTTCTGATGCTATTTTTGTTTACAAATGGATCCTTCCCCCTCTCACAAATGATTAATCCCTTGCTCCCCCCCAACACTTTGGGTCCTGAACTCTGCAGCTCACTTATCAGCACAGTGGCCAGCGCCCAGCTTGGCTCAGGCTTTTTTGCTCCCTGCACAGTATTGGGCTATGGAGGCAAAACGGATGCTTTTACATATAAACAGCTTAATATTCAGATGGTGAGCAGGAAGTTATGGTGCTATCAGGAACAGGGCAGATGCGTTTAAATTATGCCTGTGCGTGGAGCTCAGTTCCAGCTTGAAGCACAGCCCAAGAAACTGTATAATTCTACTTTCTCAAGCATATTATATACATATATAAATACATACATACATATATGTCTGTACATACACACACACACACACATATATATGTGTGTGTATATATAAAAATGACAATTCAGGACTTGGACATAGGTAAGTAGCTATTAAGAAGGCAGATCAATAACCAGGAATTCTGGTAGCCAGGTTAAATTTAATTATTTTTTGAGGATGTGGTCATCCAACCTAAAGATGCTGTTGGAATAGAAACCCTCTGGCAATGCTCTCTTTAAGGGGAAAGAGACCTCAAGCTTTTTTATTCATGGGAGAAATATACTGATATCCCTTATGAAAGGCAGGGCATGACAGTCACACCCCAGATGGGCTGATGGTGGGTTCAGACCTCAGAGAGTCTAGTCCCTGTTCCTGCATCATGGTTGTTGACAAATAAATAAACAAATAAATAAATAAATAAATGAAAAACAAACAAACAACTCCCAGGATCTAGGAGAAAACACAGGGGAGAAGGTAGCATAGAAGAAGGTATGGCAAGGGAGAAGGAAGTTGGAACACGAGTACCACACGGATTAGATCCTGAGTATCTAGAATTGAATAAGGGAACATGAGTGGTCACATAGCACAGGGCAGTGTGGAGCTCATGGAAGATTGAGAAACACAGGGATAGTGAGCCAAAGGTCCACTACAGAGAGTTATCTCCTAGGGCAAAACCTTGGTTTTCCCATCCTGATTTTATATCTGATTAAGAGGGATGAGAAAACAAAACTGAGGGACTTGGGAGTTGAGTTATATAAAATGCCACATTTTATTTGGTGAGTGTTCCTGGGAAAACAACAGAAATTTTCACTGTACTTTGTAAATTATACTCACTCTGAAATCTTATCTTCCTATTCACTAGAAGAACAATTCTTGGCCTCTTATCACTTAATAAGGATTTTGGTAGACAAGTTTGCAGTGTTTTGTTAGCAAATTGGCTTAAAATCATACCTTAGGACATAAAATGTTAAGACTATTTTAAAAATAAAACCTAGATCACAGAGTGTAAAATATGGAAAAGACCATAGAACTTAGAATTTTAGAGTTACATGGCACCTTTGAGATCATCTAGTTCAACCTTCCATTTTATAGATGAGAAAAGAGTCCAGGGAAATTAAATGTCTTCCTGGTTATCTTCTGATCTGTGAAAATTACTACCTCATATGCTTTAGTACATAATAATTACTTCTGAATTCAGAAAAAAACCTTAAAATCATAATTAAATATTTAGTAATGTCATTTTGCATTTATAATGGTTTATTTACTCTGAAAACAGAGAGGCAATAAAGGTCAGAAATTATTTTCAATTGTCAGCTGAAGAAAATGATATCTGGATAATGATACCTTATTAGTGATATGTGATGCTGAAGGTGAAATTAACCTAGGCAACATCAAATAATGTAGACATTTTGGTAGTCAAATAGACCTGACTAAGCAGGGATACTCCTGGAAATTTTCTCACAAACATTGGTACCATTCTGTACTAATGTATTTTATTTTTTAGCTTCATTTTGCTGTTGTAGACCAGAT
Organism: Gracilinanus agilis; assembly: GCF_016433145.1. Taxonomy (NCBI): domain Eukaryota; kingdom Metazoa; phylum Chordata; class Mammalia; order Didelphimorphia; family Didelphidae; genus Gracilinanus; species Gracilinanus agilis. The sequence goes on from NC_058131.1 coordinate 71,292,165, forward strand.
GCCAAAGGCAAAGAACCTACAGTCTGAAGCATCATTATATTTGCAAATTTAAACAGTAAAAATGAAAACCTTGAGGATCTGGGAGTCACATTATTATTCTCACACCACAAACACTTCAGATATTGATAAGAACCTATTAAAGTTGAATACAACATACAGTATATGAAGTGAGTCACCCTCTGCTGCATTTCACTGTTTCTATCATTGTTTGGGGTGGGGTGGGGGAAATTAGCCATTATGTGAGTATTAAATAATAACTATTTCAGTTGAACAACTGAGAGAGCAAGAAATGGAAATAAAAATCGAATTCTTTTCAAATAGGTGGTCCCTGATTTATTTGGTAACTTACACAGTCACTCTACCCTGGTGGAAAAATGAGATACAAATCCTTGAAGGAAGCAGAATACAGACCTTTCTTAATATTTCCATTAGATTGTAAGTTCTTTGATGGCAACCTCAGACACTTAAGAGCTCTGCAACACATGGCAAGTCATTTAACATCTGTTCACCTTTGTTTCTCTATCTGTAAAATGGAGTTACTAAGTTTGGGTTTTTTGTATCCACAAAAGTTACCACAATGCCTGGCACATAGTAGGTGCTTAATAAATGTTTATTAACTTACTGATTCATTACTATAATCATATTTTAATATCAAATACAGATCCCATAACAATAAGCAAAACCAGTCAATCAACAAGTGTTTTAAAAGAGCTATATCACAATGGACACTAGGAACATCTAGGAAAAAAAAACAAAATAATCTCTTTTATGAAATAGTTTACATTCTAATGGAGGAGGTGGCAAGGTCAAGAGCACTACCATTCTTCTCATCTTCCATGATTGTTACCTTGGAATTATCCACTCATCCTTATATCCACGTAGCCAAAAAATCATCAATTTATGCATTTTCTACTTTTAAAACATTTCTCCCATTTAACTCCTTCCCTCTACTCCTGAAGCTACCACCTCCGTTCAGGCTTTTATTGCCCCTCAACTACACAATGACAATGAGCTCTTAAGTGGTCTCTCTGACTCAAACCTCTCTCCCCACTCCAGCTCATCCTCCACAATGCTGTCAAAGTGACTTTCATTAACCTCAGATCCAATAATTTTTGCCCCTATTTAATGAATTCCATGGGCGTCTTATTATATCTAAAATCAATTATAAACTGTTCTGTTCTCTTTAGCTTTTAAAATCTTTAATGAACTGGTGCCAATTTAAATTTCCAACCTCAGTGGACATGATTCCCCATGCCCAACTGTAAAAACCAGTGCCAAGGTACAGAAATGGGAAATGGGAGTGGCACTGGACATTCCTTATGTCTGGAATGCCTTTCCTCTGCATCTCAGTTTCTCTTCTTTCAAGAATCAGATCAAATACCAATTTCTAAGTGAAGCACGCCGTCATTCCCTCAATTCCTCAACTGCTAGTTCTCTCTGTCTCTCTATGTGTCTCTCTCTCTCTCTGTCTCTCTCAAACCATCTCTTATTTAAGTATTCTGAATTTTCTTTATTTATTCTGGTATGCTCTTCAAGGAAGTGAGACAAGATCCTAAGCTGAGCCTGTAGAGTAAGGGGATGCCATGGGAAGCTTCAGGAAAGAAAAGGTTGGAAATCATCGTTTTGGTGACAGGCATCAAGAATCTTTTTAAGGAGAGGGCTTACCTTGATGTAGTGAAGACCCAGTTGGAATTAGAGAACATAAATTTATAGCAGGTCAAGTCACACAGGTTACTTGAAGTAGAGAATACCATTATGCTTTGTCTTATTTGGAAGATGAAGCAACTGAATTACAATGAATGTACAATGAATGCAGAATTAGAATTGGAGTAAGGAAGACTCAAATTCAGTCCCAGATGCTTATAAGCTGTGATCTAGGCAATTCATTCAACCTCTGTCTAACTTTGTTTTTTCATCTGTAAAATGGTTATTATAATAAACCTACCTCACAGAGTTGTTATGAGGATAGAATGGGATAACATATTTTGAAATTATTATTATCATCATTATAGTTATTGTTGTTACTATTAAGGTGGTGATGACTAAAGAGCAAACTGATGTTCAAGTAGTAGTTGCCCAAAGATATACAACAAATAAATGATAAAGCCAAGATTTGAACCTATGTTCTCCAATTAGATCTTTTCTCGCTATACAAACCAAGAATCCATTCTTTCGCCATTATAATCATTGAAAGAGCATGAAAGAGTCTACTGCTGAGGGAATCCAAAAGGGGCTTAATGTGATGAGTGAAAGGTCAGCTATCAGAGTAATAAGTATGAAATAAAAAACTCAAAGTGAGAGATTTAAATCTTAGATCTGGTCTCCCATGCACATGGAAGGAAACAAGGTTTCCATCTTTCTTTGATTTTTTTTCCCCATAGTCCTGAACAAAATCCTTCCTCAAAATTTGGCCTTACTCAAGGATTTTCATACCTTTTTAAAGAATTTATTTCTTCTTATTCCCCAGAACTTAGCACATAGTAGGTGCTTACTAAATGTTTATTGAATGACTGGGCCTGGGTCCTTCTCCAACTGCTCTTCCCTTTGTATTAGGAAATCCTTTTTAGCTCTTCTCTCTTCACAATACACAGCTATACCCTCAGATCCTCTTTGTTTTGGGCCCAGGGGTTGACCTTTTCCAAAGATTGCACCAAAAGTTCTCTATTGCAATGGCTTAAAGTCTTTAAAAGTCTTTAAGGTTTGTTGTCAAGGAAAATAGCCCAGTTAAAGTGGTATTACCTAGTGGTAATCCTCAGTGGCAAAGTCTCAGTTCACAAGTGGTCAGACAAAAAAGGTAGGTTACAAGACAAAAAGAACTTGTTACTGAAGGAGTAATCATTAAATATTAAGCAAACAGAGGTCCAATATTAAAAAAAAGGAATAGGTCAGGCAGTGGTAGCTCTGAGATATAAAGGACAAACAGGGAACATAGGCCAGAATTAGGCTAGAATTCAAAGCAGTTAAGTGTAAGCAAAAATCATTTGATAGAATTCAACATTCTCAATTAATATTTCAATGAAATTAACTATGCAAGAAGCTTTATTTTCTAGTTTAGGAAATAGCTAGAAAAATGTTGGGCAACCACAGTGTAACTATATGTTGCTAAATATAAGCCTAGAAATCTATCCTTTCATAATCCATCAAACGAGCTCCATTTATGGATATTTCCTGGCCACAATTAGAATTTTCTTCAAAGGAAGCAGTTGTGTCAGAGAGTACAAGAGACAAGATCAGATGAGAATGCCGAGTTATCACAGTCGTGGATATTATCATTGTTTTCAACTATGTCTGACTCTTCCTGACCCCGTTTGGCAAAGATATTGAAGTGGTTTGCCATTTCTTTCTCCAGCTCATTTTGCAGATGAGGAAGCTGAGGCCAACAAGATTAAGTGACTTGCCTGGGGTTACACAGTGCTACATCTGAGGTCAGACACTCTATCCACTGTGCCACCCAGCTGCCATTAATGCTCCCCAAAAAGAGACTCAAGGAGGTTCAATTGTATCTCAGAGACAGTTCCTGAGTAAATCATCTTGGGCCATTTCTCGGAGAATTTTATAAAATTGAGGACAAATATAGATCCACTTTTCTTGATGCCTACAGTTTAGATAGGGAGGCAGCACAGTGGCTAAAATGTTAGATCTGGGTTCAGCAAGACAGATGTTCAAATCAGAACCCTGACCCTTAATAGAGGTGTATTCCCTTGGCAAATCACTTAATCTCTCTCTGCCTCTGTTTCCTCATTTGTAAAAAGAGGATAATAATAGCACCTACGTAATAATAGCAGTGTTGTTGTGAGGTTAAAATGATAATATTTATAAAATGTAAAGTATTGTAAAAATACTACCTACTTTAAACCTTAGGAGAATATTGGTATGATATAACATTCAGCACATAACACAAAAGAAAGTTTGCTATCTCAAAGGTTGGGCCTTTCATGGGGTTTATTACTTTAAGAGTTAAATGAAATTAATATTTGAATTTTCCATTACATAAGATGAATTTTTGTTCATGATGAAATTGGGGGTATTGGGAATATTCCAAAGATTGCTTTAGGTTGAGAATGAGCAATAGAAAAGGTTACTGCCATTTCAGATCAAAAACTTCAGAGAACCATAAGCAACAGCAAGTGTGAGGTTTTAATGAATTTTTTTCACTCAATTGCAGTCTAGCAATTGCCACTGATATGCTTTATTTTTTTTCCAAAGCATTTATAATTGAACAAATCATTTAAACCCCCACAAGCAGCCAATTATTCATCGGCATAGATGCAGAGTGGCAGAATTCAACACTTCATTACAATGTTCCATAATCCCTTGCTCTTGTCTTAACCTTCTCTGTGAAAAATCTAATTCATCCCAAACTGACACAGTGTCCTGTTGGTTATGCAAATAGTTTCAATGCAAGAAAGGGAGTTTCGAGCCACTCTCATTTCTTGGTTCCCAGGAGCAAAGCGTTTATCCAAATCTTTAAATTGCGCCTATGAGTTCAAATAATTATTCTAACATATATAAAGCCCTTTTGTGCTCTCTTTTTACATCATGTGCTTATCTTTCTTATGAGAGAGAGAGAGAGAGAGAGAGAGAGAGAGAGAGAGAGAGAGAGAGAGAGAGAGAGAGAGAGACTGGCAAGAGAATGAATGACATGGCGAACACTGGAGAGAGCCAGAGAAAGGAGGAGGGCGCAAGGATGCTAAAGCAGCCAGAAGAGAGCACGTGGGGTCGCGAGGAGTCCTCTACCTGCTGAGTCCGCTGCTCTCTTTGGCCGCTGACTCTCCCCACCCCAGAGTCTTCAGAAGCTGCATCAAGTAGCAGGACAGACCAGCTTCTGGCACGGAGGACCCGGAAGCAGAGGAAAACCACGTCCTCCTCTAAGTTCCCATCTCTGCTTCTGTGAAGGAGAGGCAAGCACGTGCAGGAAGGTCTGGGAGCCGCCTCCCCCTACCGCGCATTCCGGTTCCCGGTGCCTCGGTTTCCCCAGCTCTGAAATTAAGTGGCCGAGCCAGATGTCATCTCATACCATCCAGGAAGATACTGTGACACCCAGAGGGATTAAATCACAAGGTCAATGTGAGGATCTAATCACGTGGTCAATGTGAGGATCTAATGAGATCATTTGTGCAAAGTTATATATAAGCCCGAAAGGGCTATAAAATGGGCATCACCCGTAGTTTATTCACATGCATATGGACAGGTTTGTGTGTATAGACACGTCTGAATATGTATATTTTGTGTGACTATATATACACATTGTGTTTATATACTCATTGCACTTATATATACATTGTGTGTACATATACTATTGTTGCCATGTACTGCCATGGACAGGTAGACTTAGAGTCAGGGAGACTCAAGTTCAAATCCTACATTAGACACTTACTAGTTGTATGATTCTGAGCAAATCACTTAGTTATTCTATGCCTCAGTTTCCTTATTTGTAAGATGGAGATAAAAAACACTACCAACTTTCTAAGACAGTTGTAAAGATCAAATGAGATAAAACAAAACTTTTAAAAACTTGAAACAGTAGATGTATGCTAGCTATTATTACCCACTGTGCCACCTGTTAGGAGTATATATAATATACATATAGGTATAGACCAAAATATGTAAGAATATATGTATAAATATAAATAAATATACACATGGACACATATTTATGGTTTGTGTGTATATGTATATACATGTATATATGTGTGCATAAGAATAAATATAAATATATACAGACACATAGGGAATATATGTATAAATATAAATACATACATATTCACATATACATGGTATGTGTATACATAGTGTAAGCATATAGAAATATAAATGTATACATGTATAATGTGTATATATAAGTATAAATATAAATAATATATAAACATATGCATAGCTGTGTGTATATATAATACACATACATAGTGTGAACATGGATATATAATATAATATATATTATGTATAAATATAAATAAATATATACATATACATAATGTGTATATGTATAATATAAATAATACGCAAATGCATAGTTGTGTGTACATACAATGCACGTACATAGTGTGGACATGTATGTGTACAAATATAAATAAATATGTACATATGTGCATAAATATAAATAATATATACACATGTGCATAGTTGTGTGTACATGTGATATGCATACATAGTGTAGACATGCATATATATATAAATATAAATATCTATATGCATATACATGTGCCTAGTTGTGCATGTATGTGTGGCCAAAACTTCGTGTTCTAGGTAAGATTCAGTTACTTTGAGCTTCAAGTGAAAGATGAGCTCTTGGGTGGGCATTGGATGACTGTTGAGGTTTGTCCCTCCTGTGTTTCTTTGTCTCTACCTCTGGGGTGTCTAGGCAGGATGGGGCTCCTTCACATTCACAGAGCCTTTGCACCCTAAGAGTTGAGAAACAGGGTTATTCTAGAGGAGTTTTTCACATCCCCTAAATAGGCATCGCACCATCTGATTTGCCTCTCTATTGATCTGAACCTGCGGCAGAGCAAGGCAACTACCATGAAGTGGAACACTGCCCATCAAAAAGCAACAAGAAATCCCCAAACTTACTTTCAGTCTTGCCATACCTATCTACCTTTCTGTTTCTGTCAGCTGAACAATCAAAAACTATCCCTCCTGTATTTGCAGTACAAAGAAAGGCACCCCCAAAGGTCCAGCCAGGCTGGAACATAAAGGAGAGCACATTATTCTCTCAAAGCAAATAAGGCACTTAAGGCATCTTAAGCCTGGAGGAGGGGGATAATAATAAATCACAAAATGGCCTCTAGAGGCCTGATATAGACTACAGTTAATAAACCTCCAACAGAGTCCTACAGCAATGGTATTCTTTTTCATGCAGTATATATCCCTGACAAGTTATCTGTAAAGCAAAATTCATGGTATTTAGAGCTAGAAGGAATTTTAAATAATAATAAGATGCAGAATGTATATTTCTGTATCAAGTTTTATGTTTTTTTATTGTTTTATTTCAAAGTGCTTTACATTTATTGTGTTATTTGGCCCTCATAACAACCTGGTGAGGTAGATGCTATCCTTTTCTGCATTTTAAACAGATGAGAAAACTGATGATTAGGAAATTAAGATGACTTGCCCAGGGTCACACAGATAGTAAATATCTTAGGAAAGTTTTAAATTTAGACCTTCTTGACTCCAAATCTCAAACTGTTCCCACTATGCCAAACCTCTCATTTTATAAATTAAAAAAATATATGGTCCTAGGGTTTATGATCTATCAAAAATCATTTAGTAAATAGGAACGAGAGGATTTGAACATAACTTCTTCCTACTAAAAATCCAGCATTCTTTCTTCTGTACTATAATTTCTTTATATATTGAATCCTATGAATCCCATCATCTAGGAAATGATCATAAGCAATCGGTATCGACTTCTGCCTTCAGGAGGAAAAAGTTGAGGGAGAAGAATAGAAAAGTAAGAAAGATAAGCTAAAGAAAAAGGAAACTTTATAGGTTATTTGGAAGAATTTCAATTCATCAAGAAGCTTAGAGATTAAATTTGTGGAAGAGAAATATGGAAAAACTTTGGGAAAAGTGAGGAAAATTTGAAGAATATTCTCCAGGTACAGATTTTCATTATGGCTTCCATAATCATGACGTTAAAAGAAAAGGACCTGGAAGAAGAAGGTTGATACAGGACCTAAAGAGAAGAATTCAAGGAACACTGAAAGGTTAGGAAAAGGAAAAAAGGTAATTGGCAAGGTAAAAAGAGTAAGAAAAATTACCTGAGGCAAATTGATTAGAAAAGAAACTGGTAGAATCAGAGTATAGCTCAAATGACCAAAACAGATAAGTTAGGTCTAAGTAGGAGGAAAAATGAAGTATGGCACATAATAGATACTTAATAAATATTTACTGGCTCATTAAAAGCTATAAACATTTTAACAATTGTGTGTGAAGAGGAGTGATTCATAGTCACTGCCACATGTGTAAAATGGGGAAAATAATAACCTACCTCCCAGAGTTGTGAGAATTAAATACGATAATAATTGTAAAGCATTTAGCACAATGCCTGGCACATAGTAAGCACTCTACAAATATGAGCTATTGTATAAGCAATCCTCTGGAGATTTATCAAAACAGATGACTACTACTGTGTAAACAGAGTTGCAACCTCAGTTGGGCTGGTGCTCTTTGAGGTATCTTAAAGTCTTAACAGTTGGCCAAGGGCTCTTAACATGTATAAACGGGATCAAGCTTGTAAGTCAAGAATTTATCTTCCAGTTTAGC